>NC_084836.1:50971471-51275846 GCF_033115175.1 Lepus europaeus
CGGGCAGAACTGGGTTACTGAATGGTGGGCAGTCATTGGGACTTTATTTTAAGCAAAATAAACCCAACGAGTGAAGAGACTTAAGTATTGCAGGAAGAAGATAAGTCATTTGAACTAGACATATGGGAGCCTGAAACATTTCTCTCTCTCTCCCTGCAATTTATTTTCCAAGGAAGGTTTCGCGCAGATGCGGTAATCTGTGTCCTGAGAGTCCAGGCGTCCTCTCGGGTCTTTTCAGGATCTGGTTGAAGATGCAATGATGAAGGAACCGCTCGGATGAAGGCAGAGCCCGGAGTTTTCCACTGCTTTTCCCAGGCTCCCTTCCCTTACGCGGCCTTCCCCCTGCCCTTTGAGAACTGAACTCTGGGAGCTCCTGCTAACCCATGAATTTTCAGCGAATGCACTAACCAGAGATGGAGAGGATTAATTTTACAAGATGGTCTAGATACCTTGGGCTTCCAGCCAGGCACAGGGAAAACTCCTGACGACAGAGAAACATGCAGACCCGGGGAGGAAAAGCAATCCTAAGACACAGAGGGAGTCCTCCCCGACCAGACTTAGGCAGACCCCCAGGCGATCCGAAAAGGGCTTTGGGTTTGAATCCCCAACAAAGGCTGATGCCAAAGAGAAATTGGTGAGGACGCACACACTCATGCACGTACATACACACATGATGTGAGAGAAGAAAATGGATACGGTTTCAACTGGAAGCAGTTCATATGAATGAGATACTAGGCAGGACCTGAGGGAATTGCATGACTAATTATGAAAATAAACCTAAAATAAATCTGGAAGAAAATACAGAATGTAGGAGAGAGCTTCAAAAAGGTCATGGAAATTGTATATTATGAAAAAAATATGCCTGGTTTCAAATATTTTTTGCAGCAAAATAAACTTATCTTGCATTTTCTCTCTTTTTGATTTATTTATTTAATTTGAAAGGCAGAGTTACAGAGAGGGAGAGACAGAGAAAGACAGAGAGACAGAAACAGAGAGAGAGAGAGATCTTCTATCCACTGGTTCACTATCCAAATGGCTGCAATGACTGGAGCTGAGCTGATCCAAAGCCAGGAGCCAGGAACTTCTTCCAGGTCTCCCACATGGGTGCAGGGGCCCAAGCACTTGGGCCATCTTCTGCTGCTTTCCCAGGCACATTAGCAGGGAGCTTGATCAGAAGAGGAGCAGCTGGGACTCGAACCAGCATCCGTCCATATGGGATGCTGGCATTTTGGCCGGTGCCATGGCTCAACAGGCTAATCCTCCACCTTGTGGCGCCGGCACACCGGGTTCTAGTCCCGGTCAGGGCACTGGATTCTATCCCGGTTGCCCCTCTTCCAGACCAGCTCTCTGCTATGGCCCGGGAGTACAGTGGAGGATGGCCCAGGTCCTTGGGCCCTGCACCGACATGGGAGACCAGGAGGAAGCACCTGGCTCCTGGCTTCAGATCAGCGCAGCACCAGCCATAGTGGCCATTTGGGAGGTGAACCAATGGAAAAAGGAAGACCTTTCTCTCTGTCTCTCTCTCTCTCACTATCCACTCTGCCTGTCCAAAAAAAAAAAAAAAAAAAAAAAGGATGCTGGCACTGCAGGTGGTAGCTTTACCTACTATGCTACAGTGTCCAGTGTCCATCCCACTTTTTTTTTTTTTTTTTGACAGGCAGAGTTAGACAGTGAGAGAGAGAGAGAGACAGAGAGAAAGGTCTTCCTTCCGTTGGTTCACCCACCAAATGGCCGCTGTGGCCGGTGCGCCGCGCCAATCCGAAGCCAGAAGCCAGAAGCCAGGTGCTTCCTCCTGGTCTCCCATGCGGGTGCAGGGCTCAAGCACTTGGGCCATCCTCCACTGCCCTCCTGGGCCACAGCAGAGAGCTGGACTGGAAGAGGAGTAACCGGGACAGAATCCGGCACCCCAACTGGGACTAGAACCCGGGGTGCCGGCACCACAGGTGGAGGATTAGCCTAGTGAACCGTGGCGCAGGCCCCCACTTATCTTCTATTTTAAAGATTTATTTATTTATTTGTGGCTAGTGGGTAAAACTGCCGCCTTTAGCATAGCATCCGATATAAACATCGGTTCAAGTCCCGGCTGCTCCTGTTCTGATCCAGCTCCCTGTTAACACTGGCCAGGCAGAAGCCAGGAGCCCAGAACTCCATGCTGGTGTCCCACATGGGTGGCAGGAGTCCATCCACTTGAGCCATCTTCTACTGCTTTCCAGGGACTTTTACAGGGAGCCAGATCAGAAGCAGAGCAGCTAAGCCTCACTGGCACTCTAATATGGGATCCCTGTATTGCAAGCTGCGGCTTTAACCTGCCATGCCACAATACAAGCACCATAAATCTATGTCTTAATTTTGTTTTCCAGAAACTCTTTGAAGTGTCCTCATATTTGGGCAAAAAAACTAAGGAGTTTGTGTTTTGTCATGATTAAAGGTGTATTTTCAGCTGGGGACCATTATTTAGAACCACTTTATAAATGAATCCTTTCCATCTCGGGTTAGGAGCTCCATAAACAACAAAAGGTGTTAAATATGTGTGTTTGTGTGCATATTGAATTACTATCTGGATAAATATGTACCGCATATCATATTGATTTTCTGGTAATTCAACACTAATTCCTGGCAAAGCATCCTGGGAAATTCCAGACCTATGAATGCTTTTCTGGAAGGTCTGATCAAGATGTGTGGAAATCCAATTGTATTTCAAACAAGTCCTGGACTCCTTTTTAAATCAAGAAACAGCGTTTCTGCACCGCTTTCTCTGACCATCGAGCCAGTGCCTTTCGTTAAATAGCTGGTATTTTAAGAATTTGACCTAATACTCGAAATACCCTAGAAGGAAACGTGACAAGTGTTACCACTACAATTTTCCAGAGATTAAAGAGAATGTACTCTATAGATCAGACATGGAGGGGACATCAATGCTGAATCTCGTGACACGGTTTCATGAGGAATCCAGCTCACAGGATCAGTTCCTTGCCTCTAGCAATCAGAAATAAACCATGCTTCATTTAACTTTAAAATCTGTTTTCTTTAACAAAAATATTGGACATTACCTTATTAGGTCCCCCCGCCCCCCACAGCATCAAATCATCTAGATAACTCAGGGAAGAAAGAAGAGATAATCTAATTAAGTTTCAGAGATGCTAACTGAGTCAGTTGGCTGAAAAGGTGGTACAGGAAGTGCTTCTGCCATCTCGCATTTCTCCAATCCTGTGCATTTTGTGTCTGTTCTTGTAAGCCACCACTAATGGATATTCCCAATGCCAATGCTATTACTGGAAAGTAATAGCAGTAGATAGCAGTGTGTCCATCTGGGCTCTTTGAGTTTGGAGTGGGAGTTATTATCTTGCCCACTATAGAGACGAGGAAATAGAGTGCTAAGTAAATTGTCCAACGTCACAACCCTGCTAGTAAAAGTGGAAGGGCAGGTTCCAAAGTTCAAATCTTTATAGTAGGCACTGACGTGACTATTTGTTATCCCTTCCCTAAGTAAACAGCTCATTGATTTATGACCCCCTCATGCTTATCTGTATTCCAATAAGGACTTTATTGCTGTATAAACTCCACAGGGGTAGGAACTTGACCACTTTGTTCATAGCTGCATCCTAGTGTTTAGCACACTGAAGATGTGCCGTAACAGGGCCGGCTCCCAGGGACTGTGGACGGTGCTCTGGTCCAGAACCTCAAGTGGAACACTTTCTTATAACACTCTGCAGTCACTGGCCTGGAACCCTTAATAACATTGTCTTTGGATTTATGCTTTGTAGACAAAGTCGATTGGAACAGGGAAGCATGGATGGGGCATCTGTTACCTCTACTCAGTTGTAGCCCCACTTCCAATCATTTCTGATCCCTGGTCTCCCTGTCTGGGATCTTAGCTTCCCTTTCCCTGCTCTCCTCGCCACCCCCTTCCCTGCCATGATGCTGTGAGTGGCAAACAGTATGGGGTGGGGACAAGAGCCTGACTCTGGCCAAGGCTGGGTTTTAGTGTGGGGAGAGTTGAGGCATATCTTCAGGGGCATAGCAGAAGCCATCCCACTCTGGATAGGGAGCTCTATAATGCAGAGCAGGTGCACTTTACCCAAATGTCAGAGATATCCTGGTGGGGAAGTTGCAGTGCCTTCAATACTCACCTGTCTCCAGCCAGGGCCAGACACATCAACTACAATGAAAGTTTAATATTTTAATACTAAAATGATAGTCTTCCCTGATTTTTGGATGGGGCCCACACGTTTTGGTTTTGCAAGAAGCTCCACAAATTATACGGCTGGCTTTGTCCATAATTATGTATAATAATAATTGGCACTCTTGGAGATCAAAACTCGCATGTCTCAAAGAAACGAAGCACTAAAGATCCAGAAACAATAGAATCTTGGACTAGAAAGTTGGCCTTCTGATGATATTCCCAAGGGAAAATGGATAAGAAAAACTGATATGCCCAAGAACTTTTTGACAATAAGCACTAGAATGGGGTGTGCAGGGACACGTAAGTGAAACCTCCTACATGATAACCATGACGTCAATGGGCTGTAGACAGTTATTGTTTAGCAGTGATGGTTTTTAAAAGGACCCATTTGGCTGCGTTTTTGATAGGTGTGCTACTTCGTGGTTTGGGTCCACCTCCTGAACTCCCCAGTGTTTCACATTTGGCTGCTCCTCATGTTTGCTCACACTTACACGTTTGAAGCAAGCACAAGAGGCATGTCTATGTTTTCCTCCTGTCCTGAGCAGCAGTATAGGAAGATGTATCCTGCCCCTTTTAGGCCTGTGATCCCATGAATATGGTAACAAAGAGTTCAAAAATGATTGCTCTGGGAGGAATAATTATTACGGGGTGTGATGTTTTTATATTCCTATCTCCCCCACTGCACTACGACATTTTTAAAGGCACATATATTAGTCATAATCTAACAGCTGAATGAATAAGCCTCAACTCTTGGTGGCTTAACTCAATATAGGGGACTGTTTATTTCTTTGTTTTGCACTCACACTGTAGTCCAATGAGAGTCTGTGGGGAGATTTACTCCACATAGCCATTCAGGGATCCAGGCTCTTCCATCCCATAACTCCCTCAATCCTGACGGCCTGGGAATCTTCTACTCCATCCACATTTGGCTGCAAGATAAGGGGGAAGAGAGCCCATGAACAACTGTGACAGAGGTTTTTAGGGGTCAACACTTACAAAGACAACATTATTTCTACCCACATTCTACTGGCTTCAACTCTGTCACATGACCCAACATAGCTACAGGGGAGGTTGTCAACCATCATCAGCTTTACCTTCTTGTCAATTCCATTACTCTGAAATTCAGACTGGCAGGAGATTTACAGAGAATATCAGCTAGTGAATGGCCTGCCTTTGAGCCTGCAATCTGCATTTGAACATCACATACCTCAAGTTTGAGCTGCTCTGCAACTTTACTAGCTATGCAACCTTGGGCAACTTACTTGACTTAACTACAACTTTTTTCTCTTGTGTACCTAGGAAGAACAGAAAACAGGGTTTGGTGCTACACTGGTATTGCCTCCATTACATTAGAGATCATAGGGACCACTATATTCCCAAAGTTGTACTTACGAAATGCATAAAGGCTGTATTCCTTAAATAAAAGGTTTCTTTGTCGGGGCGGGGGGGGAATAAATAGGAAAAAAAAAATCATAGGGTGTTTTCCTTATATATGGGATAGTTGGTATTCAGGAAATGTTCAGTAAGTATTTATCAAGTTAAGACAATAAATCAGATGGGTTAATTATTATGGGCTATGTTTCTGTGTCACAGGAAAGTCCTGAACTGGGTGCATCTGAAATGAGCTGAGAAGTATTATTTGGAGAAAATGAGAGTTCAAGAAGTTGACTGGAATTGCTGATTTGTGTTTCACCTCTGATCCAGTGACTAAGTGCATGATGTATGTGCACAATCTTCTCTATCTCATTTACTTTTCCTGTTTCTGATGAATTGCTTCTTTCCCCAGTATATTCCTTTCTGTTTATGCTTGTACATTCTCCAAGGAATGTGCTAAAGGTTTTCCAAATTCTGATCCTGCTTTTTCTGTGGTGTCATCAATTGCCCTAAAAATGTTTCCACCCTGCAGATCATTGGTGGATTAGCAGAACATAATAAACTTGGCTTTACAACAACAGCTTGCCTTTATGACAACATTCGCCCTCCTCCCCCAACACACACTTCAATGACACATCCTCCATATGGCCATCTCATTAGATGCAGAGAAAGCATTTGATAAGATTCCATACCCTTTCACAAATTAGGTATAGAAGGAACATTCCTCAAAATTATAAAGCCTATCACAAAGCAACAGACAATGTCAAACTGAATGGGGAAAAGCTGAAAGCATTTCCCCTCAGATCTGGGACAAGACAAGAATGTCCATTTTCACCACTCTCATTCAATATTGTACTGCAAGTTTTAACGAGAACAATTAGGGAGGAGAAAGAAATAAAGGGCATCAAAATTGGAAAAGAGAAAGTCAAATTATCCATGTCTGCAGATGACATGATGTTTTACATGGAAAAACCCAAACACTTCACCAAAAAGCTGTTAGAATTGATAATTCAATTCAGTAAAGTGGCAGGTCACAAAATAAACACACAAAAACTAGTAGCTAATGATGCTAATGATGAACTACAAAAAAGAAATCCTATTTACAATAGCCACCAAAAAAATCAAATATTTCAGAATAATTTTAACCAAAGTGAAAGATCTCTATAATGAAACTTATTGAACATTGTTGAAAGAAATCATCAAGGACATGAAAAAATGGAAAGATACTCCTTGCTCCTGGATCAGAAGAATCAACTCATTAAAATGTCTATACTACCTAAAGTAATTCACAGATTCAATGTAATCCCTATCAAAATACCAATAATAATCTTTACAGAGTTAGGAAAAATAATCCTAAAATTCATATGGAATCACAAAAGATCCAGAATAGCCAAAGCAATCCTGAGCAAGAAAAACCAAGCTGGAGGCATCACAATACCTGATTTCAAAGCACACTACAAAGCTATAGTAATTAAAACAGCTTGGTACTGTCATAAAAACCAATACACAGATCAATGGAACAGAATAGAGAGCCCAGAAATTTATCCAAATACACAGCCAACTGATTTTTTATAAAAGTACTCAGACCACACAGTGGAGTAAAGATAATCTCTTCAACAAATAGTGCTGATAAAACTACATATATATGATATATAATATATAATATATATTATATATATAGATAGATAGATGGAAGAATGAAATTAGACAAATACCTCTCACCATACACAAAAATCAACTCAAGATGGATCAAAGACCTAAATATAAGACCTGAGACTATGAAGTTGCTGGAAGAAAATGTAGAGGAAACACTCCAAGACATTGGTGTAGGGAATGACTGCTGGGACAAGACCTTAAAGCACAGGCAGCGATATCAAACTCAGAAACTTTTGCACAGCAAAGGAAACTATCAATAGAGTAAAGATAGTGCAAACAAAATGGGAAAATAATATTTGCAAACCACCAATTTGATAAAGGATTAATATCCTGAATATATCATCAACTTAAAAAACTCAACAACAACAACAAAAAAAAACAAGCAATCTAGTTGAGAAACAGGCAAAATACTTCAATAGTTCTCAAAAGAAATCAAATGATCAACAAATATATGAAAAAATGCTCAGTATCACTAGACATTAGGGAAATGCAAATCAAAACCACAATGAGATATCACCTCACCCCTGTGAGAATGGTTAAAATCCAAAACACATTAAATTTAACTGAAAAGTGATGCCTGTTAAATATAAGAGTGGGAATAAGAGAGGGAAGAGATGTACAGTTTGGGACATGCTCAATCAGACTTGCCCCAAATGGTAGAGTTAGAAACGTGCCAGGGGATTCCAATACAATCCCATCAAGGTGGCATGTACCAATGCCATCTCACTAGTCAAAGTGATCAGTTTCAGTTCATAATTGATCATAATGATAGGATTAAGAGTCAAAGGGATCACATAAACAAGACTAGTATCTGCTAATACTAATTGATAGAACCAAAAAGGGAGAGAACGGTCCAACATGGGAAGCAGTATACACAGCAGACTCATAGAATGGCGGGTGTCCTAAACAGCACTCTGGCCTCAGAATCAGCCCTTAAGACATTCGGATATGGCTAAAAAGCCCATGAGAGTATTCCAGGCATGGAAAGCCAAGACACTCTGGCAAAAAAAAAAAAAAAAAATCTATGTGAATGAGATCCCAGCGTAAAGAATGGGCCATCAAGGAAGGAGGTACCTTTCTCTGAAGGGAGGAGAGAACTTTCACTTTGACTATGACCTTGTCTAAATAAGATTGGAGTTGGCAAACTCAAAAGGCTTCCATAGCCTTGGCAACTCATGACAAGAGCCTTGGGTGATTAGTGACGCCATAAATAGGAGTGTCAATTGTTAAATCAACAACAGGAGTCACTGTGCACTTAATCCCCATGTAGGATCTCTGCCCTTAATGTGTTGTACTATGCAAATTAACGGTATAACTAGTACTCAAACAGTACTTTATACTTTGTGTTTCTGTGTGGGTGCAAACTGTTGAAATCTTTACTTAATATATACTAAATTGATCTTCTGTATATAAAGAGAATTGAAAATGAATCTTGATGATGGGATGGGAGAGGGAGCGGGAGATGGGATGTTTGCAGGTGGGAGGGAGGTTATGGGCGGGGGGGGGAAGCCACTGTAATCCAAAAGTTATACTTCAGAAATTTATATTTATTAAATAAAAGTTTAAAAAAAATCCAAAACACAGAGAGTAACAAATGCTGGCAAGGATGTGGACAAAGGGGAATGCTTACACACTGTTGGTGGGAATGTAAATTAGGGCAGCCACTGTGGAAGACAGTGTGGAGATCTCTTAAAAAACTAGGGATAGACTTGCCGTATGATCCAGCAATCCTACTACTGGGTATATATGCAAAAGATCCGAACACAATGTATCAAAGAGATACCTGCACCATGTTTATATCAGTACTGTTCACAATAGCCAAAATTTAGAACCATCCAAGATGTCCATCATCAAATGAGTGGATAAAGAAAATGTGCTATATATACACAATGGAATATTATTCAGCTATAAAAAAGAATGAAATTCTATCATGTGCAGCAAAATGGATGCAATGGAGGGCATTGTGCTGGGTGAAATTAGCTGGACTCAGAAAGACAAATTCTTCCTTGTATGTGGAACAAAACTTTACACAAAAAAAGGAAAGAAAGAAAGAAGGAAAAAAGTCTGTGTGTATTAATATTGCTGCAAATAGTTTTGTAAAACTTTGTTTTATAACTTTGTCAAACCAGTGGTTACTATAGCTCAAATAATCTGTGATTACTTTAAAATTTACTATATATGGGTGAAATGGTCATTTTTTCCATTCAATTATTGTTTATAGCCATTGTCTATACTCTCACTGAATCAAGGTCTTTTTGTCTTTTACTTGTTAAACTTCTTATTCAGTGAAGTATTAAGCCCTCTTAGTCTAAAGTCACTTTAAAATATGTTATCTCAAAAACTAAAAACAGTCAAAGAGAGGGAGAAGGAAGAAGGCTAAGAAGAAGAAAGAGAGGGAGGGAAGGAGGAAGGGAAGTCATGTTCTTTGAATTGTATCTACAAATCATATTGACTCTATTAAAAACTGATTAAAAATTTAAAATTAATTAATTGATTAATTTTTAAAAAGAACATTTAAGCAGACACTCAAACCCAAGTTCCACCACTTCAACACTCCCACTTACTTTATTTCATAAGAATTATATTTATGTAGTTATATTACATTATTATTCCCTAACCTAATTATAGCTGTCAGTTCTAAATGTGAAAGCAGCAGGAATAGTCTTCAAAAATTCAGACCACATTTTATCCACAAGATAAATGTGGTCAATTCCTAAAGCATTGATCTTGGTTTTTTCAATAGTGTTTGATATCAATTTTCCCCAAATGTCGTGTAAAAGTCTCTCTGAAGCATCAGATCTCATATGCTGGATCACTTGGTAATAATAATTATAACAACAACAGTATCTTACTTATGTAACAAGGCAAAAATACAGCAGCTAATTCGGTCATCATCACAGCCCAGTGTAATAGAGATGGAATAGTTTATTATGAACCCCATTTTGTAGAAGAGAATGAAAAGAGAAATTTGAAAAATTTTGATTTGCCCAAGGTCCCATATTTATTAATTAAAAGAAATGGAATCATAATCCAAGCCATTGTCTTAAAAGCCTTTAGTTCTTTCTGTTCTATGCTTATATGCATCTTGATTCTATTAAATTTAAATTATATTGTTTCATTTTCCCATTTGCTCAAGGACATCTGAGATGAACATCTGGATACAATATTCTTTCCATAAACTCTTCAGAATCCATTCACTTGAATGAAGGGCTTTTGTCAACAGTTAACCTCTCAGACAGCCTCTCAGGAAAAAACAAGCAGGGCAGTAGAGGTTTAAAAGTGGTATTTTTTTAGAAGCCAGGAGTTAGGTGGTGTCATTCTGCAGAATGAACCATGTGAAGTCAAGGTCAGCTGTTGGAACCACCTGTTTCTGTCTTCAAGCACCAGCTTTGCAGAATCCAGAAAAGAAATGGAGCAGTCGCCAAGGCTGCATGTTTATGTCACACCCTGATCAGGCCTCACCGGGAAGAAGATCCAGCAAGTCTGGCCAAGGTCTGAAGGGAGGCCAAGGGAACTCTGGTCCCCTGATGAAGGGGAGCATGAGGGGCAATGTAGGAATTCAAAGACAGGTCTAAAGACAGGCTGAGTTCATGGAAGATGAGACAATTGGATACCATGATGAGTGGCAAAACGGGAAAACGGCTCAAGCCAAGATTTTTGTCTGGGACTCCTTAGCGTCTACTAAGGAAGACATGACAAGGCAGCCTGGCTCCAGATTTGAACTGGCATAAGCAGTGGCTTTACGCACTACACCACAACACTGGCCCTAGGACTGCACTCATAACCACGGCACCAGGGTTCCTCTTAGGCAGAGGAGCTTAGGCTATATCCCAAGGGAAGGAATTTTTGTGCTGAAATAATAAACCAATTGTCTGCATGTTTCTGTATCCAATATATCTTTATTCAGTAATCTGAATCCACCTTCTTACTTGTCCCAGCCTCAAGCCACTAGTGGGAACTAAGGTTTTTTGACAAGGCATCAATGTACAAACTGTTCATTGTCCCAAAATTGTCTTGGAATCCCCTCCCTGGGGTTCCAGCTGTTCAATGGGAAACCAAAGACCTGTCAATGAACTCTGGAGATGCCCTACTGGCAAGGAAAATCTAGTAAAGTCTGGGATTTGTAATAAATTTACAGGCAAACCGTGCAGCCAATTGCTTGAGAACTTAGATTCAATGCATTTAAAGAAACAAAACCCTGTGCAAGGCAAGATTCTGTAACTAGCTTTCTCTTGCTCCTTTTCTACACATGGCTTACTTAGTAAAGCCAGAGTATCCAACCCTAAAGAATTTTAATGGCCTCCTTTGTTCCTCTCCAGTTGTGTATTAGTTTTTATCTCTGTTGGGCATTGCCTAAAATCTCCATTACAATATGGCGCCTGGCAGATGTTCAAGGGGCGTGTCTGCGGGGCTGCAGCGGTTAAGCTACCTAAGATCAGACCACCGGCAGGGATAGGTCTGCTTTAGTTCCAGACACGTGGACAGTGCGTGATCCCATACTTTACTTAAGGTGCCCCTGTGCGTGGTCCACCCGTGCCTGCGTGACCTTTTCTCTGATTGGCTCCCCTACTGCGCATGTCCTTCGTAAGCTTTAGAAGCCTGTACACTTCCTCAATAAAGCGGTTCCTGCTTCGACAGAACTCACGGGTGCTTGTGGTGTGTTCATCACCTGTCGACCTTACCTTTCCCGTTCGCCTTGTTGGGGAGTGTCTGTACTGGCCCCTGCTGGTCAGGGGCCAGCCTCGGACTTGAGACTCCGACATATCTCATCTACAGAAAGGAGCATCCATCTACCAAAATGTACATTCTACCAACGGGGAGTCACATAAATGCACATAGCTCTACCAACTGTTAAAAATAGTCTCTGATCTTTGGTGGGAGAAAGATGACTGTCACTACAGATCGCAGACAAGAGTGCCTCCAGAAGCTTAGAGAATTTCAGAGCATGCCTCCTCATTATAGAGTCTGAAACGTGGCGCTATTGGAGGATCGCTTTTAAATGATGACCAAGAAATATCCAGAGCCCACCTCCTGAACAAATTGGTTTTCTCCTTAATCTGTTGGTTAGAACTGGAATTTATATTTCAGGATCTTTGTCATCATTTTGTCCATGGAGAGTTTTGGGAAAGGTGACAGCTGGGATTGCGGGCTCTGAAACCAGGAGACTTGAATTTCATTCCCAGCACCACCATTTACCATAGTGTAACCGTGGCAAGTGTCTCACTCCTCTGCTGTGGTTTGGATGTGGTTTGTTCCCACCAAAAGTCACATTGAAATTTAATTATCAATGTAGGGTATCAAGAAGTGATGGGATCCTTAAGATTTGATATGGTGATTAAGAGGGATTAATGTTTTTCTCAAGGGCCTGAGTTAATACTCGTGGAGTGAGACGTGAAGGACTGGAGTAGTTACTCTGAGAGGGAGTTGTCATAAAGCAAGGCCGCCCCCTCAGTTTCCTTTCCTCCATGTACTTGGACCTCTGCGCAAGGTCCTCACCAGTGCCAGGCTCTGGGACTTTCCAGACTCCAGAACTGTGAACCGAAATAAACTTTGTAATGTGCTGTTACAGCAAAAGAAAACAGACTGACACTCTCTGGGGTTCAGTTTATCCAAAATTAAGATGCAGATATTAATAGGACTCAATTTATAGGATATTATGTGAGGGTTATTAAGTAGTATGAAGGGCATCATAGTCTTTCACCTCCAAATACGCCACTTTGGGGCTGGCATTGTGGCACAGTGGGTTAAGCTGCCACCTGCGATGCAGCATCCCATTTGAGCTCTGATTCAAGTCCTATCCAGCTTCATGCTAACACACCTGGGAAGGCAGCAGAAGAAGGCCCAAGTACTTGGGTCCCTGCCACCCACAATTGAGACCCATATGGAGTTTCAAGCTCCTAGCTTCGGCTTGGTACAGCCCTAGCCATTGTAGCCATTTGGACAGTGACTCAGTGGATGAAAGATATTCTCTCTCTCTCTCTCTCTCTCTGTGCCTTTCAAATAAATAAATCTATTTTTTTAAGATTTATGTATTTATTTGAAAGTCAGAGTTACACAGAGAGAGGAGAGGCAGAGAGAGATTCTTTCATCTGATGGTTCACTCCCCAGTTGGCCACAAACGGCCAGAGCTGCACTGATCCGAAGCCAGAAGCCAGGAGCCAGGAGCCGGGAGCTTCCTCTGGGTCTCTCATGCAGGTGCAGGTACCCAAGGACTTCTTCCACTGCCTTCCTGGGCCATAGCAGAGAGCTGGACCAGAAGTGGAGCAGCCGGGTCTTGAACCAGCGGCCATATGGGATGCTGGCACTTCAGGCCAGGGCATTAACCTGCTGCACCACAGCGCCAGCCCCAATCTTTTTTTTTTTTTAAATGCCGCTTTGGCATAAGAATTATTTTGAGCTAGGGGCATTTAAGAAATAGTAGAGGGACCCAAATTGTACATCTCCTCCCTCTCTTTTTCCACTCTTAAATTTAACAGGGATCACTTTTCAGTTAAAATTTAAACACCTAAGAATAATTGTGTGTTAACTACAGAGTTCAACCACTAGTACTAGAACAACAACAACAACAACAAATACTAAAAACCTTGTGGTGCAGTAGGTTAATGCAGATTCCTGCAAAGCCAGCATCCTATATCAGAGTACCACTTCAAGTTCTGGCTGCTCTACTTCAAACCCAGCTCCCTGGTAACGTGTCTGGGAAAGCAGCAGAAGATGGCTTAAGTACCTGGGCCCTCGCCATGCATGAGGGAGACATGGCTGGAGTTCCTGGCTCCTGGCTTCTGCCTGGCTCAGTCCTGGATGTTGTGGCCTTTTGGGGGAGTGAACCAGAGGATGGAAAATGTCTTTCTCTCTGTCTCTTCCTCTCTTTCTGTCACTGTACCTTTCAAATAAATAAAATAAATCTTAAAATAAAAAGAAACAGAAGAATAAATTCTCTGCTCCCTGTTTGCCTGAAGAGATGGCCCTGACAGGAATCAGCATTACAATCCTTATTAAAATGAGCCTTATCTTCCATGATTTTCCCTCATACATTTACAGTCCCCAAATTTACCACTTATAGAGGTGCAACCCCTTTTTCCTTTGTCTTCTTGCCTCTCCACAATTTACCACACTTCATTAGAATGGGATACAAATTTCTAGATCTACCTGCTTCTTTGGAGTTCTCATTTCTGTGAGGTTGACCCATATTCAATGAAATAAACCTTTTCCTCCTGTTAATCTCTTTATTTTCATTTTATTTTGCAGGATCCCAACCACTGAACCTAAGGGTAAAAGACTTTTGGAGGGGATATTTTTGAATATCACATATTTTAAAAGTTGTGCTTATATTCTTGCATAATATAAGCTCAATAAATGTTGGTGGCTTCTTCATGCTCAAGAAATACAGAACAATGGAAGATATAAGCATTATTCTTTGTCCATTTCTGGTGAATCCAACTCTTCCCTAAAGGTAGCCTTTACATTATCTTTAGCAGCTTATAAATTAAAATATCTTTTCCCATAATTTTATACTTAACATTTTTGGGGGAGCTTAATGTGTGCCAGACCACCTATTTGGAATGGACCCTATTATTATTCCTATATTATAGATGAGGAAGCCAAGAGTCAGATGTGCAATAACTTCTCCAAGGTAATGCAACTGGCATGGTTAACTCCTAGGTGATGCAGTCAGAGACAGGCATAGAATATAAGAACCTGCTGGAAAAGAATCCATGGAAATGCTCTCTCACTCAACAATGCCTTGCATTTAGCAGGTACTTAAATGTTTGCTGAATGAATGATTGATAGGAAAGAAAATTGGATAGCCAAGGAGTCGGTTCTTCCCTGAGCCACACCTCTTTAGCCATTTCAATATTATCAGAAAAGGCCAACCTTTCATCACACTAGAACTTTGCAAATATTGATTTCCCACCCACTTAACTTCAACGCATCTTCTATCACACAAAATTGCTGCATGTATCAATTACGTTTCAAATCTTTTCCTCCTCCCCTGTATGATCTAGATGATAGACCAGCTGGCTGAGTAGATTAAAATCTTCTTCCATTCCACGGTTAATACAGCGGTGCAGCTTTGTTCCATAAGCAAGGCCTGATGGAGGGTTTCTGCCGTTAAATCTCTTGGAACAAAATGCGATCACTTTTGCAAACATTCTGCCCCCAAGCACATTTATAAGCAAGTAGGTTCCACTTTGTTACTTTCAAATTCTCATTTCCATCAGCCAAGCACAGAGCACTGGAAGATTAGATTATTTTAAAGCTATTTGAATGTCATTTCCTGACACTGTGTGCAAACTTTTCTGGGCCAAATGGTTCAGGTTCATTCAGATTAAAGACTTCCATGGGCAGTTAAGGAAAGTCTTTTCTGCCCTTGACCCTGTAATTAAGACTGAGGAGACTGTGACCCTGGAATGCAATCTGAGGAACCTATATAAATGTTAATGGAGAGAGAGAGAGAGAGAGAGAGAGACAGCCCTGAAGTCACTTCCGGTTCTCTGGAGAGCTATTTCAAATGAGATACTGCTTTGCCTATGGTCCACCGAGCCTGCATCAGATCCCCCATGCACTTCAATTTGGCAAAAGCAAATTCTATTAGAAGCTAGTGCACATTTAGAGAGCTTAAATGGGGGTGTGGTGGGGTCAACCCAAGAAGCAACATGGTTACTCCTCTACATCCTGGGAATGGGAAAAGAATGATCACATGGGCAAGATCACTGCTAGCACTGGACAACTCCATCATCTGCCCTGGCTTCCAATGCTGCCTTCCTTCTGGTTTCCATTAAGCCAAGGAGGTTTGCCCTCCCTGAGTTATGCTCTGACCCTCAGCCTATGCTCACCCAATGGCCAGTAACAATGGCCAGGTTCTGCTTGATGTCCTTTGGGTCTGCCCCTCATGAGTACCCATTGCCATATATACAACCCTACACCCAAGAAATGGCCAACAGATAGCAGTTCCAGCAGGGACTGGAACAGACCTTGGACGTGGTGGCTGAGGGTCCTCATGCATGCTCATATAGCCTGTGAGTGAAGGTTAGAGCCATCTGTGGGAAAGGAAGTGGGTAAGACACAGCCTGAGCCTTCCATTTGTATCTTTTCCCTGAGCTGTGCGAATGGCAAGAACAGGTCTGTAGAAAAGAAGAGTTACATCACCTCAAATTTGCAGGTTAATTAACTTGATTTTGCGAGTGCACCATAACATGCTAGCTCCTGGAGGCCAGGCCCCTGCAAACCCTCCTCAAAAGTGTGTGATGGTCAGTTCATTTGCAATGAGAACCAACACTGCCAGGCTGGGTGGGGTGTTCATGCCAGTCAGTCAGACACTTGCCCCTTCTAGGAAACTCCTTATGGAAAGCTGGATTAGAGTCAGAAGTTTCATTGGCAAATATGGAGTCAGAACAAGGAGATTTAAATTTAGCATGTTGGTATACTGAGAAATCCAGCTCCAGGTGTATCTGGTAAGTGGACCCAGTACTTTCATTATCGGCTTATTATCATCTCCTAAGAGCAACACGAAACACTCACAGGTTTATGATGTTTGGGTCTTCTGTAGACCATTCCCATTCAGTTTATGGAGCACACATTCTATCTTCAAACATATTAAAGCCAATGATTAGCTGAGTTGCTGAGTTTTCCTTTTTTTTTTTTTTTTTTTTTTTTTTTTTGACAGGCAGAGTGGACAGTGAGAGAGAGAGACAGAGAGAAAGGTCTTTCTTTTTGCCGTTGATTCACCCTCCAATGGCCGCTGCGGCCGGCGCATTGTGCTGATCCGAAGCCAGGAGCCAGGTGCTTCTCCTGGTCTCCCACGCGGGTGCAGGGCCCAAGGACCTGGGCCATCCTCCACTGCCTTCCCGGGCCACAGCAGAGAGCTGGCCTGGAAGAGGGGCAACCGGGACAGAATCCAGCACCCCAACCGGGACTAGAACCTGGTGTGCCGGCGCCATAAGGCGGAGGATTAGCCTGTTAAGCCACAGCGCCGGCCTGAGTTTTCCTTTTAAACATGATTTGAATACATTTCCGGGATTTGTTTTTCCTGCTTGGAAAATACTCCTTTTAAGGTGAAAGCTTCAGAAAGGAAGTCCCAGTTCACACTGTATTGAACTAATTATCAGTAACGGAGCCTGAAGAAAGTCTGGCAGTCTTCTCTCCATGAGGACCCTAGCTTCATAAATCATTTGAAAGTCATTCCCCTTTCTAGAAGGGGCAGAAAAAAACTGAAAGAGGAAAATTTTCTGTTTTTATTCAAATTAGTTACCAGCATTTTTTCTGGTCATGTCCTTAACTTGTGAACTGGAGTCACTTGCATTGGTTATTGTAAATTATGTGGTTTTTTTGTATCCACGGTTTGCAAACACAAATGCGACAGACAAGGTCTTCTTCAAGTTTCCCACCATCCCTTCCTTGCCAGTTCTTCGAGCCTTTATTACCTTTTCTATTTCCCTAGCCACAAAGAAGCAGAAGGTGAGGCATTCTGCAGTGATTCTCTTCCTCAAAGACAAATTAACAATCAAGTCTGGCGGCTGGTGCTATGGCATAGCAGGTAAAGCTGCTGCCTGCAGCGCCAGCATCCCATATGGTCGCTGGTTCGAGTCCTGGCTGCTCCACTTGCCATCCAGCTCTTTGCTATGGCCTGGGAAGGTAGTAGAAGATGGCCCAAGTGCTTGGTCCCTGTATCCATGTGGGAGACCCAGAAGAAGCTCCTGGCTTCCAGCTTCAGATCGGTGCAGCTCTGGGCATTGTGGCCATTTGGGGAGTGAACCAGTGGAAGAAAGACCTCTCTCTCTGCCTCTGCCTCTCTTTAACTCTGCCTTTCTAATAAATAAATAAATCTTTAAAAAAATGATATCTGGCAAATAACATTTATCAAATGATCTCTCCTCAAACATCCCATCTCAAAGTTTAAAACGTGTTCTGATATTGTGTATTCGAGATCAGAGGAGAATCAAGAAGGTTAAAATAAACATCCAGAGAATAACTCTGTGTGTGTGTGGGGGGGGTGGCTGGGTGTGTGTGCGTGTGCATGTACGTGCACGTGTATGTGTGTTTGTATATGCTTCGATTCCCTCTGTGCTTGTACTTCTGTATGTGTTCATGTGTGTGTACGTATGCTCTGATTCCCTTTGTGTTCTGTTCTTATGATATGTGTATGTGGTTGCACATGCTTTGATTCTCTTTGGTACTTTGTGTTCACATATGTAATGATTCTGTTTGTGCTTAGTTCTGTGTGTGTGTGTGTGTATGCCATGTGTGCTTTGAGTTTCTTTGTGGTCTATTGTTTGAAGATCTGTGATAGAGGCTGGAGTGCAGCTACAGGAAGGTAGCTGACTTTCTCAACTAGAGGTAAGAAAAGGAAGAGGATACAGTCAAAAAGAGCCTGATGGTTAAACATGGGGTGGGTGATTCTAAGCTTTGTGAATGAAATAGTACATGGGTATTTCAAAAATTGTGTGGGAAATGGAACCAAAAGATATGCTTGTTTTTCTGCAAAATAAATAAATAAAAACCTATGCCTAGAAGAGTATTCAAAAAGTTCATGAAAAATGTGTATCATGGGGCCTGCACCATGGCACAGTAGGTTAATCCTCTGCCTGTGGTGCCGGCATCGTATATGGGCGCTGGTTCGAGTCCCGGCTGCTCCTCTTCCAATCCAGCTCTCTGCTATGGCCTGGGAAAGCAGTAAAAGATGACCCAAGTGTTTGGGCCCCTGCACCCATGTGGGAAACTGGGAAGAAGCTCTTGGCTCCTGGTTTCGGATTAGAGCAACTCCTACAGTTGCGGCCATTTGGGAAGTGAACCAATGGAAGGAAGACCTTTCTCTCTGTCTCTTCCTCTCACTGTCTATAACTCTGCCTCTCAAATAAATAAATAAAATCTTAAAAAAAAGAAATTGTATCATGGAAAAAAGTATGCATGGGTTTCAAAAATATTTTGAACCAGAATAAACTGATCTTTTAATTCCATTTTCCCACAGACGTTTAAGCCTATCCTTGTATGCTTCTGAATGAAATCAGTTTCAGGTTATAAAAAATTCATGTCATCTCTATGAAACAAATGGAAAACCACAACCATGATTCTCAAGCGATCCTCGGACTTGGTGTTGACATCCACAGAATAGAAAGATTCAACGGCACTAAAGATCTCAGCAAACTCTTGACATGCCTATGTGCAACCTTACCTCTTGCCTTTATGTTCTTCTCTCCTCTTGCCATCTCTAAATCTTGCTTCTGAATCTTGAGTTCTGGTTGGGGCTTTACATTTTGTCTCCCAGTGAGGCTGGGTAGGAGCCAGCAGGATTCAGTCTGGAGGAAAGATACTGCCAGCAGAGACGTGGGTGGTGATGCCCATGGACCACAACATCCAGGAAATCCAGGCAGTTCCTTACTCGTGACGTAAAGAAGTGCACCTGCTGAAAAATGAAAAGTGTCCCGATCCCTGCATAAACAGAGTCCAGCAGCGTGGGTGGGAGGGAGGGAAGCATTGCTATGTTCCTAAATCTGCATATGTGAAATACATGAAACTTGTGGGAACTTAGATACATTTAAAAAAGGGAAACTTTCCCTACCTCCTTTATGAAGGAAATAATTTTTTTTAAAAAAAGGAAAAAACAAAGAAATAGACCCCAGAAAACAACAACACTTACAGAAAATATAATCCTACTTCTAGGTTTAGTGATGAACAATATTTGTATGTCAGAATAATAAAAACATAATATGGATTGTGGGAAATTTTTCATGTAAATCTATTGGAGGGTGGAGTTGGTGGTATGAGAGATAATATCTTCTTATACTATCTAAAATTGATGAACAATAGTAGCATGTGCACATTATTTATTGAGAAATGTGAATCCAATCCAAGAAAAAAAGAGCTAAAACAGTAGAAAATAGTTGCTCCTGAGAGTGGAAAGGTGTGTAAGAGAGAACTGTAGTTTCAGCAATAAGCTTACCAATCCTATTTGAGTTCCGAAACCATTTTCATAGACCATTCTGAAAAAAGAACAATTTTTTTTTAACTTGAACTCTGTCCAATTCCAAATGCATTCACTACAGTGCTTTGGGAAATCAGTATCACTAACTTCTCATCCCAGTCTAAAGCAAAGAATCACAGAATCTTCCACCTTGTACACCAAGCAGTTTGGAGCCCTTTGTCCTGTGTGACCTTAAAACACTCTATCTGGGGCAGTGAATCCCCCAGGGCTCAGGTGAACATGAGGATCTATTTTGTACACTTCTGGGTTTTCTGCACGCTCAGGCTTCACACGCGGGAGGTATCACTCACAGCATTGTTGAGGGAGGAAATGCTGTAACACTGAAATAATCTGCAGTAAGAGACAAACATTTTGCACTAAGAGGCTTAGTTTTTGAGGGAATATGCCTCTTAAGTTGCCATGGATAACCATAAATTTTACATTTAAATTGTGTTCTAAGTGAGAATGAAAATACAAAGTAGGAAAATGTTAAACAGTTTTCAGGTTTTAATGATAGGTAATAGTCCTTCAGAGATTATACAATCCCTTGCTCAAATTCATCTGTACCTCTTTGCTTTTTATTTGCACAAACCTGGCTTCACATAAGTAATAAAGGATTTTTATTTCTCTCTGTGCTTATCCATTAGTCACACACCAGATGCCTTACCTGAAACTTGAAGACCAGGGAGAGGCTGCTACAAACAAAAGTACCAAAGCGCAGAACCCAGTTCTCTAAAGACAGAGATTTTTAAATCCAGTTGAAACAGAGAGATGTACAATGCAGAGAGGGGTCAGATGTTACCCAGTGCTCCACTCCAGCCCAGCAAAACCAAAGTCCTTACCATTCTCAGGGACAGAGATGCCAACAACACTGGCTTCAACCAGGTCAGCTGTGCTGATTCTAAAACCAACAATCTCTGGTCTCTGGGTGAGGTTGAAAATGTATGCCTGGGGGGCCGGCGCTGTAGCATAGTGGGTAAAGCCACTGCTTGCAGTGTCGGCATCCCGTTTGGGCGCCGATTGGAGTCCTGGCTGCTTCACTTCCTACCCAGCTCTCTCCTATGGCCTGGGAAAGCAGTAGAAGATGGCCCAAGTGCTTGGGCCCCTGCACCTACGTGGGAGACCCAGAAGAAGCTCCTGGCTCTTGGCTTTGGATCAGCGCAGCTCCAGCCATTGCAGTCTCTCCCTCTCTCTCTTTCTCTCTCTGCCTCTCCTTCTCTCTCTATGTAACTCTGACTTTCAAATAAATAAATTAATCTTTTTAAAAAATGTATGTCTAGGTAGAGCATACACCATATTCATTGTAGCAGAATAGAAACTGAAGGATCTGTGTCCAGTTATCAGCTCTCTGACTGCCCACCTTAGAACCACTCTAGTCACCAACCAGCAAATGCCTGCTAGTTTCCTAGTTGTTTGTTAAAAAGTGTTGAAATCAATTGTTAAGGTTTTGGGGGCTCTGTGGCCCTAATTTAAAAATAAAGGTAATAGTGATGATTTTTAATATTTATTGATATGTGATGTACATGACTGCAAATTAATTAAGTCAATCATGTTATCTCCTTTTAACATATAAGGAAATTAAAGCACACAGAGGTTAATAACTGGCTCAAAGTCACACATTTGGTAAGAGGCAGAACCAGGATTCAAAACCCCAAGTCCATGTGCTTACCCACTACGCAGTTGTCAACTTCTGGCTTATACAATTTCTATTGTTTTCATTCTGCTAACTGTTATTATCAATGAGATGAAATGGAATCTGTATTCTAATTCTATATTCCACTTTTGTTACTTTTCATAGATTGGCCCTCTACATATCCATCAGTACTTGGGCCTGCAAACATCATGGCAAAACATGTATTTGTATTCAAGATATGAGAAACTTGGAATTTGACACGGACCCGTGCTTAGGTAAAGTGGAAAGGGAGAGCAAATACAACGGATGACAGAACCGTCATGTAAAACCTGCTAACAAGGGACAGGAAGGAGCCCGTCTAACAAGATACAAGGCATAATAATAAAGGTAGTGGTGGTGTGTGTGGATGACAAACTTTCTTTTTTTATTTTTTGACAGGCAGAGTTAGACAGTGAGAGAGAGAGACAGAGACAGAGAGAAAGGTCTTCCTTTTTCCGTTGGTTCACCCCCCAAGTGGCCATTATGGCTGGCGCGTTGCGCCAATCCGAATCCAGGAGCCAGGTGCTTCTCCTGGTCTCCCATGCAGGTGCAGGGCCCAAGCACTTGGGCCATCCTCCACTGCCTTCCCGGGCCACAGCAGAGAGCTGGACTGGAAGAGGAGCAACCTGGACAGAATCCGGCACCCCGACCAGGACTAGAACCCAGGGTGCCGGCGCCACAGGTGGAGGATTAGCCTAGTGAGCCGGGACGCTAGCCAACAAACTTTCTGAAAAACACAAGCTCTGATATCTAGCATTTCCCCAAGGAATGTTATGGGTCACACATGCTGAGGAGGGAGAAAAAGCCCAGGACTTGGGGTCAGCCAATCGAGTGGAAGACGTACAGCTTATTCATTAAATAAAAGTTTAATATATAAAAAAAAAAAAAAAAAAAAAAAAGACGTACAGCTGTGCATCCCCGGGCAGTCGGTTTACCATGCTGAACCTGCATCTACCGCTAGCAATGAGGCTGCAGCAAGTACTTCACAGGCCGGTCGTGAGGACAGAAGAGAATGATATTAAGAAAACACTTGGCACTTTCTAACATCTGGCTGCTCAAAGTGGCTCCACGGGCCAGCAGCATCAACATTATCCAGGAGTTTGTTAGAAAAGCAGATTCTCAGAACCGGCCTTGACATGCCGAGTTAGACTCTCCTCCAGCAGGATCCCCAAGTGAGTTCATGCACATTTAAGTTGGAGAAGCCCTGCTCTAAGGCACTGAACAAATGTAGCCTGTTGTAATCCGGGATTCTGTTTCCCACTGATACGCTGCCAATGAAATACAACATGGCCAAAGTGAAAGGAATCGGCCCTTGTCAGAAGTTCCCACAGTCCTCCCTCCCTGGGGCCTGATGAGCCCAGCAGGTGTGGGGGAACAGATGCCAACCATGCGACTTAGCAGGTTGTAACTGGACAGGAACTCCCTTTGGACCTCTGGAGAAGACATTGCCTTATAAAATCCCTTGGCCTTTTTCAATGTAGAAGAACCAATAAAATGTAAACCCCCATATAAAACACTGTCTCCGTTCTGAAAAGACTTAAATTTGAGGCCAAATGTAAGTAGCAGCCAAAGTGGAGTTAAGGTGGATTTTAACCTTTCCTACCCAGAATGCCTGGTAACAATGATGAAGAGTAGCAACACAGAGAGGAAGTCTCCTTATCATAAATTTCCCTTCTATTAAATCCCTGTTATGCATGAGAGACACTTGATGGGTGCTTCACCAATACTTGTTAAACTGAGTTGAATACTCTGTCAGTTTCCTAACTACTCAAAAGGTCTTTAACACAATTATGGATCCTTCGGGACCCCAGCATTAGATAGAACGTAAGAACTCCTTGACTTTGAACTAGTTTAACTTCACTTTATGTGCATAGACACACATACATGCACATACACAGACACCATTGTTTTCATCATAATTAGCAAGTGTTCCACTTTACATTCCCCTGGTCAAAAATTAACCATGTGAACCCAAATATTTTAATAATCTGCCCAAGCACTCATAATAAAACCGGAATGATTCCATTTGTAAATCACTATTTACCTAAAAAAATTATTTGCACTTCAAAAGTGATTTAAATAGATGTCCTAAATTTGGTTTAAGAAACAACCTGCTCCAGAAATCTATGACAATGAATGAAAAGCTAAAACCCATTAGCAAAGTATTATTACACAGATTTCAGTAATTGTGCATTGTCTACAGCTTCAGAGATCAGAGAACTGCCATGCAGAAGTGGGTTAAAGGAGAAATAAACCTTCCAGTTGGAGAGTGTCTCAATTGGAGAATATTCCAGCTTGGTGTGTGTGCCCTTCAGGAGTAGTGTTTACATTTTTTCTTATCATAAAAAGAAAAAAAGCAGGGCTGGCGCTGTGGCGCAGCAGGTTAAAGCCCTGGCCTGATGCATTGGCATCCCATATGGGTGCCGGTTCTAGTCCCAGCTGCTCCACTTCCAATCCAGTTCTCTGCTATGGCCTGGGAAAGCAGTAGAAGATGGCCCAAGTCCTTGGGCTCCTGAATCCATGTGGGAGACCCAAAGGAAGCTCCTGGCTTCTGAACGGCACAACTCTGGCCATTTGCAGCCATCTGGGGAGTGAACCAGCAGATGGAAGACCTCTCTCTCTGTCTCTACCTCTCTCTGTAACTCTGTCTTTCAAATAAATAAAATAAATCTTAAAAATAAAAAAGAAGAAAAGAAGCAAGCATATCCAAGGGACCAATAGCAGCCGCCTCTCTTTGAGAAGTGGGCTGTTGAACATCAATTATTTGTGCATAGAGCAGAGAATGGTCCAAGAAGACCTGATCACCAAGATCCTCCCAAACCCAGAAGCACAGGAGCTAAGGTAGAGCTGTGTGTATCCTAGGAGACATATACATTTCTAAAAGGTTCACTATGACTTGGTTTTACTCTACCTCAGAAGTAGGATTACATAAAGCCGTATTTGATGACAGTGGAAAATCTATAAGAAGGGGCCCATAAATTCACTTCTTTACATTTTTTTCTAACATTTATGTTCACCTAGGATTCAAGCATGTCTGGCCATAGGTGAGTCCCCAGGGTCTTTTTATGTGAAAGGCCAAGGGGTTCAACCTATGGAAGCCAAAAGAGGACTATAAGCTTAGCTCTAGGACAAAAAACAGCTCCTGGGAGGGACATATTTATAATATAGTGGAGTCCAGCTTTCAGAACATTCCCTGATCCAAGAGACATAAATTCAATCAACACTGAATCCTAGGAAGAGGAAACTGCCAGAAAAAGAGCTGCCTCAATGCAGACTCCGTGGAGGACAAGGCATTGACATCATTAGACTCATCCCTCGGGTGACAGTGGGGCGGACAGAGCCCTCAGCACAGAACTGCAGAGGCGGCTGAGGCACGGATGCTGACGGTCAGGAGCTATTTCTGGCATCTTCGGTAGATGTCAGTTGGTGAACCACTAAGTTCAGCAGTGGCAGTGACCAAAACTTACTCCCCAAGCAGCCACAAAAGAGAATGACATTGTCACACCACAGCTAAGGAAAGACCATTGTGCACTCATGACAGAACCGTGGGGACTCAGAATGATTTAAGGTAGGGCTTGAGAGGAGTGGGGGATGAGTCCTACACAGCAAGTCACATCAGACAGCAACTTTGCAATCTGTATCCATTAAAATTTTTACAGTTGTATGCACAAGCTTTTGCTTACATTTCCCCACCCCAAGGCTGGTGGGATACAGGAAACAAAGGATAGAATAGGGAAGTTTATGTTTGTGGGATCCTAAGCCATAAATCTGAGATTGAACCATCCATACTTGCAGAAGACACAAGAACCACCAGTCAGTTGGCAGCATTTACTATCAAACCTATCAATCAGGAATTGAAGCACAGTCTACCTTAGCTACCTCTGAAGCCCCAGCAGCTGCTCCTGAGGCATAAGTCTGACCCAGAGGTACGCCGTTCTCTGAGTTCATTTTTACTTTGAACTTGTAACAGAATTTTCACTCTTAATTGCTTCTTTATTAGTCCAAGATCTGTAGTTCTGATCTCCTTGTTTGATCTTTTTCTGGATAACCATGAATGACCTTTTCTTTAACACAATGTACTGGTGCTATTAAAACAAATCCTTGAAAATCAAGATCAAATATAACTGTGATGCTCAGAGATAATTGGGATGAAATTCCACAGTAGATAGAACAGTGCTGAGAAAACTGCTTCAGATCTGAAGTGAAAAGTGTTGGGTTTAAGACCTGATGTTTGGGGCTGGCATTATAGCACAGTGGGTTAAGCCACCAACTATGAAGCCAGCATGTCATATGGGCTCCAATTCATATCCTAGTTACTCCATGTCTGATCCAGCACCCTGCTAATGATCTGGGGAAAGCAAGGAAGATGGCCCAAGTACTTGGCCCCCATGTGGGAGACCTGGATGAAGCTCTTGGCTTCAGCCTGGCCCAGCACTTGCTGTTGTGGCCCATGGGGGAATAAACCAATGGATGGAAGATACTGATCTCTTTCTTTCTCTTCCTCTGTCTCTCCCTCTTTCTCTGTAACTCTGACTTTCAAATAAATAGATCTTTTTTAAAAAAATCTGACATTTGTCACTTACTAGTTGCACAGCCTCTGACAAGCCACTTCCCATAAATCTTATGTGAACTAGGGATAACAACAATTCCTGCCTCTCAGAAAAATGGGGATTGAATGAGATAAAGAGGCTGTGCGGGAGATGCTTAGACCTCTCTTCCCCCCAACATTCTTCTTAGAGAATCTACCTACCACCACCACCCTCAGCCTGAAAAGGGCAGCCCTACAGACTCAATAACACTTCAACCCTGCCATCACCGATTAAACCCCAGACAACCAACAGTCAAGTTAGACCATCAGGTTCTCTTTGATGGGGATTGCAAGTTTGAGAGACAGAATCATTTAGCCTCAGAGAACCAAGCTGGAAATTGGAAACTTGGGGACCAAGAAGACCACATTTCAGGGTAGCCATGATGAGTACAAACAAGAATGAGCAGAGAAACTGATCTGAAGAAAGAAGAATGAAGCAGACTTGCAGAGGGAAGATGCTGTATGTTCCCAACAAGAGAGAGAGATGGTAAGATTAGCCTCTGGTGACTGTCTAGTTCTCATAAGCTTCCTCATTTGGTGTGTGCTTCTTCTATATCCTTATATGATAAACTCATTCTTTGGTTACTTTGAGTTTTTGTTCCTTGCAAAAAAAAAAAAAAAAAAAAGGAAGAGTGAAATAATTGTAAAACTGTAAAATATAAAACAACAGTCATATATATGTACATATATATATATATATAATTTTTTTTTTTTTGCCTAGGACTTGGCAGCCAATTTGGGAAACGAGGACTGGCTAGGAAGCCTTGCTGTCCAGGCAAGAGCAGCTGCCCTCCAAAGCCTGACTAGGGACCAACATCCTCCAAATAAGGAATCAGGATCTGAAATCAGCCAATTGGCAGCCTATAAGCAGAATGTTCACTTTTTTTTTTTTTTTTTTGGACAGGCAGAGTGGATAGTGAGAGAGAGAGAGAGAGAGACAGAGAGAAAGGTCTTCCTTTTTGCCGTTGGTTCACCCTCCAATGGCCGCTGCGGCCGGCGCATCTCGCTGATCCGAAGCCAGGAGCCAGGTGCTTCTCCTGGTCTCCCATGCGGGTGCAGGGCCCAAGGACTTGGGACATCCTCCACTGCCTTCCCGGGCCACAGCAGAGAGCTGGCCTGGAAGAGGGGCAACCAGGATAGAATCCGGCGCCCCAACCAGGACTAGAACCCGGTGTGCCGGCGCCACAAGGCGGAGGATTAGCCTGTTAAGCCACGGCGCCAGCCAAAATGTTCAGTCTTGATAAAGGCTGATATTCATCAGAATTCTATGGCTACATGGCAGATCCAAATTCTATCTCGTTAAGGCAAAATGGAAGTGGATTAGTTCATCTATTTGCTAGATCTATGGGGGTGGAAGACCCAGATAGAATACTCTACAATACCACCATCAGTTGGCACTGTCTGGCTTAGAAATCTCTCCTTCATTTATCTCAGTTCTGTATGTTGGCTTCATTCCCAGATAGTTCATCATGATGGTAGGATGGTCCCCTGGTGTTCTAGCCTTAGTCCCATCAGTATAATAATCCCACAGAAAGTAGCTCTTTGCTGATAGTTTTGGCCAGACTCCCTGGGATGGTTCTGATTGGTCTAACTAGAGTCTTGTGCTTAGCCCTAAGCCAACCACCGTTGCCAAGGAATTCAATCTTTCCTTTGCCAGGCTTGGGTCATGTGTTCTTCTTTGGCATGAAGCCCTGATATCAGCCTAACTGGATTCATGGAGCTTAGGGCCAGGACATGATAGCTCACCAATGGAAAAATGACTGGGGGAAGGCATGTTGTGGGGACTTAAACTTCCTCCTTCCGTGAGCACTTAAGACTTACAAATGAGAACCAAACTTTTGTTAGCAAGGAAAACCATTTTTATTTTTAATTGGACACTTTTTTTAAAGGGGCATTTTAAAATTGTGACCTTTGCCCACTACACGAACGTTGTCCAGCCCCTGCCAGAGAGCGCTGTACCTGCTGGTGACTTAGTCACTGTCCCGAGGCTCAGACTCCCCACCCACAGACTCATTGCCAGTTCATTGAATCATCCCATGCCCCACCCAGTGTGTGCTGCAGTTCCCACTGTTTCCCTGACTCTATGGGAGCGGGGCACAGGAAGTGGAGCCTTTCAGAATCGCCAGTGCCTCCCTTATAAGCAAAGCCAACAGAAGAGCTGGCTGAGGGGGCTTGGAATAGGAATTGCTCTGCAGTTCCTGGTTGCACTAAAAATCAGATCCTTTCTTATTTTTTTTTTAAAGGCTTCTTGTGTTCTTCCTCTGTTAAAAAGCAAAACCTCGTCTCACCCTTTTAGATCCACAATCCTGCTGACAGCCTCATTTACCTAGGAGGCAGCCTTTGGCGCTCCTTCCCTGCCCTCACACAATGTCAATGCCACAGTCCCAGAGCCTTTCATCTTGTGCTATGACGAACTGTGTGGCTGCCTGGCTAGCCCACAAAGCCTCAAATAGGTCAGGAGTGATGCCACGCTTCTCTAGTCCCCTATCCAGAGTCTGGTACATAGAAAATCCTCCACCAATGTCTGTGAAATGACCTAATGAGCGAGCCAGTGAGTGAGCAATTGAGTGAAAAATGAACAAACTGCCACAGAGCTCAGAATATGTGAAAGGTCACCTACATTGGGGGTGATTTTCATTTATTTTAACACCTCCAGGAAGTGACTAAGCATCTTTTTCTTTTTTAATATAAGGTTCAGTAGCATCTCAACTGTAGGTAATTCCAGATACTGCTCCCAAAAGCCAAGAGTGTTCATGCTCTTTAAAAGAAAATGTCTCTCAGTAATTGCATAGGATGATAGTCTTGGGATTTTATAACTCACATCAGGGAAAATACTACAGCAGCCCAATTACTGACATAATACATTCAATGTTTGGATACAATAGGCAACAGTCATTAAGTGCTTTCTAATTAATCTGTAATTAATTTAGATACCTATGCAGTTGTATTGTACAGAATTAAATGCAGCAATATAAATATACATGATGAATAATAAACTGTAGCTGACTCTCAGGCTTCTGGAATCCTCTAAAGACAATAGGCCATTTGATTTTCTAGTTTCTGCTGGAAGTCATTTAGAAGTGTTTAAAATATGCTTGGAAAGGGGAATGATAATTTTTTATTCCAAATAATAATAATGACCCTATTATTCCAAGTAGTGGCAATAAAAAACAAGTCACAGTGAAAATATGAGAGGAATTCACATCAATTTTAGTATTCTTTCTTGCCTTATTCCCTGATAAAATAAACAAGAGGACAGTGTTTATATTTACCCACTTTTCACTAAATAAATGTTATTTCCTCATCTAGAATGAGGAAACATGCTAGGCAACATGTTTTCCAGGTGAAGAAGATGGTAGGTAGAAATGAAAGTAACTTACCCTTAGCAGAATGGGGTGAAACTCATTAAAACAAAACAGAATTTTCAATGCCTTCTTTACTCTTTCAAGATAATGTCTTCCTAGGAACCATTTTTTTTAATGATTCTTGTATTTGCACAGCATCTTCCACTTTACAAAGAGGTTTTGTATAAATATATCAGTTGGCATTCACAGAAGTCTTTAGGAGTGAGCAGAATTACTATGAATCCAATTGTTGAGTTGGCACAGTGAAACCCAGAGAAGACAAGTGAATTATCCAAGAGAACAGGAGTGACAAGCTAGTGACCCAGAACCAGGGCCCGTCTCCTAGCTCTGACTTTACTTATCTTCCCTGCTATATTACATTTCAACAGCAGTTGAGACCGGTGCAGCTAAAAATGGCTCCAGAATTCAATCCCGGCGAAGAACTCTAAACTATGATCTCATTTTGTATTTGTGTGAGGCCATAAAGAAATTGAAGGGTTGAGGCTGTGATCATTGGCACCCATCCTGTCCTCCGATCATCTGTCAGAAGAACTAACAAGGAGCTTCCCATTCACAGAATCCAAACAAGAAAAGATGGAGCCACACGCACAATGCTGTGGGTAAGTTTGGAGCCTCTGAAGCTGTGCTTCTCCAAGCTTTAAACAACCACTTATCAGAAATGCTCTAGATTCTAAATCCTTGGATGCTTCTTAAGAGCTCAACTTACTCGTTGAAAAAGACACGAAAATCAATGACACATGCCCTTGAAGAAATGAAAGCCAAAACACTTTTAGCTTTGCCAAGTGAAGACTTCACTGAAGTGTCCCTCAGCATGGGGTTGAGATTTAGCATTCTTAAGTGAGCTGTTAAGCTCTGTGGCATTATAAATAGATGTAGCTTAGTGGCTGGTGACAGCAAATTCCACCCATTTCTGCCCCTCTGCCCTCCCCCTGTCCTGTATTAGGACTCAATGGCCTCTAAAAAATCCTACCAGCTCACAAGGCTTGAAGAAATACCACTGACAGAGTCATTAGTGGGTTCCTGCCTTTTCTTTTGGTTGGGTCAGTTTCTGAGTTGGAGGTCTCAGACAAACTCCAGAATCGCAAAGAGAGGAACAAATCCTCAGAGTGAAGTAGTATAGTAGACATGGATGAAAGCACCAGAGGGGCCGGCACCATGGTGCAGGTTAATCCTCTGCCTGCGGCGCCGGCATCCCATATGGGCGCCAGGTTCTAGTCCTGGCTGCTCCTCTTCCAATCCAGCTCTCTACTATGGCCTGGGAAAGCAGTGGAAGATGGCCCAAGTGCTTGGGCCTCTGCACCCATGTAGGAGACCTGGAGGAAGCCCCTAGCTCCTGGCTTCAGATGGGCACAGCTCCGGCAGTTGTAGCCATCTGGGGAGTGAACCAATGGAAGGAAGACCTTTATCTGTCTCTCCCTTTCACTGTCTGTAACTCTACCTATCAAATAAATAAATAAAATTTTTAAAAAAGAAAAGAAAAAATTAGCACCAGAAAACCTTGCTCACCTCTCATCCATGTCTAAACTCTCTGTGTCTCTGTGTCTTCATCCTGTGGAATAACGCCCAACATCACAGAATCATTTGTGGTGGGAATCCCATGAGGGTAGGTCTGTGAAAGTCATCACAGGACAAACGTACAACCGTGCAGTTTATGTTAATTGGCTCTATTTCCAATTCTAGAATCAGGCAACCCTTCAGTCTATGAAGTAGTGTTCCAATGAGCTGAGCAGATGAGGTTGGTTTTATAGGGAGAGTAGTAAAGAAGAAAACAGAAACAAACCAAAACCAGAAAGACATTGGTCATTCCAAAGTTACTTTCCTAGCAAGGGGGGGACAAAGAGATGGGACTATAGAAAAACAGCTTACTGGCTAATACCAGGTGACTACCTTTTCCGTGACAAGCCAGGCAGAGGGAATTTCATCACTATGCCAATTGAAATCAACCTGTCAGGAAGATTTGGGTTTTTTCCCCACCTCTCCCCCACCCCCGACCCCCACCATTTTTTTCTCTCTCTTTTTTTAAACATTTGTTTATCTGAAAGGCAGAGCATCAGAGAGGGAGTAGACGACAGAGACAAAGAGATCTTCCATCTGCTGCTCCACTCCCCAAATGGCCACAGTGGTGAAGGTCAGGCCTGGTTGAAGCCAAGAACCTGGAACTCTATCCCAGTTTCCTACGTGGGTGGCAGGGGCCCAAGAATTTGAGCCAGAATCTGCTGCCTTCCCAGGTGCATTAGCAGGGACCTGGATCTGAAGTGGAGCAGCCAGGACTCAAACTGGCACTCTGATACAGAATATCAGCATTGCAAGCTTAACCCACTGAGCCACCATGCCAGCTCCTCTCCCAATTTCTCAGGAGGTCAGAGAACAACTTAGTTTTGATTTGGTGATGTGGAGCAATAGCACGGGTGACTCCATCTGGTCTACAGGGGCCCACTGCAGCAGCCTGCTCCAAAACAAAGGCCTTTTGTAATTTTTATTTGAAAAAAAAAAAAAAAAAAGTTTGTAAACTGCCAGCAGAAATGTTTTCCATTTTTCTTCCAAAGATCTTTAGCTTCATGACTCAGTGTGTCGGTGAGAATCTGTCACTAAAGTTCAAACAAACTATTATGTATTGGGGCAGGTGTTTGGACCAGTGATGAAGACATCAGTCGGGATACCCACATCCTAAAGCGGAGTGCCTGGGTTCAAGCCCTGGCTCTGCTCCCAATTCCAGCTTCCTGCTAATGCGCACCAGGTGATGACTCAGTTGGGTCCCTTCCACCCAAATTGGAGACCTGGAATGAGTTTCTGGCTCCCGGCTAAAGCCCCAGCTGTTGTAGGAATTTGGGGAGTAAAGCACGGGATAGGAGATCTCTCCCTGTGTCTCTCTCTGCTGTTCAAATACATTTTTAAAATTGTGTTAAAATATTAAATTAGAAATGTAAAAATAGTAGCTTAAGAGCACTTCAAAGTTTTTGTTTAAAAAATGTAGGAGGATTGACTACATGCTTGTCAGCTGTTTGTCATAAGTGAATTTTTATGGCTCATTTGTTTAAAAACATCTAACAGCTTTATTTTCTGGTATTCTATATTCAAAGCTAATCAAATTTACAGAATCTGACTCTGTCTAATTGGCAAAGCAGGGAACTAGGAAACTTCGAATGGGAGCCAGTGTTGTGGTGCAGCAGGTTAAGCGGATGCTTAGGACTCCGGCATCCCATGCTGGAGCGCTGGTTCAAGTCCCAGCTGCTCTGCTAGAGATCCAGCTCACGAATGCATATGAGAAGGCTATGGAAAGTGGATGGAGTCCTAGGCTCCTGGCTTCTGCTTGGCCCAGCCCCTGCCACTGCTACCATTTGAGGAGTGAGCCAGTGGATGGAAGGTCCCTCCACCCCTTTCTTCTGTCACTGTGCCCTTCAAATAACAAAGAATTTTTTTAAAAAAAAATACTGCAAATAACCTCCTATTTTTCTTTCTTGAATTTACCCTATGTTATCACAGTGGTAACATGTGGCAGCATAAGATATTTTAGCCCAGCTTTTGGTGGACTTTATTTCTGAATTAAAAAATAAAGAAACTTTTTAATCTTAGAGCAGTTTTTTATTTATAGAAAAACTGCAAAGTTAGTACACAGTTCCATAAACCTTACACTCAGTTGTACCTATCAATAACATCTTATATTAATATACTACATTTGACAGAATTGATGAACTAATATTGATACATTACTATTGACTAAAACATATGCTTTATTACAATTTCCGTAGGGGTGGGGATCCTGATGTAGCAGGTTCAGCTACCACTTGGAATACCAGCTTACCATATTGTAGTGTTGGTTCGTGTCCCAGTTACTTCACTTCCAATTCAGCTTCCTGTTAATGCATCCGGGGAGGCAGTAGATGATGGCTCAAGTACTTGGGTCCCTTCTCTTCATGTGGGAGATCTAGATGGTGTTCCTTGCTCTGGGCTTTGGCCTGGCCCAACCCCAGCTGATGCAGGTATTTGGGGAGTGAACCAGTGGATGGAAGATATTTCTGTGTGTGTGTGTGTGTGTGTCTTGCTGTTATTATGAATTTCAAATAGATAAATAGATAAATCTGAAAAAAATTAAAATGCTCTGAGTTCTTACCTAATGTCCTTTTTCAGTTCCAGGGTTCCATCCAGGACACCAGGTGATATGTATGTGTGTCCTTGTGTCTCTTTTAACTTTTCTTGGCTATGATGGTTTCTCAGACTTTGGTTTCTTGACAGCTTAGAGGAATACAAGGCAAGTATTTTGTGCGGTGTCTCTCAGTTGGGATTTGTCTGATGTTTTTCTCATGATTAGACAAGGGTTATGAGTTTGTGGGAGGAAGATTCTTCTAGATATTTTAATTACTTGAGTTTGAGGATATTCCAGTGGAGAGTCAAATCGTTCTCTGGCACAAGGAAAAGCATTTTGGCCTGAAGCCATGTGGTCCACAGTGGACATCACACAGCTGGGAAAGAGCTGAAAACACAAAGTAGATCTTCCAGAAAAATCTACCCTCCCAATAGGCTTAACTAATCCCAGCTTCCACAAGCTGCCCCCGATACGTTCACTACCTTAAATGCTTTCTTTCTAAAGGCTTTTGGCACAATCTCCACTGGTCTTCTGTGGGAAAAATGTCTAGTCTTGTGATGAGATTTAATGAGAAAACAATATTCATTTTGCAGAAATCCTATCAGGCAACATTGCTGAACTACGTTGGATGTTTGCAACTCTCAGATTGTCCTGAACAGAACTATACGAATAAGAAGAACATGAGTTTTATAAGGGTACTTTGTGGGAAGATGGAATTAAAAGATGTTTATTTTCGTGCAAAAGCTTTTTGAAATTCACTGAGTTTTTTCATAGTACAATTTTCCATGAACTTTGAAGACCCTCCTCAAATGTGCTGGACAGAACTCTCACAGCTCTGCTGCAGACAAACCTTCACTTACCGAGAGAAGAGTCAGATTCACGGAGTCTCTCCCACATCAGCCATCTGGGATCCCATCAACAAACGAGTGACAGCTGTGCAATCTAGACCTCAGTTACGCTCTGACAGCTGATCCTTAGAAGAACCACATTTGAGTTGGAATCTAAGAAACCGGGGGAATCCTGAAATTCTCCTCCCAAGAATTCACTGCCTTATTCCGTTTTCAGCAAAGGATATGGTTGTTAGGAAACGAGAAAACAGTTTTCTGAATATAGAAAAAATTAAACATCATGTGATACACATGTGTATGTCCTATGTACAGTTTTGTAATCAAAAATGCCTCAAAATATGTGTGCTGACATACTCTATCCCTTCATAATCTCACTGAAATCTTAATGATTCTATACTATGCAGATATAATAATAACAACTCACATTTATTTGGAATTTATCTGTGCCTATATACTTTATATCACATTATCCTCTCTATTGTAGATACTGTCTTCTATAAAAAAGGAAGTTTTTTAGTTTTTAGGGAAGTTAAATAGCCTCTCTAAGGATACATAAATTAAGTCAGGATTTGAACTTAAGGTCAGAACTGTCTGGCTCCAGGATCTTAGCTCCTAATCACTGGGCTAAACGACCTTTGCAACAAGAAGAAATTTCAAAATGCTTTTTGAGAGAGTAAGAACTCTGTCTTTTCTTTCATTTACCTTTGAAGTCTCATAATTAATTTCTATTTATTTATATGACACATCATTAATAACATCTAAAAATGAGGAAGATGTATCAGTACTGCTGATTACCACTGTGAAAGATCAAACAGCTCCATCCCGATAGAGCCACAGCTGAACCGTAAGGGAAGGTCACACATTCAGCAACCTGCACCTGAAACTACAGGGAGAGTGGCTTGGCTCTCCATGTCTTAAAATACAGAGTGATAATAGCAAACTTGAGGGATGGCAAGGCCAACAAGTCAGGGGGGGGGCTTGCATTGAAAAGATAGTTTGTTACTCATGGTTCCCAAGACACCTAGCATGTCAGCCTTCCCCACCACCCCCAATGGCCTCCTGAGGAACACTGCCACCATCAATCAGGAGGCAGAGGGAGAGGGAAGAACTGTAGACAAGAGACCTTACTGTGGCATCCAAGGGAAGAAATGAACAAGGGAGTGTACAAGGGAGCTTTAAAAAGTCCACGGAGAGAGCCCAGGAGTGTGGTGCAGTAGGTTAAGGTGCCAGCTGTGATACTGGCATTCCGTATGATCACCAGTTCGAGTCCTTGCTGCCCGACTTGTGATCCAGTGCCCTGCCAAAAGTGCCAGAGAAAGCAATGGAAGATGCACCAAGTGCATGGGTCCCTGCCACCCATGTGGGACACCCAGATGGAGTTCCAGGTTCCTGGCTTCAGCCTGGCCCAGCCCTGGTCATTGATGCCATTTCAGGAGTGAAACCATGCATGGAAGATATCTCTGTCTGTTAATCTCTGATTCTCTCTCTTCTTGTCTGTAACTCTGCCTTTCAAATAAATAAATCTGTTTTAAAAGGCCACAGAGAATGTGTACTACGAAACAGCTATGCATGAATTTCAACATTTTGCACCAAAATAAACATCTTTAAAGTCCATTTTCCACTGACTGAGGGACTGCCATAAGCAGATTTGGTATTAGCTAGTCTGAATGATTTCAATGGGCTCTGGTGCACAGGGGCTTCCATCTTCTCAAGAGGGCAGAGCCTTCCTGCACAGAAGGTTTAGGGTCCATCAAACAGACAAAGCACTTGCAACAATTACTCTTCAATCAGCTTGATCAGCAGGCTGCATTCTACAAAACACATACATACAGAGTTTGTCTAAATGTGAGCCCAACATCAGACCCTACTCATCCCAGCCCCCACACACCAAATGACACATTTTTAAGAGCCTACACTGACTGAGTCCAAATGGACATGGCCTTTTTTTCTCTAAAACTATGAAATATATTAAGACAGCGCAGAGCTTATTTTGATCTTACAGCTTCCTTAATACCAGGAGTATTCTCAAATCCTACGGTACTGCTTATTCCAGGACATGTTTTCTTCATAGTCACGACAAAATCAAACACCACATGATCCCAAGTTCCAGCAAACACTTTATTCTCCTCATTAATGTCTCAAAACGATTGGAAGCCAAGGCTTGCTAAAGTTCTTCCAGCTAGAAAATGTTGCAAGAGGATATAAGTTCCTGTTAACCACGTTCTGAGTCTTTTTCTTTGATAAAGTCCTTAAACTTGAATAAATTAAGTACAATGTCGATAGAAGTGAAAGAAGTAATCTGTGAAGAATATCCCAGCAAAATACGGATCCGTGGAGCAGTCAGCTAAGTCCTGTCAAGACAGGAGAAAAGTGAGAAAGGTCAATATAAAAATTAAGTATAGCTAAAATGCTTTATTGGCACATATATACATTTATGTATTTGTTCATTCACTTAGTGGTCCATTTCTAACTCACTAAAAAGAAAAAGGGCCTTTGGCACAGTGGTTTGAGTTGAAGCTTGGGATGCCTGTATCCTATATCAGAGAGCCTGGCTGAGTCCTGGCTGCTCTGCTTCTGATGTAGCTTCTTACTAAGGCACACCCTGGGGAGCGGCAGCGACAGCTCAGCTCCCTGAGTCCCTGCCACCCATGTGGGAGACCAGGATGAGTTTCTGGCTCCTCGCTGCAGCTTGGCCCAGTCCCTGCTATTGTAGGTGTCTGGGGAGTGAACTAACACATAGATTCTCTCTCTCTCCCTCTCTCCTCTGTCTCTCTCTCCCTCCTCCTTACCTGCCTGCCGTTCAAATGAAAATGAATAAATACAAATTTTAAAAGTAAATAAAAAAGAAAAAAGAGCACACTTACTGGTGCAGCTACACGGAAATGGTATTTGCTGTCAAAGAAAGGAGCTACAGGGAGGGTCCAAATGTGCTGATACCCCTGAATAGTGAATGAAAGAGAGATCCATTTCATAACCACATTCTACATGCACGTGGACAGAGCACGGGCTGGGAAAGCATTTCCTGGGCGACTATAGGGAAGGATTCTGTGATCAGAGCTGTTGATAGGTGTTGCTAGAATGTTCTACAGTTTCTCAAGGACACAAGGAAAGTGCTGAGCCCAGCCCTGTGATCGGGGCCAGCCGGCTAAGAGAAACACTAGCATTCAGTTCAATGCGTCACTCCCTTCACAGGGGACTGAGGCCGCAATTCTAGACATGCTTCTACTGGAACAGAAGACGTTACCTGTGTGATTTCCTGGGAAACTTCGTGGCTTTGGATCGCTTTGGCTTCCATTTTACTACGGAAACATATATTCCCAAGGACGAGTTTGCACTGGAAGATTATCAGTGGCTCTGTTGTGCTTCGGGAGACAAAGGAAAGAAAGGGCAGATGGAAAGGAGTTACCAGCTGCTACTAGGCTGCACCTTGATGGGAAGAGGGACTAATGGGAGTGCAGCTTAGAAAGCCCTTCAAAGCTCACAAGAGGCATTTTCTCGCCTAAACTGAGTGATGCCATTGGCTGGCTCACCTCTCGTTACAGAAAGAAACTCAATTTCAAATGACTACTGAATGACCATATGATTGCTCCTAAAACCCAGTGTCATGACTTAAACTACCTCACATCAGAACTTCCTATTTCCATAGACTTAAAAAATAATTTACACACACACACACACACACTGGCAGCTGATTAACACTCCAGGATTGTAGATTCTGTAACTACCCTGGTCTGGATAGGCACTGTTTGAAACAACAAGGCAAACAAATACAGATATGGGCTTGGAGGTGAGCCCTGCTATAAACCGTGAGCTTTTAAAGCTATCAGAATGGAAGGCCTGCAAGAAGCGATGGTTCTTCTCTGGAAGTTGACTCACTCATCATCATCAAGAGGACTATATCTGTCTATCTTTGGAAACAATCCGTTGCACAGTGGAGGTGACCTATAATCTCAGTTGAGTATATAGTAGTCCCCCTCTCATCCAAGAGTAGCAGATGTTCAAAACTGTGGATAGCACTGAACCCTATGTAAGCCGTGAAGCCATACATACACACCTATGATAAAGTTTAATTTTATAAATTAGGCACCAGAGAGATTAACAATAGCAACTAATAATAATATAGAACAATTATAATATGCCATTATAAAAATTATTTAAAACATGTGAACTGCTTATGTCTGGGATTTTCTACTTAATATTTTCAGACGGCAGTTGATCATGGGTGCCGAGACTGTGGAAAGTGGAACCCCACATTGGAGGGCATATAGTATGTGTATTTTTAAGATAACCCATATTACAAACACAGTTTGTAAAGCAAAAGGCCTGACTTAGTGGCTCAAGAGGATCTTTTGCTTCTTCAGGGGACACTGAGTGTAAGGTCACTCCCCTCCCGGGACAGCTAGGAATGCATAAGGAAGCACTGTGCCGGCTTCCTCAAGGAGTGCAAGAGAAACATCCACTGTGCTTTCCTCTGCCTGAAACATGGTGGCTTCGGCGTCACGAAACATTAGCTTTTTTTTTTTTTTTTGACAGGCAGAGTGGACAGTGAGAGAGAGAGAGACAGAGAGAAAGGTCTTCGTTTTCCATTGGTTCACCCCACAATGGCCGCTGCAGCCAGCGCACCACGCTGATCCGAGGCCAGGAGCCAGATGCTTTCTCCTGGTCTCCAGTGTGGGTCGCAGGGCCTAAGGACTTGGGCCATCCTCCACTGCACTCCCGGGCCACAGCAGAGAGCTGGACAGGAAGAGGAGCAACCGGGACAGAATCCGGCATCCTGACTGGGACTAGAACCCGGGGTGCCGGCGCTGCAGGCAGAGGATTAGCCTATTGAGCCAAGGCGCTGGCCTAAACGTTAGTTCTTGAAACAAGACTTTCCAAAGCATGGCAGGAGCAAAGCTGATGGGAGGTGGAATACAAAGCCTAAAGTAGACAGGGAGGGAGACGGGGGACAGGAACGATGGCAGGGGCGTGGCACAGCTGGGGGAACAGGGCGAAACAGGAGGCAAGGGGAAGAGAGAGAGAGGAGAAAGGGGAGAAGAGAGGAAGTGTGGAGAGGGAGAGGAGGAGAAACTAAAATCAAGAGACGTGAGATCAAATCCTCTGTCTTCAAGGCACTACCTCACTGTGTAATGTTTAGTGATGTGGGTGGGAAGTCTGACAGTGCCGTAATAATCTGACATATCTGATGACGAGAGGTGAAACGCGCTGGTGATTTTGGAGGAAGGGTGGTCCTCCTGAACACTGCCAGTTACTGAGGGTCTCTTCTGTGCAGGCGGGGCCATGTCCTCACAAACCTCGTGGTTAAAAAGATGGGCTCCACTACGGGTCAGCTGTGAGTGTCAGAACCTAGTCTTGGACCTCTCTGAGCCCACGCATTTCCATCTGAAAAGCACAGACAAAAACATGTGTGTGTGTGCACACACACACAGAGGGGTTGTGGCGAGGATTACTAGGACCCAGTGGGAAAGGGTGAGTATCTGCTGGACAGCCCAGGCTCAGCAATGCTAGTCACTAATTTTACCAGTGTTAACAGTCATCCCACAGCAAGTCTCCTGCTGGGGCACCTTGTAGCCCTCACTTTACAGCTGCAGAAACAGTGGCTCAGAGACCTCTCCAAGGTCACAGAATCAGGAAGCCACAGAAACAAAATGTGACCTCAGGCCAGCCCGGCCCCAAATACTGACTCCTAGTTTTCTCTCTCTCCCCTGGGGAAATGTTATGGGGTCTGCTTATCTCTGCTACCAGGAATCCCTGGAGCTGTGCAGCCCCTCATCTGGGTGCCATTCCACTCAGCAGGTGCAAGTGTAGAGCTGAGAACTCTGCCACTCCCCAGGGAGCACCTGGATGACCCCAGGCCTCACCTTGGAAACCTTCCCTCAACTCTCCCACATCTCAACCTATCTTAGCTAACGTGGACCGATGCATTTATTAAATCAGAAAATTTATTAATAAAACATCTGGAGCTTCCTATCTTCTATCTTGCTGATCAAAGTGTGAAATAAATTCAGACTTGCGGTCATATTAATAATACACATGGTCCCAGAGTCAGGACAGGAAATGGCAGTTAGGAAAGGCAGGATTGGTCAAAGTCAGCATCACATCTCCTCTGAGTACAGAGTAGAACTTCCACTTCTAGAATCGTCTGAGAAAAAATTTACATTTTTTAACTTACAACAACTAATGCTAGAAGTAGAGTTCTTGTTATAGCCATGCACTTACTTGATTTCTAGAGAGAATTTGACGTTAGTGGGTGTCTTCTCATTAACAGGAATATTGTAATTATAGTTTCCAGGCCTAATTACAGAAAAAAAGATAAAACCACAAATGAAAATAAGCAGGAAAGCTTTCAAAAGGCTTTTTGCCACTCTTTACATGCAATGTAAACTGTAAAATATCATATGATAAATAACAAATGTAGAAAATCATTTCATCTGGTATCGTTTTATGTTTTCAGAGATATACTTGTCAAATTTCAGAGTGATCTTTCAGGTCTTAATATAAAATATACTACAAAGATTTATGGTGTTTCAGAATATGTAGGGAAAATAATGGAAAGTCAAAACCCAGACCAAATACACAAAACTAAACATGCAGCAAGGGGTTTCAGTCCTCCTTAAGGAGATGCACATTTCAGAAGATAAATGAGGCAAAGGCCTCAAACTAACAATCTCCCTAGAAAGAGGGACTGGAAATAATAAATACCAGTTTCTCCACCATAAGTCACTCATTTCAAACAACATTCGCAGGAAATATCATGCACTTTCAGAATCTAAATCTACTAAAATTATTGTAATCCTAGCTACTATTTAGTAATGGAGAAAATTACAAGACAGAAATGCTTAGACATAGATTTTTTTTCCCTTTTTAAGAGAGACATTTGGGGAAAACGGAAGATCCCGTGACTCGTATTATACTGAAAAACTCTAGCAAAATGGCACAGTGTATCCAATACAAGTTTCCCTTATCATCTGAAATCCCTTATTTGGAATTATATGGAGCAACAACTAAAAATAAATGGAAAATGAGCCCATCATTTTAGACTCTCTTTAAATAATACTGAACTAAGTTGTTAAAAATGTGGAAGCATGGGGCAGACATTTGACTCGGTGAAGATACTGTTTGGGTTGCTGTGAGCCATATTGAAGCACTGGTATTCAAGTCTTGAATCTTCTGATTTCAGCTTCCCACTGATGGACACGCTGGGACGCAGCAGGTGATGGCTCAAGTATTTGGGTCCCTGCCACCCACATGGGAGATCCAGACTGAGTTTCAGTCTCCTGGGTCTATCCTGCCCAGCCCTGTGTGTTGTAGGCTTCTGGGGAGTGAACCAATGCATAGGCAATCTCTCTGTCTCTCTGCCTTTCAAATAAAATTAAAACAAAGTCAAAAAAGTTTTTGTTTATGTAAAAGTAAAATTGAAAGAAATTGAAAGATGTAGAATTTTACAATGTTTAGGTTTATCAAAAACATCCCATTGTACACAATGAATATATACAATTTTGTCATTTATATCCAAATAAAGCTGAAAAAAGTGTGCTTCTTGTGTATCAAGTGGAGAATAGTGTTATTTCGGTGAATGAATATATTTTTAAAAATCAGAAAGATCTGCACTGAGATCTGGAGCACTGGGTTCCATGGGATTCATTCTTATCACGATTCTCCCAATGTCAGAGAGCTTTGCTTCAATCCAACTCAGCTGACAGTATCCTCATCTCACAGATGAGGAGTGGATATGCAGGCTGGATAAACGTCTTGCCGAAGCCCTGGAATCTGAACCTGATCACTCTTCATCACAGTGTCATCCTGCCACCAGAATGAATACCTACTCTGACACTTACCCCATGGGTGACCTTCAGCAAACTTTTTTCAAGTTTACTGAAACTTAAACCACAAACTGGGGATAAATAAGACCAAATTCACAGGGATTTCATGAGAATTCAATAAGGTAATGAACATAGAGGTCACAAACAAATCACAAAACACCATATAGGCTATTCTTGTAACTCTGGACCATTCATTTAAAACCTGTTATATCCAGTTGAAAAAGAAGGTTGAAAGCTCACAAGACCTACCACTCCATTCCAAATACAAGCCTTGCATTAAACCTAGCAGACATCCAATAAATATGTGTCGAATCAAGAAAAATAACTCCTCCTTCTGAATGACTACACCTTGTGTACAGTGCTTGCCGGAGCACCTTGCACTGTTGCTTCGCAATGCGGCATGACCTCCATACACATGACAGAACATGCGCTGGATGTGGCAGACAGCTTTTGCTATCTCTGAATTCTTTTCCCTCCTGACTTCAAAACCAAGATAAACTATTTTCTTTAGCAATTAAAAATGACATCTCGTACTAGGATGTAGAAATATGAGCTCACTCATAACTTGGAGCCATCAGTAACGTCTTTCTTATCCACAGAATTAACCAGCAGCTCCATGCTTAATAGAACTGTGTCCCCAGAGAGTCACTCACAGAGCTGCCCCCTAGGCTTTCTGCTTTGGACATACCCATTAAACCAAGAGCTACTGGGGCCATGGTTTATTCCCATTTGCTAATACCAACTGTTTTATGACATCCTTAGCCACCGTGTAACAAACGTGTTTTCACTTAAGCAGCAAATAAGCAGACATTGATTTCACCTTGTAGCTTTAGCTTTCATTCATTTCAAAAACCCAGAACCCTGGGTAAATTCCAGAAACAACCAGGACACAATGGGCAGGCTTACCCACCTGCACTGAAGGCTTTCACTGCAGTACCGATGATCTATTATTTGCTGGATTTCCATAATCTGAATAGAACTGATGGTTGTATCAATCCCTGAATTGTGAAGAAATAAAGAGAAAAAAGTAAACACTTCTGCAGAGGTAAAGTATTAGACTCCAGCACAACCCCCCAAACGGCAGAATGTGAAATAAGAGTTTCCTACATTAACAGATTTCATTTGCATTCATATAAAAAACGGAGGAGGCAAAGGAGGGGGAGAAGACTTTTTTTTTTTCTTTTGGTTATAGTAAAATTTAAGAAAACTAATAAAAACCCAGGCCCCAATAAACTGCCCCCATAACATCCAAAAGAATTTCTGGACCACAGAAGTCCTACTGAATCAAAATTTACTAAAATGAAGGGGGCAATATGAAATGCAATCTGTTTCAGAAAACAAGCTGAAAGTATAGTCAGACTAAAAGGGGGGGGGGGCCAGGAAGTTCAAAGACACTATTAACATCCAGAGACCACTGCCACTTCTCCAGCGATGCATGAGAATATCATTCACTGTGAGGGTGGCATCGAGTATAAAAACACAACCCCGGGGTGTAGGTGACAGGCAGGGTGCGCCTCTGTCCTTGCTCCTCACTCCAGGAATGCTTTTACAGCTTGTGATGCTGCCTGGCCCTACAGCACCAAAGAAGAATGTCACTTAAATGTCAACTTACAGTCACTCCCCCTGTTAAGTCTGCTGAGCGTATCTCTTGCCAGGAATGATTTGTTTCTGTCTTCTAAAGGAGAAAAAAGGCCATCAGACTTGCAGCTTTGCTCAGGATGAGAAGAGAAGATATCCCCTGGGGGCCCCAGTTGGTCTGGGTGAGTCAAATGTCTGTCCACCCTTTCTCTCTCTCTCCCCTTCAACCTTTCTGGTCCCTAACCTATTTCTTATGATCTAGTTCCTTCTCCAAGAAGCCATCTGTTATGGGCTGAATTGTGTTTCCACCTAATGTATATGTTGAAGTCCTAGGCAGTCCAGTGTGACTGCCTTTAGAGACAGGGCTTTAGAAGAGGTTTTAAGTTAACATGAGGCTATTAGGGTGGCCCCTCCTCTAATGGTGTCCTAGAGAGAGACACTAGAGCCACGCACACAGAGGAAAGGCCATGAGAGGACACAGAGAAAAGCTGGCCTTCCGCAGGCCCAGACCTGCTAACACTTTGACCTTAGACTTCAGCCTCCGTCACTGGGACAATATTTATTGCCTGTTGTTTAAGCCACTTGGGGATTCTGTCACGCCAGCCCAGGAAGAGAGAGATATCATGCATGACTGGGTGCTGATGCTCACAGCTCCCACCTTTCCAAAGCCATAGCATTTCCTGCTGAACCGTCTTACATGGTCATCAACTTGTATATGTCTCTCTACTGAAGGGCATGTAATCTCTGGATGATTACGTAACTCTTCATGTAGTTCTGTCCTTTCTTGACAGCTCTGGAGTAGGGAGCCTCTATGAACATTCTGTGAATCCTCTGAAACTCTTGGCATAATGTCTTGCTCATATTAGGAAAACCATTTTTCTGTGATTAATAACAATCTAACAGTGGTTGTATTTCTTATTTGGTTTATGAGTTAGTAGTGCTGTTAAGCAAAATCAACAGATTTAAGTTGTCTGGGTTCTTTTCTATGCACCTTAGTGACACTGTATCATGATTGTATGGAGTAATATAACAAAATGGAAGTAAGTTATCAGGAGATCTCAGCTTGTATACCTCCGGTGATAGGTGGCTCACTAACTCCTAGGGTAACCCATTCCTTCCTCTGCTGTGAGGCTCTGAACACATTCTTCCTTCTGTTGAGTGAGTGTCCACCTTCCTGTGGCTCCCCCTTTGATCCTCATCCTACCTCTTGAGTGAGTTTAACAGGTCCTGAAGGTGCCTACTCTGCCCAACCTAAACCTGCCTCCCGTGAGGTTGCTGAGAAACAGGACATACTCATGAATCCTGTTTTCTTTTCTGAATAAAAACAAAGAACACTAAAAGTACAACATTTGGAAAGTAGGAAGCAGAAAGAAACATAACATGTATGTTCAGAATGTGATTTCTGATGTATTCCAGGAGATCCAAGGGGGGAAAGCAAGAGATGGAATTCTTTGGTGTAAGCTCCTTTTAGAGTTAAATCCAGGGCCTAATGTTGAGTGGATATTGAACAGTTTATCAACCCTGTCTACTCCTGTGGCCCCTATGCTGGATGAAAGACCCTGTTAAAATGAGGAATATAGTTGAAGAGCAGTAGAGGGAATAGATAAGCATGAAGAAAAATAAGAGCAAGACTATCTCTACAGTAAAATAATGTTATGTTAACCTTCTTTATGCAAATAGAGTTGGGGGTCTCTAAAGAAAAGCAAAACTTACAAAGTTATTGCATTTTCCTAATTGCTTAATAGCCTGAATATTAAAAGTTAGAGAATCTTTTTAATTTTATACACATACACAAAGACCTGTTTATTATATGAAAGGTAGAGTGACAGAGAAAGAGGAAGAGAAACACACAGTGAGAGGTCTTCCATCCACTAGTTCACTCCTCAAATGCTTACAACAGTCTGGGACTAGACCAAGCTGAAGCCATGCACCAGGAACTCCATCCAAGTCTCCCATGGACATGGCAGGGACCTGAGTTCTTGGGCCATCATCTACTGCTTCTCAGATGTATTATCAGGGAGCTGCATCAGAAGTGAGGGGTAGCTGGGTCTTGAACTAACACTCCAATATGGGATGTAGATATCCCAAGTGGTGGTTTAACCTGCGGTGCCACAACACCTGCCCCAGGAAATTTTTTTTTATTAAAAAAATTATTTGAGAAACAGAGAGACAGAAAGAGCTCCCATCTGGCTTATTCCCAAATGCCCACAATGGCCATGGTGGGGCTAAGGCCAGAGTCAAGAGCCAGGAACTCAATCCATGTCTGCCATGTGGGTGCTGGGGGTTTAACCATTTGAGTCACCTCCCAAATAAATAATCTTTTTTTTAAAAAAAAAGGTGGGGAGTTTATCCCTGGTTGACACATAAGCTAACAGAGGCACTAGGGGTGCACCCTGCAGAAAGGAATAGAGGAGGGAGTCTAGTCCAAACCACCTGATTCCAGAGCCTGCAATTTTCCTATGATGCACATAGGGGAAGAAGTCAGTTTAACTGAGTGGCAACTGGGTACAGACAGGAGTCCAGTCACTGGCATGGGGCCAGAGTCACTGGAGTGGTGATGATGCACTTGTTGTCTCCAAAAAGGCATTTTAAAAGGGATTTTGAAAAAGTAACCACCCAGATGATTGTTATTAAGACTATAAAAATTAGGTATCCTTTAAAAGCATGCAGTGAAAGTCATCATTTAGTGTCTTGCTAAACAACCTCACAGAAGAATTTTATAAACTCTTGGCAGTCATGTTTGAAGGAGTTGTAGATTTAGCTGTGTGTTCAAGGTTCCATTTCAGATTTTAAGATAGAAAGCAAAAGTAGCGGTGGACAATACTGAGTGCGACCACTCTCCCAGGCACCTCTCTGCTGGGTAGTCCAGCTGTCAAGTGGGTGGAAAGTTTGTTCACTTGTGTGCCCATTGGACTGTGGGCTTCTGGGAGTCTGCATCTTGTTCCTTCCTGCACTCCCAGATACGGCAGCGCCAGGCTCCCTTGTAGGTGTTCCATAAATATTTATGGAAGGATGGAAGAGAGCCAGGGAAAGAGGAAGGAAGAGGAGAAGCAAGGCCAATTGTTTAACCTCTAAAAAAAAAAAATGTTTCCTCTTCTATACTCAACAGGAAACTTGTCAGTAAATGGGTAGGGGTACAGCGGGTGTCCATGAATTGCTGAGCTCCTTCACCTTGATCAAAGAGGAGGGAGGCAGAACCTAAAGACGGGGCTCACTTCGAAGCATCCTGTCTACCAGAATTCTTCCCATTAAGAAGAAAGGAGGGGTTAAAGCCATGGCCTACAGTGCCGGCATCCCATATGGGTGCCTGTTTGAGTCCTGGATGCTCTACTTCCAATCCAGCTCCCTGCTAATGTTCCTGAGAAAGCAGCAGAGGATGCCCCAAGTGCTTGGGCCCCTGCACACATGTGGGAGACCTAGAAGAAGCTTCTGGCTCCTGGCTTCAGCATGGCACAGCCCAGTTGTTGCAGCCATTTGGGGAGTGAACCAGCAAGTGGAAGACCTGTCTCTCCTTTTCTCTCTCTCTGTAACTCTGCCTTTCAAATAAATGAAAAGGAAAGAGAGAGAGAGAGAGAGAGAGAGAGAGAGAGAGAAAGAGAAATCTTGACATGTAAGAATTTTCTGGGAATTTTTTTTTTTGACAGGCAGAGTTAGACAGTGAGAGAGAGAGAGAGAGAGAGAGAAAGGTCTTCCTTCCATTGGTTCACTCCCCAAATGGCCACTACGGCCAGCGCCGATCCGAAGCCAGGAGGCAGGTGCTTATCCTGGTCTCAAATGTGGGTGCAGGGCCCAAGCACTTGGGCCATCCTCAACTGCATTACCGGGTCCCAGCAGAGAGCTGGACTGGAAGAGGAGCAACTGGGACAGAATCCAGCGCCCCAGTTGGGACTAGAACCCGGGGTGCAGGCGCCGCAGGTGGAGGATTAGCTAGTGAGCCGCAGCGCCAGCTGGAAATTGATTTTTCATTTCCCTTTCCAAAAGGCCTCTGGAGTTCTTGGATTCTAGCTATTCCAGTAATTATGATGTTCAAGTACCCAACTTCTACTATGAGTTTTTGTTTAAGATTGCTTCCATACAAGGCTATAAATTTACAAGGCAAATAAGGCAGAAAGAATAGAAACAGGAACTTTCTATCCTGTTTTCTTCGCCTACCTTTGGTTCTATTTTCCTGCTGATTTTTCAGGGAAAGAGCGCATGATAAATCTTGGCCAAAGAATTAAAGATTTGTCTCATCGCCACAGAACTGTGTTTTTAGGTTCCTGGTGATGTAGAACCCTAGGTATAGAATTGAGTATTGGATGGGATAAAGTATTTTTTAAAACAGTAATTGAGAAGAGATAATGTTGCAGATTGGATTCATGAAAACGTTTTTTCAAAAGCAGAAAATAAAACTGAAATCTTACAAAACACTGCCAATTTGTCATGTGTCTGAAGTAAGACTTCTCAGCTCAGTCTTGATTTATGTTTGAAAACCAGAAATCCTGCTCTAGTCACACAGGGGTAGTTCTCATCTTACAAATGCCCTTCAGCAGTGTTCACCACCAGCTTTGTGTACATTCCTGGCGGCTTTTGTTGTAAAACTGGAGATTCATTTCACAGTTGGTGGATGAGACCTCTCAATAAACTAAATTAGGAACTTCTGGAGGAGAGAGGTAAGAAGGCATCTCACCAAAGTATATCTGGTGTGATAGAAGGTGTATACTGCATTACGTATAAAGCTGTGTGGATGGCCGAGTTCCAGGAAAGCACCTTGGATATCTTTCTTTTATACCGATTGAACCAGATTCATGCCAAGAAGCAGTCAATGAGGTCCACCAATCAATGGCTGAATCTTTTAACTCAGGGGACCACTTTCTTTCACTCTCCTCTGAGTTCTGGTCTCCAAAACAGAGTGAGCATGAGTTCCTGATGCCCTTTGCTTTGTGATATTTTTAAAACATCTAACCAATTCTTTTATAATCCACAGAATTTCACAGAAGTTTCCCCTTCTGGGCTCTCTGCTTTTAATATCTAACTTTCCTGAATACTTAAATCCTTATTGGTCCCACGAACCACAATCCAATCCATCACATTCAGGGGGTTCCTCAGAGTAGAAGCTCAATATTCCAAAATTCTCACTTTCCACTTCCTAATTAGTCTTGCCCAGACTTTTATTAAGTGAATGGGAGAAGGGCATAACTTTTCTGAAAGACATTTCATAAAGGCTGACACAATCAGCTTGAGCTCAGCATGTCAGAGAATGCTGGTTTCCATTCTCTTGTTTTGTTGTAGTCTTACTCCTCAGGGAGGAAGCTCAATGATGCATTTTGGGAATTATTAAACTATTAGATATTATTCTGCATCCCACTGAGAATTTTCCTAAGTTTTTTTTTAACCCTTACATTTCTTTTTCATTTTTATTCCCTAATTTTTTAAAAAGATTTATTATATTTATTTGAAAGACAGAGTTACAGAGAAAGGTAGAGCCAGAGAGAGAGTTCTATCCACTGGTTCACTCCCCAGATGACTGCAATGGCTAGAGCTAAGCTAATCTAAAACCAGGAGCCAGGAGCTTCCTCTGGGTCTCCCATGCAGGTGCAGGGGCCCAAGAACTTGGGCCATCTTCTACTGCTTTCCCAGGCCATATCAGAGAACTGGATCAGAAGTGGAGCAGCTGGGACTTGAACCAGAGCCCGTATGGGATGCCAGCGCTGCAGGCTGGGGCTTTAACCCACAACACCACAGCGCCAGCCCCATTCCCGAATTTTTAGTTGGTCTTTAATGCTGCAGAAACATCAGGTTCAAAGTCAGAGTTGCCTGGCTTTCTCCTCTTTTGTATTTAGGAGTCCCAGTATGACACAGTGCCCTGAGCAAAATGAAGGATGGACCAGCTGCAGAATGGAAGAGGTTTTGCTCAGACCCTCAGCAACAGCCCACACTGGGGACATTGTAATGGCTACAGGAAACCCTGCTGGCGGGAGAGGTACAGGACCTTCCAAAATTCAGGGAGTGCATATGCCCCATATCCTCTAGACTTGACATCAGTCAGGTGCAAGCGTATCCTGTGTCCAAGTACATGGAGGGAGGATGGTAGACAGAACCCAGAACAGGGAAACCGGGCACCTAGATTCCAATTTCAACTTTGCAGGTAATTCAGCTGAGGAATCTTAAGCAAGGTCCCGTGCCTCCATCTCATCAGCTGTAAACTGGGAAAGCTGGTAGGAATCAGGGGTTCTCCTGACCTCGAGCTTCTGGAATCCCTGGTTTCTGCAGACCCTGGGGTCTGGGGCACTGTTTGCAGATTTGGTAAATAACATCTTTCTCACAGCTGAACACTATTTTTCAAATGTCAAGACTGTTTTCATAAAAATAGTTCAATGAAAAGCCCAACTGAATCTAGTTACACTTTTTTGCTTTATGTATTTCCCCAATCAAATCACTATCAAAGTGTATTAATAATGGATTCTCAGGATCAAAACATGAGGGTAGCCCTGGTATAGCTGCTTTATGACAGTCTGGTACTCTAACTCCCCATCAGTTTTCAGGCTTCTTGAAGTTAAGAAAGAGGCAAAATCATCTAAATTCTTTATATTTTTCCCCAATTGAAAGGAGGAACACTTTTCCACTGTATGATGGAGCTTTAAATTTCACTTTTAGGTAGAGAAGCTGCTGCTTCTGTCTAGGGGGACACAGCCAGGCACCTGGGAACAGATCTTTCTTTAGGAGTTCACATAGATCTGAAGTCGTAAGAGAAGCACACATTCCTTGTCACAGGGAAGAGAATGGCAGCCCCCATCTGCTTTGATAAAGGCTGTTTTCCCCCAAATCCCTTTGATGTGAAGAGCTGGCTGCTGCACCACTGAATTTGTTCAGCGGCCAAGAAGTCCTTCAAAGTGAAGCGTGGAGCAGTCCACGGCTTCTTCCCGTTCAGGACCCATCGTCATCGGTGTGGAATGATCCCTTCTGAGGACTGCCTCAAAAAGGGCACCGTGTGTCCCCAGGGTGAACTCCAAAGGTAAGGAAGGGGTTTACCAGCCACGGTTTCTCCACGTGCTTTCCCAAGAGACGAAGGTTTTGGGGACTTTTGTGTAGCACTGGATTTCTTCATGACTAAAAACACTGAGACTATGATTCAAACCAATTCCTTTCTTCAGAATGAACTTTATCCTCACTCTGTAGTAACATATATATTCCCAAATTCAACCAAAAATCATTTTTATATATCCTGCAAAGCTCTCATTTGTGAATGAAGGTGAAATTAAGACTTTTCATAGCAAACAGAAACTGAAAGAATTTGTTGCCACTCATCCTGCCCTGCAAAAGATGCTTAAAGATGTGTTACACACAGAAACACAGAAACATGGTCACCAATATGAAAGAAGGTAAAGGAAGGAAACCTCACAGCAAAAGATAACAGGAAGCTCAATTTCTCTTTGACATAGAATTAAACTCTGATGCTCTGTTAAAGCAATGTGTTAAAGTAATCTAAAAACAAAAAGCAATTCAAATCAATTGGCAATCTACAAAAAGAGTTAAAGATTTTAAAAGCTATTATTAAAATTGCTATATTGGTCTATTATGCTATGTTATATGTGTGTACATATTGTATGTCCACATAGGAAATTTTATTAAAAAGAGTTTTATTTTAAATGGCTTATAGATAAGATTGTCCATAAATTTAAGCTGCTAAAATCAATCAAAGATACATTTTAATTTGTGGGACCTGAATCTGTGTATCATATGGTTTAAACGTGTTGGTAGAAAGAAACTAAAAACATTTTATATGGTTGTGATTCAGTTTACCATGTTAAACAAACTACACCATGTTAGATATTTAAGAGGTGTTTCCAAATACATGATTCTTACAATTTATAGAAGGCATTGGACCTTCTGGTAAATGTTTTCTTAAGTTGTTATCTAATGGTCGAAATGGTTTGCTAAGTATTCATGTAATATTGCTATTGTCAGCAAGCGATCTAGGACTTGCTCCCTCATTTCTCTATTCTAAGCCCAACTTATTCTTTCATTTCTCTATTCTCTTCAAGGTAGGAAACTAATTCTATTATGAAGGAATCTGTAGGACGCACAATTTAATCTTTAGACCTTATAAAAGAGATGGCTAACATTTTTCTGTAATAGCATAGCCAAAATAAGAACTTAAATAATAATCTCATAGCTAGATTTACTTCGCCATCAGCGAAGTATACAGTAAGTAGAAAAAACCTCCCTTTCAGACCAAAGGGAAAGATAGTTTTAAAGTGAGAATATAATTTTCCTCATGGGCATTGTCTACCTTAGAAAAACTACTACAGAACATGCCTGTGACTATAGACTTGTAGTTCAGGCCACCGAAGATTAGAGATGGGACATGGTCACTCCCTTGACTTGCATCCTCTGGTCTGCTTTAACACAAACCAGGAGGAAAAGAAAGCTAGGCATCAGAAGCAATGGGTGGCAGGCCTATTAATGGCTGATCTGTACAGTGATCTGCCCCTCAAGGAGACCCAACAGGCCAGTCCACTGCAGTGGCTTTCAATGTGGTAAGCCTGGGCTTCAGCAGAAGTCAGCTTGTGAAGAGCCCTGGCAGCTCTGCCAAGAGTTGGATCACTGGAATTGGACCTTCCCTGGAGTCGAAGGATGCCCAGGTCAGAGCCACAGATCTTATTGGCTCTAAGCTGAAAAGCCCTTCACTCAGCCCAACTTCCAAAGTGACCACTGCAGCTGAGGGGATGGTCAAGTAGGGTCAGCAACATTGCAGGCAGAACTGTACATTTCTTGTTAGAGATGCCCCCTGCCTTTACCTGGCCAGCTCTCCTCCCAGGCCAGCCAAGTAATGAAAGTCAACAGAGTGCCTTCCCCTAGGAGGTTCACACCTCCCTTAGGATATACCCCATGTGAAGAGATAGATAGGTCTGGGCCTCTGAACTTACAAGGCCTAAAGCCCACCAGATTATTATCAAGCCCCTTCTATCAGGTTCTATTTGCCTCTCAATCAGAAAACTTAATTGTAGCTTAGATAGCACCTTTCTTAGCTCCTCTAATAATGACTCTGTCCTTTCTTCTAGACCCTGTCTAGCACACTTGGGCCTCATTCCTTTGTAATCATAACCTCTACTCTACCACCAATGGCTCTATTCCCAACCTGTGTGTACTGATGGTCCTCTTCCCCACTTAATGCTGTATAATTGTTCAAACCTGGTAAATGCCACTCTTAGGATCATTGGTTACTATCCTCACTCTGTCTTTTATGACCTTGTCTAAATATGATCAGAGTCGGCAAACTTGGAAGGCTTCCATAGCCTTGGCAACTCATGACAAGAGCCTAGGGTGGTTACTGGCGCCATAAACTAGAGTGTCAATTTGTTGGGTCAACAACAAGAGCCACTGTGCACTTGCTCCTCATGTGGGATCTCTGTCCTTAATGTGCTGTACATTTTGACTTAATGCTATAACTAGTACTCAAACAGTATGTTTCACTTTGTGTTTCTATGTGGGTGCAAACTGTTGAAATCTTTATACTAAATTGATCTTCTGTATATAAAGAGAAAAAAAAAAACAGGCCAAATTCTGCCTCTTATAGATGTGGGGAAAAAATCTTGGGTCTAAGGATACTCATTGATTAAAAAAATTGAGATAATAGCAATACCTGTCCTGTAGGCTTGTGAGGATTAAGTAATTTATTCTGTATACTATCTGACAGTATCTGGCATACAGGAATATCTCAGTACATGATGATGAAGGTGAAGATGATGATGATTTGCAAAAGTTATATACCCGGAGCTGGTGCTGTGGCGCAGTGGGTTAAAGCACTGGCCTGAGTGCTGGCATCCCATATGGGCACTGGTTTAAGTCCTGGCTGCTCCTCTTCCTATCCAGCTCTCTTCTATGGCCTGGAAAAGCAATGGAAGATGGCCCAAGTCCTTGAGCCCCTGCACCCCCATGGGATACCCAGAGGAAGCTCCTAGCTCCTGGCTTCAGATTGGCGCAGCTCTGGCCATTGTGGCCATCTGGGGAGTGAACCAGCGGATGGAAGCTCTTTCTATCTCTCTCTCTGCCTCTCCTCTCTCTGTGTAACTCTGACTTTTAAATAAATAAAATAAAAATCTTTGAAAAAGAAAGTTGCATACCCAAGACCAGGAATAATATCAAAAGGAAAATGAAATCACATTGCTGCCCTCAAAACTTCACCCACTGACAATATTCTATGTATCAGCCATTGATACTGCTTACAAATACTTCACTTACTTTCTTCCAAGCACATATTAAGTCTGCCCTTTGCCATCTGTTTTTAAATTAGACATGACTATTGTGATTTGCTTTGGCCAATGAAGTGTAAGCAGAAATTACATACATTATACCTCGGTGGACATTTTAAGAGCTAGCACACAGTGTGTCTTGTTCTCTTATCACTTCTATAGAGATTATGGAAATATGTATTGAGATGGAACCCCCACCAACTGAGCCCTGAATGACAATGATATGATTTTGATTTTGGTTAACATTTGATAAACACAGTAATTCAGAAACAAATTTTTGCCGCATAAAACCACTGTTCTTTGGGAGTTGTTGGGACAGCACCCTAACAGAGGAGCCACATTAATATGCACTGTAATTACTAACATCATCTCTAATACTCTTATAGACATGCATTAATATATGTGTGTAGATGATTTTGAAACATCAAATTAGTACACATGTGGAAGAATTCTATTTGATCTGACAGAGATAGTTTCACTTGTAGGCCTTGATCAAGTTTCTATAATTTTTTAACATGACAATTCTGTTACTGGAAAAAAATTATGCATGTGTATATGTGGGTGCACTCACACGTGTGTGTGTGTGTGTGTGTCCCCAGGAGGAAGAGGAAGAGAAAGAAAGTGTTCTGAATGTGAAATGCCAACCTTGTCTTTTTCACTGCTCAAAGCTTACCCTGTATTCTAAAGTAGAGTTTCTGAGTCTTTTCTATTTTGCCCTCATTAGTTTGGGTGCAGAACCCAGATGCCACATCACCAGAGCCAAAAATATCAACCCACATGCACGTAATTATTTCACTGTGCTGCTATTACTATCTTCTTTGGCAAAGGACAAAGGGAACCCTTTCTCTTGGAAATCACAAAAATTTGAATCAACCAAAATTTTCTCCCCAGATGACTATTTGTATATTTGTGTGGTTAAAGATTTCACCACCTCAAATAGAACCATGGAACCATTAACAGACAATCTAAGTAAATACTGACAAGGGAGAAGTCCAAGTGCAAAGCCCTGGGGTTTGCCTCTGGTCACCAGTTACCTCCCCAATGCCTCTGATGGTTTCCCGTCTCCTCCTTGGACTGGGCTTGTAAAGCACTTGGGGAGACTCTTCGCGTTCCCCAGACAGGGCAGCAGCTGGTCTCCTGACATGGCAGGATCTCACAGAAAGTGATCTCAGGGACTTCCAAGTTGGGCTGGGTGGCTGCCAGGGTTGTATGAGGTGCTGCGAGGCATTGGGCAGAGAGGAGAGAGGCAACAAGGTTAACCTGAAAGGCTGGTTTCTCCTGTTGACAGTGCCGCACGTGTTGACAGTTCACAGAGACACAGAGGGTGGGGAGTGGGAAAGCCTTACCTGCAGCGGAGCCTGTGGTTGGCAGCACGGGCTCCTGGGAGCTTGTGATGTTGCTAGAGGAGAACAACACGACTTGTGAAAGAGGCCCTCGAGAATCCTTCTCCCCAAAGGAATACAAGACCTGAACTCTCACCTTGTAGGGAGACTGGAGGCCTGTCGGTCTTGATCTTTTAAGCTAAGTATGTAAAGGGAGACTATTGTCAAGGCACTGTCAAAAAAAAAAGAAAGAAAGAAAAAGCATTATGTGACAGATTAGTTCCAGATCTATCTCCCACATCCAGCTGGCCCAACACGGATGCTCTCAGGCCACACAGATGGGACAAAGGGGAGGGGTGGCCACGGCCGACAGAAACACCAGGGCAACCAGCACACTCGGGCTTTTCTGCCCTGGCGAGGAAAAGCCCTCGGCTCTCTGGAGCCTGAAGCTCCTGGGTGCTCCACACTGGTGGACTTGTTTCCTACGGGCGCCGGCAGCCCGGGCCAGCTGTCTCAGAAGCATCTGGCACTAGTGGAAGATTACAAAGGAAATATGGATACAACTAGAGGCAGCCCTCCGCTCCGTGCAGGAGAGCGGCAGGGCAGAGCTCACAGCCTGTAGTGGGGAGGTCAGCTGCACCTGGTGGCCCTGGGGGACGAGAGCCTGCGCAGGTGTCTGGTCAGCTGTGGACGGCAAACCCTTGGGCCACTTCTCTCACAGTCTCTCAGCTGCCTGTCTTTTTAGAGCACAACACATAAAATTGGGCAGAGAAGGAAAAGCAAGGCCATAAAGCATCCATTTCCACACTAGGTGACTTCAAGATAGTGAAAGTGTCTCCCTGCACTCCCTCCTCCAGCCCCAGGGATCAGAGCTTAGATGTCCAATTGGAGCTTCCCTGAAGGTTCTCGGCTCTGCGAAGCTATTCCCAACAACTTCATGTTCTCCTCTTTCAGGGTATCTTGGGAACTCTCTCAGGGGAGCCACAGAAAGAAGTCTGCTGAGGACTACATAGTCCCACTGGGTGCTGGACTTGAAGCCAGGCTAGATACCTTTGCTGGCTTGATTTCACACCTGGGTCTCCAAACATGACTGTTATTCCCATCAAAGGCAGTGGACTGACCATGACGAAATGTCCCAGGGAACTTCAAAATACTGGTGGGAAATGGAACTAAAGGATAAGTTTGTTTTTGGTGCCAAAAAACCCCACACTGAAATCTAGGCATAATATTTTCATAATACACATTTTCCACGACTTTTTGGAGATCTTTCCACTTGTGGACAAATAAATGTGAGAAGCACTTCCTGATGTGTTCTCAGCAGCAGCTGGTGACTGCCCAGCAGGCTCAGCCCTGCCTGGTAAGTGATGCTAGGTCTCAAAGATGCCATCTGACAGAATGGGCAGTGTTGCCTTGGTGACTGTTTGCTGTGGTCCAGCCGCCCCTACTCCCCATCTCTACACGACTACTTCTTAAATTCTCTATGGGATTTGTCTCTGCCATCTGCCTCAATGCACTGCCCAGAGAACTTGCAGGACTACAGAACAAAACGGACTCCTACTCCCCCTCTTTGGGGGCAAACTCTGGTTTTGTTCTCCCTCAGGTACATCCCAGGCCAGCAACAAGATACTAAGCTTCGGACCTCCTGTTTGTGGCCTTAATGGACACCAAGATTGGAATCTGCAAGATCTGATAAGCACGTTTAGGAAGCAATCTCTGTCTCAGAGTTAGACTTCTAGAAACTTTCCACTGGGCTGGGAATCTGTGGTTCTGGAGAATGCTAAGTATGTCTGCTCCAGGCAGATGCTCAGACTCTCCTGATGTGAAAATCCCAGCCAGAGAAGACAAGCACACTTAGGGGTGTGAGAAGAGTGCACAGCTTCCAATGGTGAGAGAGATCAGGGTATCTTCCCTGGGGCACCAGCAGGGCATGAGAGAAAATGCCACTGGCAGAGAGGGCACGGTCCGCCTTCTACAGCTGGGAGGCTCTAGAGGCACTGGGAACTCCCTCGCCTTTGAGAGTGAAGGTCTCCCCTAAGACTGGTCCAGAGCCTGTCCTACCCAGGGCTCACAAAGCAGCGTTTGTGGGACAGATCAAAACCCTTTTCATCACATGAATAGTTAGACAAAAAAGCAAGGAAGGAGAATTCAAAGGCCCAGAGAACCCAGGCAAGGGGACCTGAGCCAGGGCTCAAAGGCTGGGGTCCACCATAGCAGTGGCAGGAGCCTGAAGGCTGCATTGCAGCAAGGGCTGACCCCTGCTCTGCACAGAGGACACAGGGGGGCCCCAGTGGCCCAGGCAGATACTGTTGGGATTACTGTGTTTACCTCGTTTAACTGTCTATAGTGAATCTGGCTACAATTTCATCATAGTGTCCATCTTGATGTCCCTTTGGTATACATCCACTGAAGAATCCCAGTAGTGACCAGGGAGAATGGGTTGTACCTGATTTCATTCTCACTTCTTTTCCCACAAGCCAGCAGGAAGGAAAATTTGAGAAAGTTATTTGCAAAGTGATGAAACACACACACACACACACACATACACACACACCACCACTGCCACCACCACCATACCACGTGCACGCATGCACACACACAAGGAAGGCACAGGTTGCTAAGACATGGAAGTTCACTGAAAAAAAAATCATCCTTTAACTCCCACTCAAGTACAGAAAGTCTGTGCTTTTCAAAGTGTGAGGTTTAGAAGGACTCCCTCATTTCCAAGCTATCAGCCTGGTTTAAAGGGCTTCTTGCTATCAGAGTAAACAGAAGGTGGTCCCCAGTCCCTACGTAAGGAAAGAGAGATGAGAAGAAGAAGAAGAAGAAAAGAGGCTGATACAGCAGAACTTTGAAGATTTTCTTACCAAAAGGCCATTACCGCTGTCAGACTGATAACCAAAGTCTGGAAAACCCAGTGAGGACACGACTGGCTTTTTCCTGAAAAATAAACCTATAAAGAGGTTCAGTATTGAATGAGCAGTGATAACTGAGCGAAGCTCCAGCCGCCTGCAGGGATCTCAGCTGCTCCTGTGGAGGGTGCGTGTGTGCGGATTTACATCCGCTCTTCCTCTCTGCCTCTCTGCACACAATGCTCCTCCAAAGCCTGCCTCAAGGCCTTCCCTTTCCTTGATACTCCAGGTGCAGCAATCTCCTTTTCCCTGCCATCCTGCAGGGCAATTGTCTGTGCCATGCACTTGGTACTTATTTTGCCGTTGTTGATTTTGTCAGAACCCAGAAATCCATCTCTTAATAGAAGACTTATGGAAATCAAAAAAGTTGTCCAGATGTGAAAGAATACATCTAACAGAAGAACTTTAGGCACCATGATGAATTCTAGAAAAGATTTTTGTAGCGTGAAATCTTACTAAGTAATTAAATAAGACAAGGGGCTTCAGAAAGCTCATGGGAGATGGTATTAAAAGATAATGTGTGTTGGCCGGCACTGTGGCTCAATAGGCTAATCCTCTGCCTTGCGGCGCCGGCACACCGGGTTCTAGTCCTGGTCGGGGTGCTGGATTCTGTCCCGGTTGCCCCTCTTCCAGGCCAGCTTTCTGCTGTGGTCAGGGAGTGCAGTGGAGGATGGCCCAAATGCTTGGGCCCTGCACCCCACGGGAGACTAGGATAAGCACCTGGCTCCTGCTTTCGGATCAGTGCGGTGCGCCGGCCGCAGCGGCCATTGGAGGGTGAACCAATGGCAAAGGAAGACCTTTCTCTCTGTCTCTCTCTCTCACTGTCCACTCTGTCTGTCAAAATAAATAAATAAATAAATAAATAAATAAATAAATAATGTGTGGAGCAGGCGTTCAACCTGGGGACTGAGATGCCTGCATTCCATATCAGAGCACCTGGTTTGATTCCCCAGCTCCAGCTCCTGACTCTGGCTTCCTGCTAATGCAGATCCTGGGACACAACAGTCATAGCACAAGTGGCTGGGCTCCTGCCACCCGCATAAGAGACCTGGATTCAATTCCCAGCTTCAGCTCAGCCTAGCCTCAGCCACTGCAGGATTCTGGGGAGTGAACCAGCAGGTGGGAGCTCTCTTCCTCTTTCTTTCTGTCTCTTTCTCTGTGTCCTTCAGATAAATGAATTTTTGAAACATTTTAAATGTGAATTTTCAATGAAACTTGTGAAGTCCCCCTATACACATCAGTATCCAATTCTTCCACCTATTTAAAAGGACCGCTCTGGGCCTGTTTCTTATTTATTCTTATATCCATTCAATCAGATATTTAGTGAGCACTACTATATACAATGCTTTAGAAGATATAAAAATTAGTGAATTACAGTTTTTGGGAAGTGAATGGGACAGACCTTCTGGACTAAGATATGTTAGCATAAAAAGTTTGTGCTTAGGGAATAGGTCAAGAGCTACAGGAGAGACACCTCTAATGATGGAGAACTGGGCTGAAGAGATAGGAGTGGTTCCCTGTCCCCTTAAATAAGGTGCTTCTTAAAGATGGGTTTTCTGCTAATGCACTGGGAAGTATGATGTTTGCTTCCTTCTGGGGATACAGAACGTAGATCCAACACGCTGCTGGTTGGAATGGTATTGCGGGGAAGTGGTAAATAAGAAATAGCTTGCAGTTGGCTGAATTTCTTGATCCTAGCTGGTTAAGGAAAATATTCTTCAACGTAAAAGAGAGAGGTATTAAACACTCTTTTCAACAAGTACACAAACCCTGAGAGCTACTGTAACTGCATCATTTAAGTGCAGTTTCTGAAAACTAAGAAGTCAATGGCCTAAGACCCGAAGCCAGACTAAGTCATCTAGACATCACTGAACCTCATTTTCTTAATTAATAATAAAAAAATGCCTGTTTTTCAGAGTTATTGGGTAGATGCAATTAACACTTTAGTGGTTCTTAGATTTAAGTGCACATAAGAACTACAAGTAAGACTGTAAAAAATCTAAATGCCCTGGAAAATTCTGTTTTAATCGGAGGTAGATGGGGTGGAGGCTGGCAACCTGTAACAGTTGAGATAATGACAAGTATTTATCCCTGTTCATGTCTCTCCTCTCCCCCTTCTCCTCCACTCTGAAGTCCTTCCCACCTCACTCTGAACTCTACACGTAGCAAGAATCACCCACCTACTTCTTAGAGGTAGGAAAAGGAAGAAAGAAGAACTCTATAGATTCAATGAGCCCTAGGGCCAGACTCCCCAGTTCTCCCCCAGAATGCATACCATCTCAGCCAGCATTAGGAACTGGCTTCTCACCATCTGCGAAGGCCTGTCAACTTGCTACCACAGCAATTTCTTTGCTCATTAACACCCTACCCCCAACACACATGTACTGCAATGACCCAATGAGGCCCAAAGAACAGAGGACACCTAGTGAGTGGGTGGTGGCATGGCAGGGACAGTCCACTTCATGGAAGCAGAGGCCTCCTACCAAGACCACACAGGGGGAGTAAATCATTCTCATTATGTATACTTTAGCGAGCTCTGAGGATGTTTCTGACACATATAAAAATATGGGAACAACTAGAATAGCAGGTCTAAAAGTACTGGTAACAGAGAGAACGTATTCAGCACTTATTGTGTGCCATATATATATATATATTTTTTTTTTTTTGACAGGTAGAGTTATAGACAGTGAGAGAGAGAGAGACATAGATAAAGGTCTTCCTTCCGCTGGTTCACTCCCCAAATGGCCGCTACGGCCGGAGCTGTGCCAATCCAAAGCCAGGAGCCAGGAGCTTCTTCCTGGTCTCCCACGCGGGTGCAGGGCCCAAGCACTTGGGCCATCCTCCACTGCCTTCCCAGGCCACAGCAGAGAGCTGGCCTGGAAGAGGAGCAGCCAGGACCAGAACCAGTGTGCCGCATATTCTGAGTGCCTTACATGTACTGTCATATTCAGTCTTCACAATAATCCTCAGTAGCCCATGAGCAGGTCATGTTATCATCTGCATTTTAGAGGCAGGAAAAAGGAGGCACAGGAAAGCTGTGTTCTCACCCAGTCAATAAATCACAGAGGCAGGATGTGAATTTTAAGGAAAAGAAATCATTCCAGAATCTGTGCTCTTAACTACAGTGCTGTGCTGCCCCCTTTGCTCTGTGCAAACAAACAAACAAAACCCACTACACAACACAGATGTTATGGCTATCATCAGAAAGGCTCCATGGCTTGTCAAGAAGTCTGAGCCTATCCTATCTATTTTCAGTCTTATCTTTACTATCCTCCCTAATCGAGTCCCACTAATCCTTCAGTGAAGCCCGTGCCAGCTCCCAGAACTTTGTTTATGCTGCTGTCTGCAGCCTCTCCTCCAGCTCCACCACTTTCTAGGCCCAAGGCTACTGTGCTTTTGAAGCCAGGCTCCCATGATACGCCTGCAGCACTCCGGGCCTCAGCAGCGTTTATCCCATCAGGTACACCCATGCTTTGTACTTTCTTCCCATCCTCCGAGCTACCTTGTAAAGCCTTAGAAGAAAAGATCGCATCTGACTCAGCTCTGCCTCCCACAGGGCTTCTGCGGTGACTGCAGGAGGTCTCGGAGCGCGGAATATTCTTCCACTCTTGTTGAAGTCCAGGATCCCATGTCCACATGTCAACTCCCACCTCGCCCACACACCCAAGACATGGAACCACTTAGCGTTTTCAGTTGCGATTGTGAGGCTTCAGGAAATATTGTCAGACTGGACTCTCTACTCATTCATTTGTTTGACAAATATTTCTTGAGTACCTACTATGAGCTAGTCTCCGGGAACAAATCAAGATGACAGACTCAAGGGCTACCCTTGTGGACCATATATTCTGGTTAATATTCTCAGATACTTGCAAATTAAAGAGAATCTCTGTGTGCAGGGCAGATTTAAAGAGGCTGCAGCTAACAAAATTATACCTATCAGGGCTTCTCTGGACACAGACACCATTCCCTCCATCTCATAATTACAAACGGGCTACATAATGTCTTTTTAGTGTTTTTGTGTTTCTTGAGCTATATGTGTTGGACACTGTCATCAACAATCCTAATAAGACAGGTGCCATAGAGAGCTCTATTGGACAGTGTGTCCCCAGAACATGTCTACATATATATTTATCCATGTCTTTGTGCCCATTGTCAGCAGCATAAAATGTCATTAGTTTTTAGTAGAAGAATTTGGAATGATCTCTGAATCTGTTTAGAATAGTTCCATGCAGTACAGCATGAGAAAGAGAGAGTAAATGAGGCAGTAGCTCAAACACCAATTAGGCTGCCTTTAACAGAGTATCTGTTGAGGTCATGAAGAACTTCCCTAGGGAGGTCCACTTTTGGGTCACTGGTGGAGCAGAGGGAACAAGATAGGAAGGGCCGTAGCAGCTCCTCCCTCACTAGCGCCTCTCTGTGATGGAGAGGGTGTCCTTGAGGTTAAGAAATGATCAACCTTCCCTTTTTACTGTAAATGTTACCCTGCGCGATTGTCTTTATCTGTGAAACCATCGCATTTTAACCTTTGCAAGCAAGCAAAAACCTGTCCTACCATCTGCATATTAAATACTAAACTCCAAAGGGAAAAATGGAATTTGAGGATTAAGGGAAGGCCCTTTGGGAGCTACTGAAGCCAAAGACATGGGACTCAGTGGGGTCACGAAACACGCACAGATCTCTCAGCCCTGGGCCACGTGCAGGGAGTGGGATGGAAAAATATGAACAAAAACTGTCAATACAATTCTGAAATGGACACGCTCGGTACTCATTTCTCTAAACTTTCGTGCTTAAAGAAAGTAGCTATCCTATTCAAGGGTGAGTATGTAATTCCCTGAAATGCACAGGATGCAAACTATAAATAAATGAGTAAGTGGGAAAAACGTCTTTGATCACTTTTCTGAAAGGTTTTGTTTTTGTTTTTGTTTTTGTTTAGTATAAAAGACATCATCTCTGTTCATTAAAAATGTAAGGCTATTTACCTTATTGGCATTTTTGGAAATGGCTTTTCTTCGAGAAGATGTACTAACAGTTCTGCTAAATTTGCTTTAAAAAGAAAGAGAAAGAGAAAAAAAATCGTTACTCTTCACTTGTCTCTCTAGGAGTTATAGACAAAGGCCCAGGCTGTCACTAACACAGTAGTGTGACTTTCTTTTGTACTATGATGATAATTTGGAAAAAAGAAAACCCAAGGCAATCGGGAGTTCTTTTTGTGAAAAAAGACATGAGTAGGCACAGTGAATGCATTAAGCATTACATTTCTCTTTTTCTCAAAATTGGCCCTAGGAAATGTGCACTTACCTTTTTGCATAATAAAACAACAACAACAACAACAAGTTTCTTCCCTGAGGACCAAACACGGTTTTCTAAATTTAGAAATGGTCACCACGGCTAAAGAGAAGCCAGGCTTTTGCTAAGATCTAGCACTTCCTGTAGCAACTGCTGTTCAACAGACGCCTCTCGCTTTGTTTCATTTTTAAAGCAGCAACAGAAAAAAGGGAATTATCACAGAACCCAATTGTGTTCCAGAACATTCTCAAAGAGCAGGGACTTTATTCTCAGACAGTGGTGGTTTCTGCTTGACCAAAAGAACATTTGAATTGCTATCTGGAAAGAACCCACTCTCTTCTTCCCTGCAAACGTCCATGGCGCCGCTGGCCATACCTGCTTGAACTCGCTTCACTGACTGAGGACTTCCAACTGCTGAGGCGCTTCAGCCTGGCCAGCCTTTTGTTCCATATCTCTAACTCTTCTATTCTTTCTTCAAGGTTGTTGGTTAGTTTGCAGAGCTGCTTCACCGCACCTACATTTTCCATAAAGATCTGGTCCTAAAAAAAAGGAAATAATAAATACAGAGTGCATAAATTTATAGAGTGAGGCCACAGCCCATTCCAAACAGCTGAGACACACATTGAAAATGGTTATGTACCCACAGCACCAAGTTCCTTCAAGATAAATCCAGAGAGGTTTGAAACTTAAAGCTGTCTCACTGAACTGCTGGCTATGTAGTAAAACTGCTTCTACTCAATTTGCAATAAAGGGGAAATATGTCCTTGTAACCCGAGAGAGAACGGAGCTGAAGGACCTCGTCAGATCTGGGACCCAGAGATTTATTTCCAGTGGCCATTCTGCTATATTTAAAACTCATAAAAGCAAGCCGGAGCAGGCTTCCGGGTGTTGATTTGTGTGTTCATCACTAAGTCCCCCTAAGAAGTGAGTCCAGCTCTCCTGGAAGAACGGGGAGACCCTGCTCAGGTGAAGGCGGGAGCAATGAAGACCCAGTCTTTGTCTGAGTTCCGTCTCCCACTAGAAGGGAGAACGCAGGAGAAAGGTAGTAAGGTCTGTGGGCTTCAGCTTCCTCACCTGTCCAGGAGAGAATAATGCTTGACGTATTGATTTCTGCTTTAGCATCTCATGAACTATCATGTGAAATTTGTATTTTAACCTAAATCCCAAAGTTTAAAAAACAAACAAACATGGATTTCTTCTGTCCAGAGAAAGTCACTGACACATCAAAAAGAGGAGGGGAAGACTAACTCAAAGCCAGAGAGCACAGGCCATCGGCTCCCACATCCACACTTCAGTTGTCCTAGGAACACGGGCACCGATCTCTCAGCCGTCACAAAAACCCTGGGAAGCTCTTGACAACTCACACCCTGACCCTGTGACCTTGCCTCCTTTTCCTCTCTCTGTTCACAAGTTCAAAACCCCACAGCATGCTCTGGGTCTCACGGAGGAAAGGTCACTGTTGTAAAGTCTCGAGCTCGTGGCCAGTAATTCAAGGCTTTTGGTGGTTTGGTGGTCAAACTCAGAGCTTGTGTGTCTTTGAGACTCCCAGGATGCAAACAAGCTTTCTGGGTTTCAAACACGGGGAAAGCAATCACGCAGAGCAATGAAAAGCCGACTGTGACAGATGCAAGGCTTAGTGCGGGCAGCTGAAAATCAGGCATGCCTTGTACAACGCTGGCTGGCTCTCTCCAACTCCCAGGGCACTCAGATCCAGTGAAGCCCCTACATCCTCACCAAGGTCTGGGACCTTCCTCCAGCGGTTATGTCGGATAAAAAGCCTTTCCCTGAAGCCAGTCCAAACCCCACCCCATCAGAGGCCACAGGTCAGAAGGCAGCCCACTCTCCCGTGATGTCCTAAAGAACGTCCAGTTTTATCAGTTGGCCGTTTGCTGTGTATCAGGCAGAGGTGGAGGGTAGCAGTTGCGTCGATTCATATGTGTATCTCCCCAGCATTTAGCTCATGGCTTTGCCCACAAGTCATGCTCAGTAAGAACACAAAAAAAGGGAACTGGAAGGTGCGAGGAGTTAGCAATGTAGGAAACAGTGAAGCTGCCAAAAGCTTCACCCCTGAAGCCTACACTCGCCATCAGAGGACTTTAAAACATTAAAACTTACATTTAAAATTAAAAAGCACCTCTGTATTCTATTCATAGAAATCAGAAAACCCTGTATTTTTCCTGAGGTTTTAACCAATACCCTTCAAAAGAACACAAATTGATAAAACTATTATGGAATTTAGTAATATCTAACGTAATTGCAAATGTTTTTATTATTGAGTCAGTAATCCCACTTCTAGGAATCTGGAAGTCTGAAATCAATCCAAATACCATTAGAGTGGACTTGACAGTAAGTGATGCTACATTCACACGGCAGCATACAATGCAACTACATAAAGGAATGAAGACTATCTCCATATACTGTAATGCAGCACCGGCATCCCATATGGGCTCCGGTTCAAGTCCCAGCTGCTCCACTTCCGATCCAGCTCTCTGCTATGGCCTGGGAAAGCAGTGGAAGATGGCCCAAGTCCTTGGGCCCCTGCACCTGCATGGGAGACCTGGAATAAGCTCCTGGCTCCTGGCTTTGGATCAGCTCAGTCTGGCTGTTGTGGTCACTTGGGGAGTGAACCAGCAGATGGAAGACCTCTCTCTCTCTCTCTCTCTCTCTTTTTCTGGCTCTACCTCTCTCTATAACTCTGTCTTTCAAATAAATAAAATAAATCTTTTAAAAAAAGCAAACAGTTACAATACCAAGAATCAATACATCAAGTAAAGGCCTAGAAAAGCTAAATTTAAATTAGGAATATTACCATGAATTCCTGATATATTCAATTTTTCACAAGAAAGAAATGTGTCTTAGCCAAGTCCATTAAAAGGACTAGAAAAAACATATTTTGAACCTACTGACAATGAGCACACCTCATTGTGGTCTCTAAACACCATTCCCACGGAAGGACTTCAGGCCTCTTTGGAGAAATAATGAGTCCAGGTTTGAAGTAGGAGATGAATCAAGTGATCTGGAGCATCTGACACTCAGAGAAAACAACAAATGACAACCAAGAACCATGCTTGTATCAAAATGATTCAGAATCTAACCGAAGAAGCTTCTGTTGGCCAAATATAGAACTTCAAAGGATTAATTACTGTAAAAATCACAGAATAAAATCTGTTTTAAAGCCATCCAACACTTGAAATTTAAAAATATTGCACTGGTTACTTTTGGAGGATATTAGGGGATCAACTTATTTTTTTTGCAAACTTGTAAATAAAGGGAAGAATCGAGCTTTATCTTGCTTTTCCTGTTCATCAGCTACATAGTTGACAAGGGAAAGTTCCTCATTTTAGAAGCAATCTCAAGAACTGATAAACAAGAAATGACAGAGTGGCACTATTTTCCAGCTGCTAATGAAACAATGGATCTAGGCAATGGTCCTCAACGTTCCTAAAATCATGTTTCCTTGTGTCACACATACATACTCATATTTAAAAACAATCGTAGGGGCTGGCATGTGGCACAGCTGGTTAAGCTGAAGCAGGTTAAGTCCCAGTATACAATGCCATGTATAGAAGATTGCCAGTTCAAGTCTCAGCTGTTCCACTTCTAATCAAACACCACTGGGAAAGCAGCAAAAGATGGCTAAAGTGCTTGGGGCCCTGCCACCCACCTAGAAGACCCAGATGGAGCTCCTTCCTCCTGGCTTTGGCCTGTCCCAGCTCTGGCCTTTGCAGCCATTCGGGGAGTGAACCAGCAGATGAAAGATGTCTTTTTCTCTGTCTTTCCCTCACTCTGTCGCTCTGCCTTTCAGCTAAATAAATAAATCTTTAAAACAAATAAAATAAAAAGTTGTGATTTCAACACCAATTGGGTTTTAGGATATAAAGGCATCACTATAAGTTTTTATTGTGGTAACTGTAAAGCGATTCAATTTTTAAGAGATAATCCTCTTTTAGGAAAACTATTGAATACCTGTGATAAAATGATATGATGTTAGATTTAGCTTTAAATAATCCAATTTGCCAAGGATTCCATAGGGGATTTAACTCAAATAAGATCGAGTAAGAATCCATAACTATGGAATCTGAGTGAGGTATATGTAGGATTTTATTATGATTCTAATTTTGTATACGTTTCAAATTTTTTTATTTATGGTGCTTTAAAAAGCACACACACACACAATTCTGACAAAAGCCCCTCTGAATTTCCTAATCCAATATGTTTTCCTTTACTTTTAAATTTGTTTTAATAAAAATAAGGCTGAAATCATGAAGAAAAGAAGAACATTCTGTGATTGTAGATCACAATAAATATTATGTGGTTATTTACTGTGTTTACTCGGTAGGGTGTCTTAACACTATAACCATATTTACAATGGATCACATGGTCAGTTAATGTCCACACAAAAGGCCAAAACTGGGTCCTCATCAATCCCTCCTACATCCTGGTTTCCCACAGGCAATTTCTCAGGGCTGTCAACTTCACACCCCAAGCCTCCCAAATCTACCCCCTTCCCTTCATCTTCATCTGTAATACTTACATCTATTTTTTGTCTTAGCAACTGGCTTCTTCCCCTTTTTTTTTTTTCTTTTTAAAAAATTTAGGGGCTGGCCCTATGGTGTAGTGGTCTAAGCCTCTGCCTGCCATGCCAGCATCCCATATGGGTGCTGGTTCAAGTCGCAGCCACTCCACTTCCAATCCAGCTCTCTGCTATGGCCTGGGAAAGCACCCTGCACCCATGTGGGAAACCCAGAAGAAGCTTCTTGCTCTTGGCTTCAGATTGGCCCAGTTCTGGCTGTTGCTGCCATTTGGAGAGTGAACCAGCAGAAGGAAGAGTTCTTTTTCTCTAACTCTGCCTTTGAAATAAACAAATAAATCTTTAAAAAAAAAATTAAACCATTTGCCACATGCACAATTTAAGGGTAGATGAAGGCTAGGTTTGTTTTGCTTAAATCATTTCTTTACTTGAGAGACAGAAAAAGTTCCCTCCCATTTGTTCACATCCCCCAGTGCCCACAGTGGCCAGGGGCTTGGCAGAGGCTGAAGCTAGAATCCAGGAACTCAACCCAGGTCTCCTACATGGGTGGCAGGAACCCAGGTACTCGAGTAATCACCTGCTGCTTCCCAAAGTATGCATCAGTAGGAAGCTGGATTCAGGAGCAGAGGTGAACATCAAATCCAAGCCCTTGGATATATGACAAAGGGCATCCTGACCAGCATCTTAACCACTAGGCCCAATGCCCATCTCATTTTTATAATGTCTGCAGATACATTAATTTGTGATTTAGCCCAAAGCATACAGTGGAAAGTGATAGTAACGTCCCCTCTAAACCACAGTAAATTCTTGCTGCAACATCTTCCTCAACAGAACTTAGTACGGCCTCATGAAATACGAGCAATGGCTGCAGCTGTCCAGTTACTTGTCAATAATGATAAAAGGCCAGCTCTGATTTCTCCACTTCCTATTTGCAAGCCCCATGCATCTTCCAGGAAGGTCCAATAGGCAGGGAGATAACTTATGAGTTCTTCTATGCAGGAGGAAATAAAAATGGAAAGGAAATTTACTGCCTTCCTGATTATAATTATGGCCAGCCCTGACTTTATGGCTCCAATGGAAAATTACCAAAAAATAAATTCCCAGGACATGTTAGATGGACTCTGATCAAAATACATAGAGTTCTGACTTCTGTCCTCCATCATCACAGTGAAGCCAGTGTCAATGAGTTTCAAAATATAATCTTGAGTTTTCTGAAAATGCTTTTTTCCACACAAGTAATAAGATCTCTCTGAGAGGATTTTAACAGGAATATGCATCACAAATGCCCTTGGAACTTTTTATAAATACATACATCCAGACCCCAAAAGGGGCTTGGATTCATTAAGCCTGAGCTGGGTATCAGGGTGGAACACTGTGAAGAATTTTCCCCAACTGATGCTCACCATTGGTTAAGAACAACTTTGCAACTGAACCTAATTCAATTATTCAATGCTCTCCAGCTAGGAAGGTTCAGAAGGGACCTGCTACTGCAGCTGCAATGTAACTTTACAACTATGAAAATGGTTGGTCTAGCTCGCCACCAAAAATCACTAATGACACTGTGGAGGAAAAAGTGGCAAGTCCATCAACCCACACAAGAATCTTTTAGCCACTGTTAGACTTGATTTGCAGTTGGGGTACATATGGGCAGTATGAGCGTATTTTCTAAATGGACAGCCAGGACACTTGGGAAAGTATAGGTGCACACAGAAGTAACAGAGGGGCATTTGTGAAATCAGAGCTATCATCGAGCTTAGAATGGATCCCTTATCCAAAGTCCTGTTCACAATCTTCTCTAACCTTTGGGAACCATTTGCCATGCACTGAACCTAGCATGCTGCCCGCTTGAACAAGAACAGGTCGCTCCCTCTACCTGAACCAACTTCCTCACACGTGGCATCATTTATATCATAAACACTCAGAGAATGTCTCCAGAGGGGTGGGATGATTAAATGAGTGAAAGTTCATACAGTGGTAGTTCATGCCATGAATAGCTCTCGAGTGAAATGAATACAGTGGCCCCACTTCTAGTTAATTCTTTTGTCTGACGTTTTGCCCAGAGATGCAAAAGAACTAAGGCCCAAATTCCTTTTCCGTGTTAGAAAATGCCCATGGAATCATGGGTGAATTAAACAAGAACTAGCATTTCCAACTTCAGTGCAAGGGGCTAGTGTTCAATTGTACCCGGCACACTGGGCTCCACCCTGCAGAGGTCTTTTCTTCTTTGGGAAGGGGTTGGCTCAGGAAACTGAAGACAGCCCTTCAGCCCTCCCCACCCTAGGAAACCTTTGGACACTAAAGAACACAGTTCACAAATTCCTTCCTTCCTTGCAAAGTTGAGAATAATGAGCCAGGGACAATGGGATGCAACCCAGGCAGTGGGTTTACGTCTTCTCTTTGGAAACTTCAGCTTGTCCTCTACCTAACAACACTGAGTGACAGTAACCGCGTCTGATTGCAAGAAAGCTTTGAGCAGATGAAATAACCTCATAGATATTTCCAACAGAGTCATACATAGGCTTGCACGGACTGATGCTTTATAATAAAATCATGAGAAGAAGACAGCCTGTAATTGAGCATTGTAAAAATGATTGCCAAAGGGAGAGAGACTGTCTTTAGCCAGTGGGTGTGTCTGACCATTGTTCGGGCTTTGAATAAACTCAGCTTTAGATCTCTGTCCAAAAGTCTATTTTGTGGGGAGCTCACTAAGCCCTAAGGAGGCTTTAAAGAAAGCGAGAAAAGCAGGCCACGGAGACGCTGTAGAAGCCCCAAGTTCCAGCTGGATGTTCAACAGGCCCTGGAAGACAGCATAGGCCCCCTGCATATGGGAGTTTCTTTTGCCAAGAAGCTAACTCTCGGGCTCATTTCCTTAGACGTCATGTTTTGACCTTCTTCTGCCTTACATGGGAAGAGCGTAAGAGTCATAAAATTCAATAAATTGGGTGTATTACTGTTTCCATTATTTACCTTAAAATCCTTGTTTTAACTTTTACTTCCATTTACAAGAGGTCTTCAAACAGCTCATGAAAAATGAATATTGGGAAAAATTATGCATGGGTTTCCAAAGTTGTTTCCCACCAAAATAAACTTATCTTTTCATTCCATCTTTCACATCTTTTTAAAAAAATATTTACTTATTTAATTCGAAAGACAGAGTTGAAAGACAGAGACAGACAGACAGACATCTCCCATCTGCTGTTCCACTCCCCTGCACTTAAATAGTCAGGGCTGGGCGAGGCTGAAGCCAGGAGCCAGGAGCTCAGTCCAGGTCTCCCACAGGGGTGGCAGGGACTCAAGTATTTGAACCCTCACTGCTGCCTCCCAAAACAGAAATTTTTGAAGTCCCTTCACAAATGGAATTTTCTGCGGAAAAAAGCTTAAATCCTTTGACTAAGACAAGCTTCCAGTTGAACTAACACACATCACAGTTTGGTGTGATTCTCTGATTTCTGTCCTACCAGGGTGACCAATGAGCTCCTTTGGAAGGCAGTTACGGTGTCTCGGGACTCCCTAGACTAAGCCAGCACCTGATGCACGTAGCTCAATAATCAATGAACGACAGAATCAGTCGTCCTTCATCGATCACCTGTGAGGCGCTAAGCACTCTCCTGAGCGCAGAGGTACAACAAGTAGATAAGCCAAACAGCACTGCTGCCCTCAAAGACCACATTTGCTAGTGCTGTTGGGGGAGGGAGAATCACCAATACCAAACAAAGCACAACTAAATAATAACGTTGCAAGTTGTGAGTAGCACTAGGAAGGAAACCAACGAGGCATTTCAACAGAACATAAGTGCTACCATCTTAAGTTATTGCTATGGGTTTTATTTTTGAGCACTGAAAAAGAATAAAGCAATAGAGCCCAATGAGAAGTCATAGTCTCATCCTGGAAAAGGCAGGTGACCCAGAGGAACACTGCGCCAATCACAGAAGTTAACAAGAAAGGAATGTACAACTTCACTACTAATTAGAGAAAGCCAAGTAAAAACAGCCTGATGTCATCTTAATTCCATCCTGGTTGCAAAAACTGAGAAAGTCTGATAGTGTCAGGTGTAGCGGAGGACACAGGGCACCAGGAGGCCCCTTGGGCTGTGAATCTGAACTCACCGGCAATCTGACAGCAGCGCTGTGTGTCTCCGATACCCAGTGCTGGGGTAGGTCCGGGGAGAACCTCTTGGCCCCATTTCTTAGCCACCCTCGTTGTTCACCTGACTTTTTGACATCGTGCTCGCCCCATGTTCTCTTCCCTCTTTCCTCCTGTCCTCTCAGCCTCCACAGGTTTTTACCCCTCCAGGCCACAACTAGACGTGCTCCTCGATAGTTGCTTCCCCACCTCTTTCCTTCTCCTTCTGCCTGAACCCAAAGCCTACAGTAGGCCCAGGCAGCTAACAGGAAGCAGTGACATGGCTGAGGGAGCCATTTTACAGCCTCATGTCTGCACACCACCTGTTCTCTCAAGGAACCCAAAGTTCAAAACATGTGTGAAGATCCCCTGACTTTTAAACAGAGAGGCAAAAAAATTTGAAATATTTTTTAAGTACCACAAGGGGAAAAAAATGTGTGCAAGGCCTTATTTGCCACAGGCTTTTCACCTGTGACCAGTGTCCCTAAGCTTTGCCTTCCTCATGAACGTCTTCACCCGAGTGCAGCTGCGTCTCCACCCTGGCTGCTTTCTCCGGTCCCACACTCCCAGGCACCTGCTGGACATTTCCCATCTAAACGTTCTGCTGAAATCTCAAAGTCAAAATTGAATTCGTCTCTTCCCTAGGCAATCACTCATCCTTCAGACTTCCTCATGTTAATAAAACACTTCTCTTCCTTTCACTCAGGCATTAATATAAACACATTTTTTTTTTTTAAATTTGACAGAGCCAGATAGTGAGAGAGAGAGAGACAGAGAGAAAGATGTTCCCTCTGTTGGTTCACTCCCCAAATGGCCGCCACGGCCGGCGCTGCACCCATCCGAAGCCAGGTGCTTCCTCCTGGTATCCCCTGAGGGTGCAGGGACCCAAGCACTTGGGCCATCCTCCACTGCCCTCCCAGGCCCCAGCAGAGAGCTGGACTGGAAGAGGAGCAACCGGGGCTAGAACCTGGCACCCACATGGGATGCTAGTGCTGCAGGCGGAGGATTCACCAAGTGAGCCCCGGCCCCATAAACATATTCTTTTTAAAAAAAGAACCACATGTATTTATTTATTTGAAAAGCAGAGTTACAGAGAGACAAGGAAAGACAGAGAAAGACTGATAAAGAGATCTTCCATCCACTGGTTCACTCCCAAAAGGGCTGCAATGTGGAGGGCTGTACCAGGCTGAAGCCAAGGAGCCTAGAACTCCATCAGAGTCTCCCATGTGAGTGGCAGGGACTCAAGCACCTGGCCATTATTTGCTGCTTTCCCAGGAGCATTAGCAGGGGGCTGGACTGGAAGTGAAGCAAGCTGAGACTTGAACCAGTGCTCAGATGGGATGGTGATATTGCAGGCAGGGGCTTAACTCACTGTGCGACAATGCTGGCCATTCCCGACGTGCCAGACTGTACTACAATCAACACAGGATTGATGAGGCATATTCTCAGACCTCAAGAATCTCACATGGGCAGGTGTTTAACTCAGCACTTAAAGTGCTACTGCTACTTCAAGTGATCTATAGATTCAATATAATCGCTATTAAAATTCTAATGTTTACTGCAGAAAGAGAAAAACCAATTCCAAAATTCACATGGACTCTCAAAAGACCTTTAATAGCCCAAGAAATTTTGAAAAAGAACAAAGCTGAAGGACTCTCAACTTCCTCATCTCATAACTTACAAGATAAAGGTACTGGCAAAGACTTCTTGGAAAAGACCCCAGAAGCACAGGCAGTCAAAGCCAAAATTAACATTTGGGATTGCATCAAACTGAGAAGTTTCTGTACTTCAAAAGAAACAGTCAGGAAAGTGAAGAGGCAACCGACAGAATGAGAAAAAATATTTGCAAACTATGCAACAGATAAAAGGTTGATAACCAGAATCTACAAAGAAATCAAGAAACTCCACAACATCAAAACAAACAACCCACTTAAGAGATGGGCCAAGGACCTCAATAGACATTTTTCAAAAGAGGAAATCCAAAGGGCCAACAGACACATGAAAAAATCAGGGAAATGCAAATCAAAACTACAATGAGGTTTCACCTCACCCCAGTTAGAATGGCTCACATTCAGAAATCTACCAACAACAGATGCTGGAGAGGATGTGGGGAAAAAGGGACACTAACCCGCTGTTGGTGGGAATGCAAACTGGTTAAGCCACTATGGAAGTCAGTCCGGAGATTCCTCAGAAACCTGAATAGAACCCTACCATACAACCCAGCCATCCCACTCCTTGCAATTTACCCAAAGGAAATTAAATTGGCAAACAAAAAAGCCATCTGCACATTAATGTTTATTGCAGCTCAATTCACAATAGCTAAGATCTGGAGCCAACCCAAATACCCATCAACAGTAGACTGGATAAAGAAATTATGGGACATGTACTCTATAGAATCCTATACAACAGTCAAAAACAATGAAATCCAGTCATTTGCAACAAGATGGGGGAATCTGGAAAACATTATGCTAAGTGAAATAAGCCAGTCCCAAAGAGACAAATATCATATGTTCTCCCTGATCGGCGACAACTGAGCACCAAAGGGGAAACCTGTTGAAGTGAATTGGACACTATGAGAAACAATGACTTGATCAGCTCTTGTCCTGACTGTTGATGTACAATGTAATACTTTTTCCATTTTAGTATTTTTTTTTTGTTCTAATACTATTGGTTGAACTCTATAATTAACACACAATTATTCTTAGGTGTTTAAATTTTAACTGAAAAGTGATCCCTGTTAAATATAAGAGTGGAAATATGAGAGGGAGGAGATGTACAATTTGGGACACGCTCAATCGGACTTGCCCCGAATGGTGGAGTTAGAAACGTGCCAGGGGATTCCAATACAATCCCATCAAGGTGGCATGTACCAATGCCATCTCACTAGTCCAAGTGATCAACTTCAGTTCACAATTGATCACTCTGATAGGTCTAAGAGTCAAAGGGATCACACAAACAAGACTAGTGTCTGCTAATACTAACTGATAGAATCAAAAAGGGAGAGAAGGATCCAACATGGGAAGCAGGATACACAGCAGACTCATAGAATGGCAGATGTCCTAAATAGCACTCTGGCCTCAGAATCAGCCCTTAAGGCATTTGGATATGGCTGAAGAGCCCATGAGAGTATTTTAGGCATGGAAAGCCAAGACACTCTGGGGGAAAAAAAAAAAAAGAAGAAGAAGACCTAAATGAAAGATCTCTGTGAGTGAGTTCCCAGTGGAAAGAATAGGGCCAACAAAGAAAGAGGTACCTTTCTCTGAAGGGAGGAGAGAACTTCCACTTTGACTATGACCCTGTTGGAATAAGATCGAAGTCAGCAAACCCAAAAGGCTTCCATAACCTTGGCAACTCACGAATAGAGCCTAGGGAGATTACTGAGTGTCAAATTGTTAAGTCAACAACAGGAGTCACTGTGTACTTACTTCTCATGTGGGATCTGTCCTTAATGTGTTGTCCAATGTGAAGTAATGCTATAACTAGTACTGAAACAGTATTTTTACACTTTGTGTTTCTGTGTGGGTACAAACTGATGAGATCTTTACTTAGTATATACTGAATCGATCTTCTGTATATAAAGATAATTGAAAATGAATCTTGATGTGAATGGAATAGGAGAGGGAGCAGGAGATGGGAGGGGTGTGAGTGGGAGGGAAATTATGGGGGGGGGAAGCCAATGTAATCCATAAACTGTACTTTGGAAATTTATATTTACTAAATAAAAACAAAAAAAAAGAAAAATCATATATCTGTTTAATGGATTAGTGTCCAGAAGAAATAGAGAATTCCTAAAGCTCAATAACAGAAAACAAACAGCCCTATTCAAAAATGGGCAAAGGACTTCAATAGACATTTCTCCAAAGATGATGTACAAATGGCCAATAAACATATGAAAAGTACTCAGTATCACCACTTGTTTGAAAATAAAAACTATTGGCCAGCGCCATGGCTCACTAGGCTAATCCTCCACCTGCGGCGCTGATACCTCAGGTTCTAGTCCCGGTCGGGGTGCCGGATTCTGTCCCGGTTGCCCCTCTTCCAGTCCAGCTCTCTGCTGTGGCCAGGGAAGGCAGTGGAGGATGGCCCAAGTGCTTGGGCCCTGCACCCGCATGGGAGACCAGGAGAAGCACCTGGCTCCTGGCTTCGGATCGGCGTGGCCAGCGTGCTGGCCGTAGCGGCCATTTGGTGGGTGAACCAACGGAAGGAAGACCTTTCTCTCTGTCTCTGTCTCTCTCTCTCACTGTCCACTCTGCCTGTCAAAAAAAAGAAAAAAGAAAAAAGAAAAGAAAAACTATTATGATATACTACTGCACACCCATTCGGATGGCTTTGTTAATGAGGATATGGAGAAATTAGACACCTTGGGCATGGTTGGTAGAAATGTAAAATGATAGAGTTACTGTAGAAAACAGTATGGAAATTCCTCAAAAAATAACAGAATAACCATATGATACAGCAATTCCCCTTCCAGGTATGTGTCTTGCCAAAGAATTCAAAATAATGTCTTGAAGAATATTTGTACCCACATTCATAGCAGCATTATTTACAATAGCTAAAACATGAAAGCAACCCACATATCCATCAACAAAGAGGTGGATAAACAAAACATGGTAAATTCCCACACATATAGCAGAATATTATGTAACCTTAAAAAGAAAGATAATTCTGACATATGCTGCAATATGGACATGACGTAAGCCAGTTACAAAAAGACAATACTGTAGGATTCCACTTACATGAGATGCTTAGATCTGTCAAAATCAGAGACAGAAAGCTGAATGGTGGTTGCTAGAGGCTGTGGGGAGAGAGGGTTGTAGAGTTCTGTTTCATGGGTACAGAATTTCAGGTTTACAAAATGAAGAGCTCTGGAGATGGATGGTGGGGATGGTTGCACGACATTAGGAATGTATTGAATATCACTGAGCTGTACACTTAAAAGTGATTAAAATGATAAATTTCACATTTTGTATATCTTCCTATTACATAATAATTGGGAATAAACACATCACTCATGATCCAGTTCTTCAATGAGGGGACAGTCAAGGTCTTGGAAAGAGAGACTGAAGAATCTCTTCTATCTAAGTCGCATTCCTTGAGAACAGGAGGTAAGAAGTCAACTTCTTCCACTCAGCTCTTGCAGTCCAAGGCGGAACAGGACTCCAAGGTCATCTATCATCCAAGTGTTAATGTTGCTGGGGTACTCCACTGTGGGGATGGCAAGACGGGCGGCACCTGGAGGCTGCTTAGAAGCACAGAATCAGGGCTGGCATTGTGGCACCGTGCGTTAAGCCACCGCCTGAGATGCCAGCACCCCATACTGGAGCACCAGTTAAAGACTCAGCTACTCCACCACTCTGATGCAGCTTTCCGGAAACGCAGTGGAAGATGGCCCAAGTGCTGGGGCTCCTGCCGTCCATGTGGCAGCGTCGGATGGAGTTCCAGGTTCCTGGTTTCGGACTGGCCCGTCCCAGCCATTGAGGCCATTTGGGGGAGTAAACCAGCAGACGGAAGATCTCTCCCTCTCCCTCCCTCCCTCCCTCTCTCTCTCTCCCTGTCACTCTGCCCTTCAAATAAATAAAATAAATCTTAAAAAAAAAAAAAAAAAGAACTGCAGAATCTCTGATCTCACCCATTCTTACAGAATCGCAATCTGCATCTTAGTAAGAACCCCAGAGCTGTATTTTGATGTTGGGTGAGCACGACCATCGTGAACTGACAAATCACAGTCTCCATCCAAACATCTCTCCCAGCTATGACAAAATCCCTGTTTTAATCAGTCTTTCCTCCCAGTATCAAATGTAGCAATGTAATGTAAAGCAAATCAATAGCACAGTGAATTTGTAAGCCTCGCAAATATGTAGGATTTCGCGGAGTTGACAGACATGTTATCAGCGAATGACTCCTAACACACATCGCACTGACAAGCAAGGAACTGGCAGCCTTTGCCTGTTGCCAAGCGAAGGGAAGCTAATCTACAGGCACAGTAACATGCCTTCAAAAGACAGTGCTTTGAATATCAAAGAATTAAGATACTCCCTCGGGGGAAAATGATGAAGTCCATGAATAGTTGTAAAAATGACCCACTTTATGATTGTACAGTGAATGAGACACACACAATTTTATCAAATTGATGCTCAAATATGTCAACCCTTCATTCGGCCTTGAATCATTCTAAGAGGCACGTTGGGAAATTAGCATTTTAGCTATATTACAGAAAGGAAGATTCATTTTCCTAAGTTTTAGTTCCATTTTAAAAAATTAAGTCTAATCAGAGCTGTTGTGTCAGTATTTATCATGATGTTTGATTCTCGTTTTATGCACATTCATCCTAAGTGGACTTGCCCAGTGCCAATTTTTCTTCAACAAACCTTCTGAACTCAAATTCTTACTACTGCATATTCCTTCTCCCCTGCCACGAGACTCCTTTTTCTTAAATTATTACATATTGACAAATTGTAGCTGCATATATTTATGGGTTACAAAATGGCATTTGATGTTTTAAGATACAGTGTAGAGGAGCCGTGGCCAGCGCTGGGTAGCAGGTAAAGCTGCTGCCTGCAGTGCTGGCATCCCATATGGGCACTGGTGGCTGCTCCACTTCCATTCCAGCTCTCTGCTATGGCCTGGGAAAGCAGTGGAAAATGGCCCAAGTCCCATGCACCTGTGTGGGAGACCAGGAAGAAGCTTCTGGCTCCTGGTTTCGGATCTGCATAGCTCTGGCCATCGTGGCCATCTAGGGAGTGAACCAGCGGATGGAAGACCTCTGTCTCTATCTCTCTGCCTCTGCCTCTCTGTAACTCTGCCTTTCAAAGAAATAAATAAATCTTTGGGGGAAAAAAAGATATATGTAGAGAGACCAAATCAATCAACCCATCCATATCTCAAGCATTTGACATCTCCCAGGATGAGAGAGTGGATTTATGGGATTTCTTATTAGTGCCTATGAACAACGTGGGATAACTGATACTAACTTACTCCAGAGCTCAGTGGAAATCTGTTTTCAAGGTCCCATTTCCTGGATGGGTGTTTCAGTCCATTGTGCTGCTACACACAGTGGGCCTGAGCAGGGTGGGTGGGGGCATGGAGGGTGGAGTGGGGTGGAAGCTGCAGTTGCAGATACCTCGTCATTGACTGATTACCTTATCGACCATGAGGAAGTTCTCCAGCGTCTCTCCATTCTCACAGGTGACACTGCCAACCTCTCTGACGGCTCCAGGCAGGATCTCCTGCACCTCCTGGGCAATCATTCCTATCACAAAACACTCCAACAGGCTTAATCAGGGAAAGACCCTCCCGGAGACAGTCCTTGCAGGCCCACATTGGAATGGAACAGCGACAGCCACATTTATGGGTACATGCTTACCCCTTTAAAGTTTTTGCTTTGATAGAGGATGCAAATAAGGAATTCTGCGTTAAGGACTACTATACGATTAAAAGTGGGAATGTCATTTTCTTTCTTTCTTTTTTTTTTTTTTTTTTTTTTTTTCTGAAACTCTGGACCAAATGTTAGAAATGCTTAGTAGTTACTTTAAAACCCCTGTGCATAGAGGGAAGGGTAAGGCATGAGCTAAATTTCTTTTCTTTAGGTGGTCTTGTCCCCTGAATGTTTACTCTTTTCTAGCTTTCCTGGATTGGAGTATAAATATCACTTCATTTTTTTCCTTCTCTTATCAACCCTGACACCTTCTCTCACCATCCTGGGACTGCCCAAACCTGCTCCTCATACAGATTAAGCTGCCATCTGCCCCTGAACCTCCATCTCACCAGCAAAAAGAACCAATGTACTCAAAATATCCCACCAGGACTTTGGGGTGCAGGCATGGGGGTGCGGAGTAAAAAGAACCCAGAAATTCTTTAACCTTCCCTGTTTTAGCAACTATGTGTTTCCCAAAGGAAGAGTGAGACCAGTTGTTGTCAAATGCTACAGCACACAACCTCCAAATAAAGGAAGGATTAAAATTTGAATCACTGACCCTACAGAATTAAAAGGGAATTTGTGTACCTGTTTGATGAGCAGTGTTTATTCCCATCGCAGATGCAAATTCAGGCTTGTATTCGTACTCAACAATCCTCATCTGGGCTATTCTTCTCAGCTGTTCATTTGTGTCAACCTAATTTAATTACAGAAGAGCAGATTTCACTCGCGTAGATATTTGCTATTCAAATCAATGCCCACAGTGACCCAGAGAGATTAGGAATATTGACAATGAGACTGTTTTTTCTTCTGTTCAAACTATTTTTAAGAGAAATGTATTTTTTTCTCCTCAGAGGAGCTAAAGTTTCAAAGTTCCCATCAGCGACTTGCATCCACTGATTAATACACTGGTCCAGAGTTTCATGTCCCAATTACAGGGCCAAACTCCGCCACTCACTGTTGTTGCCGGACTTCTCTCCTGCAGAAGGAGAGTCCTCCTTCTGAGAAAGGCGGTCCTTACTTTGGAACTAAACAATCACTGCTCAGGATTGCAAGGTGTCATTTTTAAAGGCGCCCATGACCAAACCTGTATTCGCAATAGAAAATGCAGTGCTTAATCAAAGTGCCAACCTGGAGGAATACATTGATCCTATATCATGGGATAGTTTTTAGACATTTTGCTGGAGAAAATTTCTTTAAGATTTTAAACTGGGATAACCTAACTCCCATTCCTGGGCACACAGACCTTCCCCTTCTCCAGGAAATTCTCCCAAGCATCCTGCTCTGGGATCACTGCTTTCCCATGAAAGGCATTTTCAGCTGTCACTCACAGTCCTAAAAATTTTCCCTGGCTTCCAACAACAGGTAACCATCAAGACACTGTAGCGAATTTTCCCAACAGCTAAATGTGTGTGATCCAAACAATCCCCCTTTGAGTTTGGTTTTATAATGAACTGATGAAAGTAACAGGGTTGACTTGGTTGACTTGTTGGATAATGACCTTATTTGGCAAGGAGAGAGTAGGCACCCTTTGTAGGCCCCCAATCATCCTTGAGAACACAACTGGGTTACGAAGCCAGTGGTGTCTTCATGATTAAAAATAGGCTGCCTGGACATTCATCTGTGCATTAGAAGAATGAAAAACGTCTGCCATTGTTGTTTTAAGAAAACCCTGTCCTGGCCCTCAATTCTTCCCTTGACCCACTGCGTGAGGTGGCGGTAATACTCCTGCATGGTCACTGAGGGCTCACAGTCCCTCGCTAGTTCGGCTGCTGATGAAGAATGGTGGCTTGGTGCTTCATTGTCTGTATCACTTGGCTTTATGTTAGCTTCTTACCCAGAGTATAATTTTCAGCTGTTTTGGTAACTATTGTTATCAAAAGCTAATTCATTCATTCTTCGTTTTATGTAACATTTACCAATCACCTTCAGCGTATCACATACTACTAAGTGTGGGGAGTGGACTAGGCAAGGAGACAGACACATCACATAGGGTTACGTATTGCAATGTGAGAAAGGCAGGGCGATGGTGGAGTTAGGAACAGAAAACTACAGTAGTTCTAAGGAGGGACCTAAAATACTTTGAGGGGAGCACACAGGAAAGCTTCTAGGGATGGTGAAGCCCAGCTGAACTGCTTCGGTTCCTCTCCTCAGGGCCTCGGCCCACGTCTTTTTCCCTGCTTCGAAAGCTCCACTTTCCCCTCTCTCAGTGCAAACATCCCCTTCTCAGAGAAGCACTTCTTGACCTTCAAGACCAGGAAGAGTTCCTCCGCTTCACCTCCTCACGGCACCTGTCACAGTCATCACCAGACAACTCATGGTGGCGGTTTTATCCCCTCTTGCCCTACAGAATGTACACCCCGGAGGGCACGCGTGAGCCAGGGTTTCTGCGCACCATCATATCACCAGTTTCTAGTACAACTCCTTGCCTGTGGCAGGTGCTCGACTGATATATTTTACATACATTATTGAGTTTGTGGTAGGAGTTAGGGAAGAGGTAGAGCGGGGAGGAGACAGAAAGGCCGAGACTAAGTCACAAATGCTAGGCAGAGAGAACGCCATGAACCAAGTCCCAAGACAGAAAAGCCCTGAATGATGTCTGGAGAACCAAGGCAGATTTTGGCATTTCTAGATGGTAAAGGTTAAGGTCAGGACAGGGAAGGCCTTGAAGCCCATGTAGAAAGGAACAATTGCAAATTTTATGTTGTCTGTGCATACATCTGTTCCTGTGAGCTCCTTCACTCATTCAACAGATGTTTACTGAATAACTGTTACGTGCCACAGTGGGTGGCTGCCAGATTCAATGTCATTGCATGTTTCTTCTTTGGAGCTTAAGTGTTAATAAAAAGTCCCATTCCTGAGGCTAAAGCTTGTGTCTTATTCATCGCAAAACCTTCACAGGGACCAGCAAAGTGGCTGACAAAATCTTTGATGGAGAGAAAAGGAAGCAAAAAATGAGGGTAGTGCCATGCCAGGACAATTCCTGGCAGTAACCAAACTGAAGAAAGGAAGTCAACCAAACGCCAGCTTGGGCCACCCTCCCATCCCAGGCCCTGCCCAGGTCTTCACCCCCTGGGCCACAGCAGTCCTGCGTTGGTTTCCCATCGTCCCCTTGGTTCCTGTGCAGCCTGCAGGAGCTCCCACCAGAGAACCAAGCAGAGGCCAAGTGGGTTCCTTCCTTGCCAAAAAGCAGAGGAGAATGTGCCCCCACTCAGGCTTTGAGACTACAGAAAAGAAAAACGGCCTTCTGTAAGACATCCTTTTCCTAACTCCTACCTTAAAGTTGTTAACGTACTTAGCAAGTACTAGACATAGCAATGAGGTCTTGTCATACAATTACTGTTACACAGATTTCTGGTGTGAGAAAAATTTTAAGGGTTAATTGGGAGACCTAAGCATCTTATATAACAAAGTTCTTCAAAGGAAATGCTCTTCAGATTTCCAGTGCTGGTTTGGAAGCTCCCCAAAGCTAAATATAAACGGTGTATGGCAAGTTCCCCATGAACACACTAGGCCCAGGGAAAAGTCTTGAGGCCAGGGCTAAGCTTTCTTTGTGCCCTCCCCAGGAACTCCACACACGCCAGCACTGAATGCCACTTTGCTCATCAGTGTGTGTGTTGATTAAGAAGCCACAAGCTCAACAGGGCTGTCTATTTGCTCTTGTCCACGACAGTTTTGGAACACGTTGACCATGCAGGTGGACAGCCATCATTGTCATGTCACCTCACTCCCACGGTTTCTACCTCACAAAGTCGGAAGTCCACTCTGTGTGCTCAGGAGGCACTGGTATCCATCACCTTGTCCCAGCCCACATCCTGCCCTCAGGCTGCTGTCACGAGCACCTTGAGTGACACCTGTTCACCCCAGCTGAGGAACTTCTGTATTTGCCTGCAGGCCCTGAGGGAGACTTTGCATGTTTCACTTTCCTGAGCTAAAAAGCTTTCTGTCTTCGACCAGCATACTGGCTGATGTGGTGGGGGAAGGGCAAAACAACCTTTGAGCATTTTTCTTAACTGATTTTTTTTTTCTGGATTTTGCTTTTAAGTCTCTTGGGGCCATTTTTCAGTCTCCACCACAGAACTGGTGGAAGCTCTCAACTTCCTCATTTTTTTCTTATTGACACCAATACTCTTCAAGTCCCTTAGGTTATCAGCGTGTCCTTTCCACCCAGTTCTGCTGTCAGAGCTGCATTTCCGTCTCCAGCCTGCAGTCACCCAGGCAGAAATAAGGTCACGGTCTGGCAAGGCAAGCTGCTCTTCATTTGGGATGACCTCATCTCCCTGTTGCTTTAGTGACATAGGTTCCAATTGTGCCCGCAGCATCTTTTCTGGGTCTTGGGTGTGTGCCTGTGTGAAAACCAGAGGTTTCCTCCACCAGGGCTCTAGGCAATACTCGTGTTTGCCATGCCCGGAGTGAAAAGACCCATAGAGCAAAGTGGCAAGCTGCAGTCAATTTCCCAGATCACCGTGCTGGGCAACGTGCTTGGCCACTACATTTTGCAATAGTAGCGAATGCAGAAGCTGGCTCTAGCTGGTGGGCCTCCTTAAAGAATGAGAAACTGTTTGCAGTCCTATACATGCAATCAAAGTGATTAAGTGTCAGTACTATGGTTTGAATGATGATATCACATTCAAAATTCATGTGAAAACTTAATTCTTGCTAGAGTGGTATTAAAGATGGGCTTTGGAGGAAGTTTATAATTTAGGAGGGCATGGATTAGTGCCTTATAAAAGGGCTGGAGGCAATTAGCTTAGGTTTTTTGTTTTTGTTTTTGTTTTTTTGTCTTTCCCACCCCTCCACAATGTGAGGACACAGGGTTGAGGGAATCCCAATGGAAGCAGGGATCAGGGTCTTCACCAAACACCAAGCCTGCCAGCATTTTGATCTTGGACTTCCCAGCCACTAGAACTGTGAGAAACAAATTTCTGTTCCTTATCAGTCCATGGCATTCTATTACAGCAGCACAAATGGATTAAGACAGTGAGCTTCCCAGAGAATCTGGAGGAATGACTGGCTTTTTAAAAGCTGGAAAAACTGAGCTGGGGAGAGAGAAGATAAAGTTCACACTCAGCAGCAGCAGCACCAACAATTACTATCATCTCTCTTGGCTCTAATAAGTGGCAGACAGGACAGACAGGATTTCTAGGGACATATTCTTCCCAAATGTGGATAGACTAAAGGTAGATCAAATACATTAAAATGAAAAAATGCAATAAATGAATCATATAAGTTGCATTTTCTACAAGCAAATAAAAATATCTATCTGTTCTGCTTTATACAGCTAAAAAATGTTTTACATCTATAAGCTTAGAAAAATCCTGTAACAGGTATAGAATGAATAGGGACATTATCACAAAACAAAGGCATAGAACATCTCTGGTCTAAAATCCCTGGGCTGGTGGAGTCAGACACAAACCTCTAGTCTTCTAGCCAAGGGCTCAGGATTCTCTTTATTCCATCAGCTGTTGGGAACAGGAAGGGGACGCAGCAACTTCATGCTTAGAGCCTGGATTGGGGTAACCTTTCATTTAGATAAAGAAGGTGTCCTAGAAGGCAACTGAGGAATTCTAGGGAAGCTTGTTATTCTAAGACAAGACATTTCCCTCAAACCAAGGAGCAATGTTGGAAGACTTTGGTAAATGCAGTTCTGTGCTAAGCCTGATGCGGGAGGAGCAGTTGTGGAGTACTTTTCCCACTTGTTATGTTCCATTTCCATTTCCATAAGACTCCATAGGAAATTGTATAGCCAACTGCAAGAACAAGTGTTCATGGACGGACTTGAAATGCAGTTTATGTCTTGCTATTTCGAGGACCAAGCTCTGGAAATGCATGTGAGACCTTTCTAGCCCTGAGCTCTCATCCAGCTACCAGGTCACATAGCTCTCTATCATGAGCTGTGATTTCACAATCGTATAAAAGTCTACAATTACAATCATTCTTTGGAATCCTCTAAGCAAAGGACATTCCTTGGCTGCTTTAGAAAAACCAGTGCAGATTTACACTGGGAAAGGAATTCAGGAAGAAAGGCCAATGATTAACAGATTAGGTCTCCTAGTGGCTAAAAAAAGGGGGAGGGGGTAAAGAAAAAAAGAGAAAAATCAGGCTTGAAAATGCAATTCCGCCATAGACTCAAAAATTCTTTTGGAGGCTGGAGAGGGCAGCATTTGGCCTGGTGGCCAAGATGTATGTATACTGGGTTAGCCTCGATTCCAGTTTCCTGCTAGTGTGTGCCTTGGGAGACAGCAGATGATGGCTCAAGTACTTGAGTCCCTGCCACCAATGTGGAAGACCCAGACTGAGTTCCAGACTCTTGACTTAAAACTGGCCTTGCCCTCACTGTTTTCAGGCATCTGGGGAATAAACCAGCAGAGGTGGAAAATCTCCCCGTGTTGGTCTCTGTCTCTCTCTCTCTCCCTGCCTTTCAAATAAAAATAACTAAATATATATAAAAATATTGTAAAGCAAACAATGGGGTAAGCCAAGGGGAGAATCCTTTTTCAAGAAAGAAATGATTTCACAGTAGCCTAAGTGGCGAGTAGGGAAGGAATAGAAGCAGTGAACAGAATGAAATAGTGGGAGCAGTGAAACCAGGATTGGCTAAGTGAGCAGAATCTTTATCCTAACCCCTTTGGTCTGCACAGAGGTTGTAACTTTCCATGACAACATAATGTCTCAACTGGTTAAAATATAAAAAAGTGTCCGAGTGTCAGACAAGCAGGCACATTTCTGCCTTTAGACAAAGACACTGAATTCCCTGAGATTAAGTGTTTCTCCAGGGTCACATTGCTGGGGAGAGCTCCAAGTGGAGGAGCAGTCTCCTCGTGTCTGGGTGAGCTTTCTGATTTCCAGTGGGGCAACCCCCTCTGCACAGAGAGAAAGGGTCTTCACCTGGAGCCCAAGACCCAGTAAAGGCTGGGAAGGAAGAGTTTCTCAAGGGCTCCTCAGAGAAAGATGACATTCCAGGAAGACAATGGCAGGCATGGCTGGGAACATGCATTCTGGGAGGAAGGGGCTGGTGAGCTCCAGCAGAAATAGGATCAGGAACTGGCCTGAGACAGTGCTCAGAAGATGAGCGGGGAGACGGAAAGGAAAAGGCAAGGCAAGTTAGGGCCACTGACAAAGCGAGGAAGGAAGGGCAATGGCTGTGCCGCCAATGACATCCTGTCGATGCCACCACCCGGTCAGGTGCACCCATTCTCGGGTAGGGACTGCTTTACAGTTCCGGCAACGATGCCCAGGAGCTCGGTCATCATTTCAAAGTAGCAGGTTCATCTCACATGACGAGCAGCATGGAAGGCTGCTTGGGGCAAGGTGTGTCAGAGGCCAGACATGGCCAGCACACCTGGCTGCGGAGGGGCCCGAGGCCTGGCCCTGTGCTCACCTCCTGGACATTCTGCTTTGCACGGCTGTCAGAGGGATGCAGGATCGTCCCCATCACTTTCATGTTGCCACAGACAACCAGGGCTTCATCCGGCGCATCTGTGTTTATTCCTACTCGACCGTGACAGACGACAGACTCTGGGACTTGTCCTCGCTGCCATAATGCATCACTGTCATTTTCAAATTGCCCTGGGTTAGAGGCCTGGAAAAATACATAAATATATTACAGTTAAAGTTATAGTAGCAGGAACAGATGACTGTGTTGGTGTTTACAGCAAAAGAAAACAGAATGTTGTCTAAGCTTTTCACATGGGAATCCTACACTAGGTGGGGCACCCCTGACATAACCAGAGAATTCCAGGGCCCCAGAAGAGCCAGGAGGCTTCCCTAGTCACCCACCTCTCGAGTACAGCAGCTCTGTATGCCGAGCTGGGAACATATAGTCTCCACCACATCTCTCTGGGAGTGTCAGGTGGGTGACAAAGAAAAACCAGGGGCCAGTGCTGTGGCGCATGGGTTGGGCTACTGCCTACAATGCTGGCAGCCCATATCGGAATCTCTGCTGTTCCACTTTCAAACCTGCTCCCTGCTAATGCACCTGGAAAGGCAGCAGAAGATGGCCTGAGTGCTTGGATCCCTGCACCCATGTGGGAGATCCAGAGGAGGCTCCTGGATCCTGGGAGACCCATATGGAGTTCCTGCTCCTGGCTTTGACCTGGCCCAGCTCTGGCCATTTGGGAAGTGAGCCAGCAGATAGAAGATCTTGCTCTGTGTCTCTCTCTCTCTCTTTCCCTCAGTAATCCTGCCTTTAAACAAATAAATCCAAAAAGGAAGGAAGGAAGGAAGGACGGAAGGATGGATGGAAGGGAAAAAACTAAAAATGTCGTCTTTTCAGGGACTATAATAGTCATGACTTAAAATCAGAGCATTACATCACAACATGATGCTAGCTTATCAATGTTCACCTAAATAAAAGACCTGGCATGTAACTAGCACTTCCATAGTTTCAAAATACTCATTTATGCCCATATATGCAATTGGCAAAGATAATACAAATATATTTAATGTAACTCGAGTACTCCCTAAACACAGATAAAACTGAGGGGAAAATAAGAATAGCTCTATTTGTTGAATGTTAATTCATACTGCAATGCAATTAGATATGTACTATTATCTTCATTTTATTGATACTGACATTCTTAAAGGATAAATAAGTCACCTAAAGGCACAAAGCAACTGAGTCCTGGAGCTGGAATTATGGTTGTCCTGCTATTAAACAAAGATTCTCACTTTACCTATTTCCTGCTGTTCCCCTGAGGTGGCCCTAGCATTTGTCAAAGAAAAGCCAAATGAAACTGTTGAACTAGACAAAGTTCTGGAGATTTCACTCTTCAATAAAATTCTTTGCAAAAGAATTTTCCACTGTACAACATTCTACTTCCCTATGGCTGCTGAGTAAATTTCCAAATAGGGATCTCTAAATCCTACCAAATTCTCACAAGGAAATTAATTTGTTTTTAAAATAATGACATATTTTATACTTGTGATTTTTGTGTGTTAGAGACAGGTAGGCACAAATTCAGGCAAACATTTGGGATCCTGATCATCCTAAAAGTCACCATTCATACATGATTTCACTTTTTGTCCTTTAGCTGGTCTGGGACACTTTGCAAGCTCATGAGTTGAATGTTCCCAGATGATGTCTGAGGATGATTCTGGAAGCTCCTAACAGTGGATTTCTCAAGGATGGAGACAAGGAGATGTAACTCCCTGTGGATGTAATTGTGGTGGAAGGAGTGTCACTGTTCTCTAGATCCTCTCTTAGTAGTGTATGGATGCTCTGCCTTCTGTATAGGTTATCCATTACAAAAATAATTAAAGGGCAGGCATTTGGTCTTGGGGCTAAGATACCTGCTTCCCATATTGGAGTGTCTGGGTTCTCACTCCAGCTCTGGCTCCTGCCTCCGGCTTCCTGCTAACACAGATCCTGGAAGGCAGCAAATGAGGACGTAAGTGATTGGGTCCTTGCCGCCCACGTAGGAGACCCAGACTGACTTTCCTGCTGCCAGACTTGGCCTCAGTCCAGCCCTGGCCATTGCAGACATTTAGGAATGAACCAGTGGACAGGAGCTCTCTTTTTTTCTTTCTCTCTCTTACTATATATATATATATATATATATATATACATATATATATACACATACCTATATACTATATATATTGCTATATATATAGTATATATAGTATACAGTATATATATAGTATATAGTACTATATATATGCTATATATAGTGCATATATATACTATATATAGTATATATACTATATAATGCATATATTATATAATATATTACATATATTTTATTTTATTTTACATATATATAATTATATAATATATATTGTGTATAATATATACTACATATACAATATAGTATATATTATATATTATATATATAGTATACAGTACAATATATATATATGCCTCTCTCTATGCCTCTCACATAAATGTTTTAAATTAATTAATGAAATAAAAGAAACAAAATTGCAGAACTTTTAGGTGCCTTCAACTTCCTCTTTCATGTCTACAAGTCTGAGCCTGAGCTGCCAGCAACACTCAACCATTGACAACTGACAGACAAAGGCAGTGAAAGAATGTGAAGTCACAACTTTCAACATTATTTTCTGTACATTCACTTGAACAAAGGGCTTTTCTGCAAGGTCCCTAGAGCTCCCCTGGTTGTGAATGGCAAATTGGCTTTGACGCAAATCCTTTTATAGTGAGCAATCAACTAAATCCAAAGGTATGCCCATAAAATGTCCATGTATTTTGCTTGATGCCCAAACATAATGAGCCACTTCAAGGAAACAAAATGTTGAGGGATTTTTCTCTTAATGAGCTTTGGGATAATTATTATCACATTGGTAACTTGATACTGCAACAGTGGATATGAGTAGATTTAATTTTTTGGAATAATCGCGACAGTCTCACTTGGCTTGCATCAGATGAGAAAAATCATATCCCTAAAATATGTTCAGATCATTATGCAAAGGGCCACCGATTTACAATGTTCTAAAAATACAGACCTAGGGAAGGGTCCCCATCAGGAACGGGAAATATTCTTACAAGATTTGTCAACTTACTTCCCTTCTCTGGAATCCACACTCTTCCTGTGTCAAAGCAAGCCATAATGTACTACTTTTTTTCTGAAATGCTATGTTCACATACAGCCCAGTAGTGCTTGACGGGTACCAAACACCAAAATGAATTCATTAAAGATTTTGAAATACGTTTATTCATTTGGCTCACAGCCTCATTTAGGGAAGACCTGAATCTTCTAGTCCATGAAGATACCCAAAAAGTTCATGAACAATAAAATTAAGATGTTGATTTTGGGGTAAAAATATTTTTGAAATTCATGTATAGCTTTTTTATAAAATGTATTGTCTATGACCTTTCTGAAGATTCCTCATATGTGTGGATTTCAAAATTTTTTGCACCAAAATAAACTTCTTTTGCAACCCCCAGACATCTTTTCATTCCATTTTTCCATGAATATTTTTAAAGATTTATTTTATTTGAAAGAGTTACAGAGAGGCAGAGGTAGAGAGAGAGAGTGAGAGAGTCAGAGAGAGAGGACTTCCATCCACTGGTTCACTCTCCAAATAGCTGCAATGGCCAGGGCTGGGGTAGGCCGGAGCCAGGAGCCAGGAGCTTCTTCCCCATCTCCCATGTGAGTGCAGAGGCCCAAGGACTTGGGCTATCTTCCGCTGCTTTCCCAGGTGCATTACCAGGGAGTTAGATTGGAAGTGGACCAGCTGGGACTTGAACTGGCACCTATATGGGATGCCAACGCTCCGGAAGGCGGCTTTACCCACCATGCCTCAGTGCCAGCCCCTCCATGAGCTTTCTGGCATGCCTTCATATGTAATGACACTAACTGGTTATGTGACCTTGGGGCAGTGACTTCACCTTTCTATGCCAGCCTTCCCTTCTAAAGAATAAAGATAATTTTGTCTTCTTTACCCATCTTACAGGGTTATTATTGTGAGATTAATGAAATCATGGGTGCATGAACAGTTAAGTCTCAAATGTACCCTCAACATACCTCTGTTGGGCACAGAAACCACAGTCTGTCCTATAATTGATCGGTCTGCTTCCCTCAGCAACAAATCTGCAATTGGCACAATCCTGGGAGAATTCTAATCACAAAGACCACAAATGCAAAGGGTGCCCTCTGCAGGTGCTTATAATAGGAAACAGAATCAGAAGTAATTTGAGACCTACTCTGGTTAAGTATGAAATAAAATGCTAGGATTTTTGTTTGTTTGTTTTACTAGCATTTGTAATTTTTAAAACGATTTATTTATTTATTTGAAAGGCAGAGTTACAGAGAGGCAGAGGCTAAGAGAAAGAGAGAAAGAGAGAGAGAGAGAGGGAGAGAGGGAGAGACAGTCTTCTACTTGCTGGTTCACTCCCAAAATGGCCACAGTATGGGGCCGATGCTGTGGCACAGTCGCTAGAGCTTCCAATCTGAAGCCAGGAGCCGGGAACTTCTTCTGGGTCTCTCATGTAGGTGCAGGGGCCCAAGGACTTGGGCCATCTTCTACTGCTTTCTCAGGCCACAGCAGAGAGCTGCATTGGAATTGGAGCAGCCAGGACTCGAACTAGTACCCATGTGGGATGCCGGCACTGCAGGCTGCGGCTTCACCCACTACACCACAGCGCAGGACCCATCGTTTGTTATTAACAGGAGAGCTTGAACATTGAAAGGCAGCTCATATGGAAATCAAATTTTTCACCCTTTTAAAGGACTGCAGAAAGTGGGCCCAGAAAAATGCTCTCTCCAGTGCTACTCAAGGGTATGATCTGCAAGGTACACATCAGCATCTCCCAGGAGCTTGTTAGAAATGCATATTCTCTTGGTCTAGCACTGTGGCATAGCAGGTAAAGCCACTGCCTGCACTGCTGGCATCCCATATGGAAGCCGGTTCGAGTCCTGGCTGCTCCACTTCCGATCCAGCTCTCTGCTATGGCCTGGGAAAGCAGTAGAAGATGGCCCAAGTGCTTGGGCCCCTGCTCCCACGTGGGAGACCCAGAAGAAGTTCCTGGCTCCTGGTTTCAGATCGGCACAGCTCTGACTGTTGCAGCCAATTGGGGAGTGAAACAGCAGATGAAAGATCTGTCTCTCTCTCTCTGCCTCTCCTTTTCTCTCTGTGTAACTCTGCCTTTCAAATGAATAAATAAATCTTAGGGAAAAAAAAGAAATGGCTATATGTCGTGTGGGCAGAAACAGGCCACAGCAGCGAAAATGAGACGACAACCAGGACAGCTCTGCTCCGCCCCCGGCCCTGGCATCCCTGCAACTGCCTCCGTTCTGTTTTCTTCCCTGCTCCCGGGTGTCAGCTTCCCATCTCAGTGTGGACTGCACATCCACAAAAGAGGAGTTCCTGGGGGCTGTGCCCATTTCTGTTCTGGAAAATAACACTGAGTAACTTATTCGCTTTCAAAATTAGGGAGAAACCCTCATGTGTCTTTGAAAAGCAGACAAAAGCAATCACCCGTCCTGCGTGCAGCACAGCATACCTAACCATGTGTAATGCAGTGTTCTAGAAGGGCAGCGGAGCTGAGCGGGAATCTGAAAGAACTCCGCTGGGGAATGCTCCCAAAGACAAAGTCCTGGGAAACAAACCTGTTCTCTGAGTAAACCTCAGTCGCCACCAAATTGGTCAATTTACACGATAAGACCATAATATAATTCAAAAGCTGTTTTGATTGACAACCCAGACAATTACTGGATCCTGCCCCGAAACCTGCAAGGGGAAGGCTGCTAAGTGGGGCCTCCTGCAGCCCTGCTGGGGGCCTGAGACTCATCAAGGTCCAATCTTCACACAATTATCTTTACTAAACAGCAAAGCGTTGATCTCTGTTATTCAGAAGAGTGGTTGTTAGGCCTCAAAATGCATCTGGATTTAGGAAATGCAGTTTGCGGTTCTCTGTGTAACTCAGTCAAATCCATGATGCCTTCGTTAAGTTTTTCTCTCCATCCTTCATTTTTGAGCTCAAACAAATCAGCCATGGTGTAAGAGGCTACACTGGGGCCGGTGCTATGGAACAGTTGGTTAATCCTCCACCTGCGGCGCCACTGTCACATACGGGTGCTGTTTCAAGTCCTGGCTGCTCCTCTTCTGATCCAGCTCTCTGCTATGGCCTGGGAAAGCAGTAGAAGGTGGCCCAAGTCCTTGGCCCCTGCACCCACATGGGCACACCCAGAGGAAGCTCCTGGCTCCTGGCTTCAGGTTGGCCAAGCTCCGGCTGTTGTGGCCATTTGGGGAGTGAACCAGCAGATGAAAAACCTCTCTCTTTCTGTCTCTGCCTCTCTGTAACTCTGCCTTTCAAATAAATAAATAAATCTTTTTTTTTAAAAAAATGGTGTTAGTGCTTGAATGAGTTTTAGAAATGTGCACAGAATACATTTCTTGCCCTGAGATTCTACAGGGGTTATGAGGGTACTTCCAAAAGTTCATGGAAAAATGGAAAAAGCATCTTTCACTGCTTTCCCAGGCCATAGCAGAGAGCTGGATCGGAAGTGGAATAGCCGGGTCTCAAACCGGTGCCCATATGGGATGGCTGCATAGCAGGTGGCAGCTTTGCCCGGTATGCCACAGCAGCAGCCGCTAACACTATTTCTGAAATAAATTTTTCTCTTGGTTGTTTTAAACATTAATAATTAAACAGATGCTTAAAAAATCTGCATTTGTTTTCACTTCTTTGTTTTGGGGTTAGAATCTTAGAACATCAATAAGATGTCTCTAGTTGAGGGGCAGGTGAAGAGTATATGTTAATATCATTGCTTTAGGGTAACTTTCTATTACTCAGCACACTTGTGGAATGGGGTCCTCTAATTCTCTTTAACCAAAAAAATAAAAATTAAAAAAAAAATCACAGCTAGGAGAAAGCTGTCAGATCTTAGAAGTAACAATGTAGGGAATAACATGACACATAATCTATGCTGAGTACAACTGACTATTTTTTAGTATTCATACTGAACACGAATTGCAGAGACTTTCCACTTTTCAAGTCATCATTATGAGCTAATTATCATTGCGCTTCGGATAGAAAGAAGTGCCAATTAAGAGAGCTCTTAGAGTAGCCACAGGGCAGCTGTGCAGGAGCTGCCAGCAGCAAATGGAGATGCCTTGTCACCAGGTAAATTATTCAAAGTACGCAGGTGACTAGCAGACTGTCTGACTCAGGCAGGAGTTACACAGCTCAGGACAAGCACCGTCAGCAGAGCCAAGCTAGGCTTGCTCCGAAAAGAATGGCATTGTCAGTCTGTGTTCCTCCCTGAGAGGAATCACAAGCAGCAAGCAGCCACGGTTTGCAGACTGGACTTTGAAGCAGATCTTTTACACAGCACAGCGAGCCCAGATGGCACCAGGCGAGACGTCAAAGATAGTGCGGGCCCTACGGAGGATGGACTGGCACCTCTGAGATCTTCTGACCAAAGGAAGGTGCCCCTGACCCTGCCTCAGCTCCAGGCGAGCCTCATTTGCTCTAGGTAATCAGGCCCCAGCCCTCACTTCTGGGACATCTAAACACAGGGATCTTTTACTCATTACTTTGCCTCCAATCAAACTTTGAGAAAGGTTGAGGATCTCTACTAATAGGCAGCTTGCTACTCTTACTTTGCCAAAAGCACCACAGAGGATGCTTTGTTTCAGGCCAAGAGAGGCTCTGCTTCCCCCAAGGAGTGCAAATCCTCTCCCCAGGGCCTAGGGAACAGCCACACACGTGGTCATGCCCATCAAAAATGAGTCTGCACGTCCCCCTCTCTGTACCACTTCCAAGCCCGGGGACGACACGGCCCCTGCCAGGGTGGCCAGCCCTGCACATACCTGTTACCTCATGCCCCTGGCATTCTCAGCGGTGGCCAGCCGGACCTCACACAGCCGCAGCTGCAGCTGCCAAGACTCCTGTCCACAGCTGTGGCCAATCATGCGTTCAGCCGAACGCTGAGCCCTTCCTGTTTGCTTCACTTTGGAGCACGGACCGCTTTCCTACCGCTTTCCCCACCTTGTGGACTTTGGGGTCAGAGAGAGTTGGGTTATCAGCCAAGCTTCCTCATCTATAAACTGTGTGATCGTGAACAAGTTGGCTTCTAGACCCTGAGTCCTTCTGGGGGTAAAGAAGATACAGTGCAAATTATCACAAGGTAAAATGATGCTATATCAAATTATTTACCTCCGTGCTTGGAACACAGACTCAAGACCAAGGTTTCTCAACATTGGGAGCACTGACATTTTGGGAGGAATCTTCTTTGTTGTGGGGGTTGTTCCGGGCACTGTAAGGTGCTGAGCAGCATCCCTATTCTCTACCCACTACTGGCCAGTTGTACCATCCAAAAGCATTTTCCAGACCTTGTCACATGACCCTTGGGGAACAAAACCACCCCTGGTTGGGCGCCACTGTGTAAAAACTAGACAAATAGCTTCTGCTATTACTATCATCAGCATCAGCATCATCATTGAAGCCTCCCACTGGAAACTCAAATCCAACCCATAGGAAGATCATCCAAGGAAGCCAAAGAACGGACCTTACCCTTACAATGATCCTCTCAGAGATGTGGGCAGACAACAGATAGAACTGGTCTTGGTTAGCAGCATACAGTCCAACCACCAACATGAAGTATCTAATTCAGGAAGAGCAGACCAATGCCAACACGTCAGGGAACAGAGACACAATTGGTGCAAATAGACCCCAGGGAATCAACAGTGTGTTTACCCAGAAGAGTGCTTATTTAAAGACTGTCTTTTCCCTTCTGCTCTGTGTCGTCCCCCACAGTGAAATGAGCAAGCAATTGATGTACTTGGTATTGTTCAGGCTCTGCCCTGTGCCCATTCGGAGGCATCTGTGAGCTGTTTTGCAGGCTCCAAAGCAGCAGGAAAGCAGCCTTCCCTGGGGAGCCAGCCCAGTGGGGGCCTGGGCTCAGCGCATCTGTGCTGACTTGGCCAGGCCTCACCCAGCTGCATTCCTGGGCCCTTGGCACAGCACTGCTCACAAACAGCAGGAAGCCACCAGAGGTCCCTTTGTCCAGAGACACCCATGGCAGTGTCTTAAGTCTCAATGGAGAGTGACCCAGCAGGGTTTGCCCACCTCCCTCCATCCTTCCTACCCTAATCTGTTCTTGGCTGTGTAGCCTGCACCTTCATCATCCTCAGGTCTCAACTTCAGCCCTAGCCCTGAGCTTCCAATCCAATGGCTCCCAAGGCGATTTTACTCACTGTTATTTCAGTTGCATCTTCATTCTGTTTTGCTGACAAGTTTAAGATTAGATCATTTCTTGGAAGTCGAAATAAAAACTACCATTATCAAAGAAACTTTTGCTGTTTAACACTACATGAAAACCCTTTACCAGCTTCCATTGTAAGGCTCTATGGATTCTCCAATCCTAGAGAACAAGATTTCTGTCTGGTAGATATAGTAATTCAGTAATTACTGTTATCAGCTACCATGGAGAATTCAAAATGTGTCAGGCACTGGGCTTAGCGATTTACCTACATTCTTTCATTTAGACACCAAAACAACCCTATTGGAGTAGGATATCATGATTGTTCCCACTTTACAGGATATGAGAACCAGTCTCAGAGAGGTTACGTGCCCAAAGTCCCCCAGTTAGCAAATGGCATTATCAAATATGCAAACTCAATTCCATTCAACAACCAAACCTATGTTCTAAAACCAGTGGTTCTCAAATTCAAGCACACAGCAGGATGGCCCGGGGGGGTTCTTAAAATACAAATCGCCAAACCCCACTCCCGGAACGTTTGGTTCAGCTGGTCTTTAGGGAGGTCTGAGAATATCTGCTTGTATTTCTAACAAGCATCCAGGTATTGCTATTTCTGCTAGCCCTGGCAATACACTTGGAGAACCACAGGTCTAAATCATCAAGGCAAACGTATTTTCTTTTCTAATGAAAACGATGAAAGCAAAGCTTCAGGACTCAGAGTACGGCACCAGCAACCAGCATGCAGGCTTGGGAAATGCAGTCAGCCCAGCCCGCCTTGGCCATGACACATAAGCACGTGGTCCCGCAGAGAAGGCTGCAGGGAATCAAAGCTGGGCAGGAGAACGGGCATCACGGGGAGTGCAGACAGGTGAGGGAGAATGTCTACGGGCAAAGGAGATAGGCGAATAAACTGGAAGAGTCAGAGAAAGCAGGGCAGCAGCCCAGGGAGGCCCAGCGTGCTGGCTGGCAGGCAGTACCTCTGGTCAGGATTTGGTTTCCCCTTCTTTCTCATGTTATTTGCTGTGGTTTCACTGAAGTGTAATCGTCCCAGCGTTACTTTGGTGACCTGGTCGGCCAGGAGGTCGATTCTAAAATAAACAGCAGAAATACCAAGTGATCACAAGAGAACACAAAGGCTTTGGTGGGACCTAATCCACTCTCAGGCTCTTGAGAATGTTTATTCTTCAGTTTCATCACATGGTACAGGAGAGTGCATGCCAACCACTGATCCACAGCATGGTCAGGAACTGATGCCAGGGAGGCCACAGACTGACCTTGTGCGGTGAGAGAAGCTGACTCAGCCGGAGCTCAAGCCTGGAGCTTCTGGCTCCTAAGGGCTACGTGTTCCTCACACCACCTACGGGTGCTGGCACGTCCGTGGCAGGGAGAAAAAGACACATTTCATTTGGACCACTGCCGTCTTGCAGTTTCTCCAGCCTTGCCACTCCTTCACAGATCTGTCCTCTCCCAGGCCACGGATGGGAGATAGCTTCCTGCAGAGGATGGTCGCGTGCAGCCTGCCCAGTGAGGGCGAACCAGCTGCACCGGGAGAGCTGAGTGTGGTGTTTGTACAAATGGTTCCTGCCTGAGCATCAGCCTGAGTGATCACCTGTTGGTCCAGGCTGCAGAACCGTCTTCTTCATGGTCCAAAGGGGAGTGACACTGCGATGTCTCGACTGCACCCCAGCCAATCTGTCCAAAAGCAACTCTACTCCCAGTCATTCTGCAGAGGGGACTCTGGCTCTGGACTGCCATATGCAGTGCCTGTGCTTTGGATATGACCAATCTTGCATGTGTCTATTTTAGAACTCACTCATCAATCTATCGACATAACTTTAAAATATAAGAAAAAACAAATCGTATACATGAAATGCATGAAGTTTATATACCTTAAATAAAAGGTTTCTAGGTAAAAAAAAAATAGAAAAAGAATTGTAAGCACAACAGGATCTATAACCTTAATTCATCAGCACCATGCTGATTTAAATGAAAAAGTAAAAGAAAAATCTAGCCATGATCAATCTAAAAGACCCAAAGTTGTTAGTAAGGTTGTTAGCAAGCTTGTTATAAAAATAATGATGATTTGAGGAAGCGTCTAGCCTAGTGGTTAAGATGCTGTTTGGGGGGCCGGTGCTATAGCGTAGCAGGTAAGGCTGCCACCTGCAGTGCCAGCATCCCACATGGGCACCAGTTCTAGTCCCGGCTGTTCCTCTTCCAATCCAGCTCTCTGCTATAGCCTGGGAAAGCAGTAGAAGATGGCCCAAGTGCTTGGGCCCCTCCTCCCATGCGGGAGACCCAGAAGAAGTTTCTGGCTCCTGGTTTCAGATCGGCGCAGCTCAGACTTTTGCAGCCAATTGGGGAGTGAAACAGCGGGTGAAAGATCTGTCTCTCTCTCTCTCTGCCTCTCCTTTTCTCTCTATGTAACTCTGCCTTTCAAATCAATAAATAAATCTTTTAAAAAAAGATGCTGTTTAGGATGCCTGTCTATGTCCCATATGTCCCTGGGTTCAATATCCAGCTCTACCTCTTGACTTATACTTCCTGCTAATATAGACCCTGGGAGGCAGCTGTGATGGCTCAAGTAGAGTTTCTGCCAAACACATAGGAGACCTGGCTTGGGTTCCTGGCTCCCAATTTCAGCTACCTGGATGCTGCAGGCATTTGAGCAGTAAACTAGTGGATAGTTTGCTTGTTGTCTCTTTCTCTCTTTTTCTATCTCCACCTCTCAAATAAATACACTTAAATTTTTTATATGATGATTTAAAAAGTGGCCCTTTTGTAAAGAATTTTTTCATGATCTCAATGCATTTTACAACTTTATTTTTGTTGGCAATCATGTGTTCATTTCACTAACTTATTATTTTTTTAATTTTTTTTTTAATTTTTGACAGGCAGAGTGGACAGTGAGAGAGAGACAGAGAGAAAGGTCTTCCTTTTGCCGTTGGTTCACCCTCCAATGGCTGCCGCGGTAGCGCGCTGCGGCCGGCGCACCGCGCTGATCCGATGGCAGGAGCCAGGTGCTTCTCCTGGTCTCCCATAGGGTGCAGGGCCCAAGCACTTGATCCATCCTCCACTGCACTCCCTGGCCACAGCAGAGAGCTGGCCTGGAAGAGGGGCAACCAGGACAGGATCGGTGCCCCGACCGGGACTAGAACCTGGTGTGCCGGCGCCGCAAGGCGGAGGATTAGCCTAGTGAGCCGCAGCGCCGGCCTCACTAACTTATTATTAATTTATTATATTCATGGGTTTTATTTTTTAAAAAGAAAAATAAATTAGGTGATAGATCTTCATAAAGCATCCACCAAGGAATTCAGAAAATACATTCTTACCTAACAGGATTGAAAATCTTTTTGCTTCTATCTGCTTGGGACTGTTCAATAGCAATTATTTGATTGGTGGCTTCTGCCTGTATGGAACAACAAAGATAAGTGAAATACTTAATAAGTTAATTTAATAATAAAAATGTGCATTTGCAAAGTGTTCAAGTATACTTATAAGGTTTTCCAAGAGACCGTGGTAAGTTCTGGGCTGGAGGTACAAGTCACAGAAAAGACATAGAAGACCATGGCTCCTGCCTTAAAACAGTGTATAACTGATGGGGAAAAAAAATAAAAACATAATTTAAACAATAAAACAATTGGAGTATCTAGGCAAGAAGTGAATACAGAGTGAGCTTCTAGATGATTCAACCATCAGGAGCAAATCAAACCAGGAGGCAATACCAAAGGAAGAGCTTCCATTTACTCATTAGCTCTGTAACTACATACTGAACACCTACTGGGACTAAGAGGTAAACAAAATTCTCCCAAACCCCTGCCATTTAGGGAGCTTATCTTCCAATATGGAAAAAGAGTGAAACAGATACATGTAAAACATAGGGAATGACATTTATTCAGCATCTACTATATACTCTTCTTAACAGTCCATGAATCTTGGCAAATATATTTTTTAGCTTTTGTTATCCATTTCTGTTAGGTTCCAAAATTTTCACAATGAACTCATGTTACCTACATAATCAGAAAAATAGGTTTTGTTCTTGTTTGTTGTATGTATTTTGGCGCTTTTTATTATTGGTTTGGTTTGGTTTGGTTTGGCTTCGCTTGGTTTTGGTTTGGTAAGAGCTCAGTTTGGAGCAAGAGCAGCTGATGTGTTCAGCAGCAAAGCCCATTTTAGGAGACTCAATGCCTAAGACCCAGTAAATAAAATTAGAATAAAACAGGCAGATGATGGAAGCCTCCCCGAGGGAGCGGCAAGATGGCGGAATAGGAAGGGAGCACACTGATAGTCCGGGAAGACACAGTTTAATAAAAGTGGAGATACTGCAGGGTCAAGGAAGAGTAGGGGAAGAAACAGCAGAGGAAACTCTTCCGGAACTAGTGATTCACTGTGGACCTGCGTGGAGAGCGTGGGAGCCCAAGTTCGGGACACCAGCGGCAGAAACAACACACCAGCGCTGGAACGCGAGGTGAGCCGAACCTCAATAGCCAGAGACACCAGCGGGCAAGTGGAAAGAGGAGACTAGAGGGAACGAAGCTTGAAACTCCGTGGGGAAAAGTTCACCAGGCTAACTAGAAGAGAGAGAGGGAAAAAAAAAAGTGACCGATACGGGCACGAGTTTCTCTCTCTCCGCTCACCCCTCAAAGGCGAGCAAGACAAAGAGCAGGCGCCATTTTGGACATACGTCATAAGCAGGGCGACCTCAGGTCTGCACCAGCCCTGAGCCTAGCAGAAAAATCTGACTCTGGGGGGGGTGAAATAACAGGAGATTAGGATCTAACTTGGCAACCCAGTGGGAGACTGCAGGAGAATTGGAGCCCACACTGAGGGCAGCAGAGATTCCCTGTGTGGTCCTTGGGAAAGAGCTTCCAATCTCTGGCTCCTGTGGGTATATCATTCGCCTGCTAACTACCTCCAATTACGTTCAGCTGTGTGGAATTACTTCCCTTTTGAATCAAAAAAAGAAAGAAAGAAAGAGAGAGAGAGAGAGAGATTTACCATACCTAACCTGGGAGTGTCACCTTTGACACACCCTCAAACCTGAGGAACCAAACAGAGCTCTCAGGCCACACTCATCTCAAGCCTCTAAGGCTCCACTGAAAGCAGACAGTCCACTTAATATAGAGCCATAGTGTAACAAGAAAAAACACCACAGTGAAGAAACCAAGTATCTCCAACATGCCAAACAACAAACGCAAAAACCAAGCTAACAAGAACAAGGAACACACTATGACGCCCCCAAATGAAAAAGACACCCCAACTCAAGATTATAAAGATGATGAGATTGAAGAAATGCAAGAAGCGGATCTCAAAAAATTGATAAGAACATTAAGAAGTTCTCAAAAACAAATTCTTGAACTACAGAAATCCTTAATGGACAAGATAGAAAATCTCTCTCGTGAAAATGAAATATTAAGGAGGAATCAAAATGAAATGAAACAACTAGTAGAACAAGAAACTGTGATAGTGATGAGAAATCATAATGAAATGAAGAATTCAATAGACCAAATGACAAACACATTAGAGAGCCTTAAAAACAGAATGGGCAAAGCAGAAGAGAGAATATCAGACTTAGAAGACAGAGAACAGGAAAGGAAACAGGCAAACCAAAGAAAAGAAGAGGAAATTAGAAATCTAAAAAATATTGTTGGGAATCTACAGGATACTATTAAAAAACCCAACATTCGGATTCTAGGAGTTCCTGAAGGCATGGAGAGGGAGAAAGGATTAGAAGGCATTTTCAGTGAGATACTAGCAGAAAATTTCCCAGGTTTGGAGAAGGACAGAGGCAACTTAGTACAGGAAGCTTATAGAACCCCTAATAATACAATCCAAAAGAGATCCTCACCACAACATGTTGTAATCAAACTCACCACAGTGAAACATAAAGAAAAGATTCTAAAATGTGCAAGAGAGAAACGTCAGATTACTCTCAGAGGATCTCCAATTAGACTCATAGCAGACTTCTCATCAGAAACCCTACAAGCTAGAAGGGAATGGCGAGACATAGCCCAGGTACTAAGAGAGAAAACCTGCCAGCCCAGAATATTATATCCTGCAAAGCTCTCATTTGTGAATGAAGGTGAAATTAAGACTTTTCATAGCAAACAGAAACTGAAAGAATTTGTTGCCACTCGTCCTGCCCTGCAAAAGATGCTTAAAGATGTGTTACACACAGAAACACAGAAACATGGTCACCAATATGAAAGAAGGTAAAGGAAGGAAACCTCACAGCAAAAGATCACAGGAAGCTCAATTTCTCTTTGACATAGAATTAAACTCTGATGCTCTGTTAAAGCAATGTGTTAAAGTAATCTATTATGTTCTCTTGATGTCTGTTAAATTCTAATTGTTCAAAAACAGCTGCACTTTTATTAAGAGCTATGGGTTATTTAAATATGTGCTTATGTTCAAAGATTTGAATAATCACCTTGTAACAATGATCAAATTTGGTCTATGTTATGTCATGATTTTAAGGAATCTTATTTCAACCAGATATTTTGGATTTTGAGCCTTCTTGGCATTCTTGACAGGCTTCAAAAAATCAAAGTTTCAAACAATCTGGACTCTAAAATTTCCAGTAAATCTTGGACTTTGGTTTTTCCAGTTTGGGCCCAACTGAAAAAATCGAAGGACCTATGTCTCTCATCTTATAGAGACACCAACTAATCAGGCTATTTGGATTATATTAGAAGTACTGTCAAGATGTGACGTGGTACCAAATTTTAAGTTTCTAAAATGGAAAATGCTATTAATACAAATGTTTGAGAATTAAAAAGTCTAATGATCTTGTGTTACTAGACATGATAGTTACTTAATGAGAAAGCCCCAGAGGCCTAAAGGGTTAAATACTTGTAAAATCCTACAGGTGCTTTCAAAAATACTGTGAAGTAAGCAAGTGCCTCTAGTTGGTTGATGAGTTTATAATTTTAAACATGGCGACTTAAAGTCTTTTGTCATCCACAGTTATATATGATTTGCTGCTCATAAAACTAAAGCATTGTTGGTTCTGTGTTTAGCTGTCCTCCTATAGGTTCCTATGGACTTTTTCCAGCCACTTCTATTGTATTCAGTACTTTGGGATGGCTCTGTAAACAGATGAAGCCAATAATGTATTAACAGTACCAACTGAGAGAACGTATGGTTAACCGAGGCTACCAAAAACAAAAAGCAATTCAAATCAATTGGCAATCTACAAAAAGAGTTAAAGATTTTAAAAAGTATTATTAAAATTGCTATATTGGTCTATTATGCTATGTTATATGTGTGTACATATTGTATGTCCACATGGGGAAATTTTATTAAGAGTTTTATTTTAATTGGCTTATAGATAAGATTGTCCATAAATTTAAGCTGCTAAAATCAATCAAAGATACATTTTAATTCGTGTGACCTGAATCTCTGCATCATATGTTTTATACTTGTTGGTAGAAAGAAACTAAAAACATTTTATATGGTTGTGCTTAAGTTTACTGGCTAAACAAACTACACCATGTTAGATATTTAAGAGGTATTTCCAAATACATGATTCTTAAAGTTTATAGAAGGCATTGGACCTTCTGGTAAATGTTTTCTTAAGTTGTTATCTAATGGTTGAAACTATTTGCTAAGTATTCATGTAATATTGCTATTGTCAGCAAGCGATCTAGGACTTGCTCCCTCATTTATAAGCCCAACTTGTTCTTTCATTTCTCTATTCTCTTCAAGGTAGGAAATTAATTCTATTATGAGGGAATCTGTAGGATGCACAATTTAATCTTTAGACCTTATAAAAGAGATGGCTAACTTTTTTCTGTAATAGCATAGCCAAAATAAGAGCTTAAATAATAATCTCATAGCTAGATTTACTTCGCCATCAGCGAAGTATACAGTAAGTAGAAAAAACCTCCCTTTCAGACCAAAGGGAAAGAAAGTTTTAAAGTGAGAATATAATTTTCCTCATGGGCATTGTCTACCTTAGAAAAACTACTACAGAACATGCCTGTGACTATAGACTTGTAGTTCAGGCCATCGAAGATTAGAGGTGGGACTTGGGCACTCCCTTGACTTGCATCCTCTGGTCTGCTTTAACACAAACCAGGAGGAAAAGAAAGCTAGGCATCAGAAGCAATGGCTGATCTGTACAGTGATCTGCCCTCAAGGAGACCCAACAGGCCAGTCCACTGCAGTGGCTTTCAATGTGGTAAGCCTGGGCTTCAGCAGAAGTCAGCTTGTGAAGAGCCCTGGCAGCTCTGCCAAGAGTTGGATCACTGGAAATGGACCTGCCCTGGAGTCGAAGGATGCCCAGGTCAGAGCTACAGATCTTATTGGCTATAAGCTGAATAGCCCTTCACTCAGCCCAACTTCCAAAGTGACCACTGCAGCTGAGGGGATGGCCAAGTAGGGTCAGCAACATTGCAGGCAGAACTGTAAATTTCTTGTTAGAGATGCCCCCTGCCTTTACCTGGCCAGCTCTCCTCCCAGGCCAGCCAAGTAATGAAAGTCAACAGAGTGCCTTCCCCTAGGAGGTTCACACCTCCCTTAGGATATACCCCATGTGAAGAGATAGGTAGGTCTGGGCCTCTTAACTTACAAGGCCTAAAGCCCACCAGATTATTATCAAGCCCCTTCTATCAGGTTCTATTTGCCTCTCAATCAGAAAACTTAATTGTAGCTTAGACAGCACCTTTCTTAGCTCCTCTAATAATGACTCTGTCCTTTGTTCTAGACCCTGTCTAGCGCACTGGGGCCTCATTCCTTTGTAATCATAACCTCTACTCTACCACCAATGGCTCTACTCCCAACCTGTGTGTACTGATGGTCCTCTTCCCCACTTAATGCTGTATAATTGTTCAAACCTGGTAAATGCCACTCTTAGGATCATTGGTTACTATCCTCACCCTGTCTTTTATGACTTTTCTAAATATGATCAGAGTCGGCAAACTTGGAAGGCTTCCATAGCCTTGGCAACTCATGACGACAGCCTAGGGTGGTTACCAGCACCATAAACTAGAGTGTCAATTTGTTGGGTCAACAACAGGAGTCACTGTGCACTTGCTCCTCATGTGGGATCTCTGTCCTTAATGTGCTGTACATTTTGATTTAATGCTATAACTAGTACTCAAACAGTATGTTTCACTTTGTGTTTCTATGTGGGTGCAAACTGTTGAAATCTTTATACTAAATTGATCTCCTGTATATAAAGAGAATTGAAAATGAATCTTGATGTGAATGGAAGGCGAGAGGGAGCGGGAGAGGGGAGGGTTCCGGGTGGGAGGGAAGTTATGGGAGGGGGAAGCCATTGTAATCCATAAGCTGTACACTGGAAATTTATATTCATTAAATAAAAGTTTAAAAAAAAAAAAAAGAAAACCTCCCCGCTAACAAGTTGAAAATGAGGCAATGATTTAATATAAAGTTTTTACCACTCAGAAGCCATACAATCTGAGCCCTAAACTCAGCTCTACCACTCACCATCTCGGATGCACTGTGTGACATTGCTGGGCTTCCGCTTCCCCTCTGTCAAGCTACAGAGGCACTGCCTACACTAGGACTGTAAGAGTCTGATGAACACCGTCAGCTTACTCACATGAAAATGCACCATCACAAATAAAAATACAATACTGAAGGAAAAAATTAGTGGGAGAGAAGTGCAGGATTTGTACACTAAAAACTAAGAAACTGTAGTTTGAAGTGATGGCTGTACCACTTTCTGAGCCCAGGCTTAGCAAATTGTCAGCTTCCACTTCCTGGGTGTGGGAACACCCATTCTCAGAGCCCACGCACTATGCTGTGAGGCAGCATGAGCTGCCAGAGAGAGAGGTCCACATGGAGAAGAGCCAAGGCTTCCCAGCCTGAGTCCTAGCCCCTTTTGACTTAACAGCTGGTGGCCAGCTCCAACTTCACACACACACAAGCCAGCCGTCTTGGAAACGGCCAGGCTGACAATTCCGGAATAGAGATAAGGCATCAAAGACGAGCTCTGATGCATCTGTAGCTTTGTGACCCAAATGGTCAGTGTTAGCTTTTTTTTTTTTTTTTTTTAGTGTATTTATTTACTTGAAAGGCAGAGTTACAGAGACAAGGAGAGGCAGAAAGAGAGAGGGAAGGAGAGAGGGAGAGGGAGAGGGAGAGAGAGAGGGAGGGGGGGGTGTCTTCCAGCCACTGATTCACTCCCCAGTTGACTGCAACAGCCGGGGCTGTGCCAATCCAAAGCCAGGAGCCAGGAGTTTCCTCTGGGTCTCCCACACAGGTGCAGGGGCCCAAGGACTTGGGCCATCTTCTACTGCTTTCCCAGGCCATAGCAGAGAGCTGGATCAGAAGTGGAGCAGCCAGGACTCCAACCAGTGCCTACAGGGGATGGCGGCACTGAAGGTGGCAGTTTTAACCAATATGCCACAGTGCCGGCCCCCGGTCAGTGTTATTTTAAGTCACTAAGTTTGGGAGTAGTTTTTATTTATATGGCAATAGACAACTGCAATTATTACTGAATGTTGACAGCATTACAGTGAACGAAATAAAAGACTTACCTTAATTCCAAAAGCTTTCAAGTAAAACATTTCTATTGGCTTTAGGCCCATTTGGGTTTTCACAAATTTTGGATTCCCCCAAACTTGGACATGGATGGTTATCTGAAAATGGTTCTTCTTTTGGCAAACAAAAGCTTCATCTGCTGGTGAAAAATTAAATCCTTTGTCTGTGATAACTCGATAGCCCACATCGGGTCTAGGACAAAAGGAATCAAGAAAACAATTTTGCTCATTTTCTTTCATTGATAAGATCAATTGCATAAACATCTCAAGGAAATACATTGTGGAAAATGCCTTTTATTATATTTAATCAAGTGGTGTCTTGAATTTTACTGAGGAAATGAAAACGATATTTAAAAACACCACTGGCTCCTACCTCATTTTTAATTTGCTCACAGGAAGAAGTACAATCCTTACTAAGTGGGAGCTCTGCTTCCTCAGTGCCTGTCCACTTTTCAGACTTCTAATTTACCTCCACAGTATGACAGAAAGCCATTTGCAAGAAGTAGAAAAGTCACAGCATTCGCTTGTGAAATATTAGTAATAGAATTCATCTCCTTCCTCCTCAAAATAGTCTCTGAATTTCATCAGCGACAGCACACTCAAAAAATCATTCAAGGGCCTGGCACTGTGGCATAGCGGGTCAAGTCTGCAGTGCCAGCATCCCATATGGGTGCCTGTTCAAGTCCCAGCTGCTCTACTTCTGATCCAGCTCTCTGCTGTGGCCTGGGTAAGCAGTGGAAAATGGCCCAAATCCTTGGGACCCTGCACCTATGTGGGAGACCTGGAGGAAGCTCCTGGCTCCTGGTTTTGGATCAGCAGAGCTCCAACCATTGCGGCTACTTAGGGAGTGAACCAGCAGATAGAAATCCTCCCTCCCTCTTCCCCTCCCCCCCCCCCCCGCCCCTTTGACTCTCCTTCTCTGTGTAACTCTGGCTTTCAAATAAATAAATATTTTTAAAAATCATTCAAGGGCTGGCATTTTAGTGCAGCAGATTAAGCTGCTGCCTGCAGTGCTGGTATCCCATATGGGCATTGTATCATCCCGGCTTCTCCACTTCTGAACTAGCTCCCTGCTAATGCACCTGAGAAGACACTGGAAGATGGCCCAAGTGCTTGGGCCCCTGCCACCCATGTGGGAAACTTGGAAGCAGCTCCCAGCTTCTGGTTTAGGCCTGGTCCAGCCGTGGCTGTTGTGGCTATCTGGGGAGTGAACCAGTGGATGGAAAATCTCTCCCTTTCTACCTATAACTCTGTCTTTCAAGTAAATAAGTAAATCTTTAAAAAGAAAAGCAGTCAAATGAGTAAACATTCAGCCTCTTGGTAGTCATATAGAAAAGCAGACTGGTCAGAATTACTAGCAGCAGGTTTACACCAAATGAACCACAGACAGTCACAGCACTGATTGAAAACCTTTTTTTCCCAAAGAAACCTTTTATTTAAGGAATAGAAATTTCATAATTGCAACTTTAGGAATAGCGATTCTTCCCACCAAACCCACCCTCCCACCCACACTTCCACTCCCACTCCCACGCCCCCTCCCTCTCCCATTCCCAGTCCCATTATCTAGTAAGATTCATTTTCTTTTTTTTTTTTCTTTCTTTCTTTCTTCTTTTTTTTTTTTTTCTTGACAGGAAGAGTGGACAGTGAGAGAGAGAGACAGAGAGAAAGGTCTTCCTTTACCGTTGGTTCACCCTCCAATGGCTGCCACAGCCAGCATGCTGCAGCCGGCGCACCGTGCTGATCCGAAGCCAGGAGCCAGGTGCTTCTCCTGGTCTCCCATGCGGGTGCAGGGCCCAAGCACTTGGGCCATCCTCCACTGTACTCCCGGGCCATAGCAGAGGGCTGGCCTGGAAGAGGGGCAACCAGGACAGAATCCAGCGCCCCAACCGGGACTATAACCTGGTGTGCCAGCGCCACAGGCAGAGGATTAGCCTATTGAGCTGCGGCACCAGCAAAGATTCATTTTCAATTAACTTTACATACAGAAGATCAACTCTATACTAAGTAAAGATTTCAACGATTTGCACACACATAAACAAAAAGAAACTGTTTAAGAACAAGTTTTACAGTTAACTCTCATAATACAACTCATTGAGAACAAAGGTCCTGCATGGGGAGTTAGTACACATGACTCCTGTTGTTAATTTAACAATTAACACTTTTATGTATGACATCTGTGACCATCCGTGACTCTTGTCAAGAGTTGCGTAGGCTGTGGAAGCCTTTTGAATCCACAAACTCCATCAGTATTTAGACAAGGTCATAAGCAAAGTGGAAGTTCTCTTCTCCCTTCAGAGAAAAGTACATCCTTCTTTGATGGCCACTTCTTTCTGCTGGGGTCTCGCTCACAGAGATCCTTCATGTAGAACATTTTTTTTGCCACAGTGTCTTGGCTTTCCATGTCTAAAATGCTCTCATGGACTTTTCAGCCAGGCCTGGATGCCTTAAAGGCTGATTCTGAGGTCAGAATGCTACTTAAAGCAATTGTCATTTTATGGGTCTGCTTTGTGGACCACTTCTCATGTTGGAACATTCTCTCCTTTTTAATTCTATCTATTATTATTATCACTAGATACTTGATCTTATTTATATGATCTTTTTAACATTTAATCCTATCTATATGTTCACTTTAACACTTAATATGATCACTTTAACACTTTAAATGGTGTTTTTACCACCAGCTTAATGGGATTTGGGGTCCCCTGGCAAGTTTTTAAATTGTACCCTTGAAAGTAATTCCATAGGAATGTATGCAGAACTATATAGCTTTAGTTACAAACCTCCTCCTCCCTCTCTTATTCCCACTCTTATTTTTTTACTAAGATCTACTTTCAATTGACTTTATACATATATAATTAACTATGTTAAGTAAGTAGATAGTTCCACAAATAGTATGGCAAAAAAAAAAAATACTGCTCCTAGACAGTCAAGACAAGAGCTGTTCAAGTTATTACTTCTCAAAGTATCAATGTAACTTCTACGGAGTTCCTTTAAGGTGCTCTATTAGTTCTCACAGATCAAGGAGAACATATGGTATTTGTTCTTTTGGGAATGGCTTATTTCACTTAGTCTGATATTTTGTTGCAAATGACTGGATTTCATTTTTTTTACCAGTGTGTAGTATTCCATAGTGTACATATCCCATAATTTCTTATCCATCCTTTGGTTGATGGGCATTTAGGTTGATTCCATGTGTTAGCTACTTGAAAACCTATTTCTAATAGAACATGGTCCTTTCCTTTTTCCTCTTAATCTGATAATAACTCTGAAAACCTACTATGATGGTTACTTCTGCAGAAAGGAGTGGGAGAGCAGTGAGGTGTCAAAATAGACTATTGATTTATTTGTTCTATCATTGCCATTTTCTTTTTAAATTTTTATTTATTTGTTTGTTTATTTATTTCAGAAGTAGAAAGATTGACACAGAGAGAAGAGAGAGAGCAAGTTCCCATCCACTGGCCCAGTCCCCAAAGGATGCAATAACTGGGCTGGGTTAGGTCAAAGCCTGGAACTAGGAACCCAAATCAGGTCTCCCAAGTGAGTAGCAGAGACCTAACTAACTTGAGCCATCACCTGCTGCCTCCAAGGGTGCACAGTTGCAGGAGGCTGTAATGAATAGCAGAGCTGGGACTCAAACTGAAACCTCAATATGAATGCAGATAATAGAACCAGGGTCTTCATCATCAGGCCCATCACTTTTATTTTCTTTCCTTCTTTTTTTTTTTTTTTTTATTTGACAGATAGCGTTAAACAGTGTGAGAGAGAGAGAAAGGTCTTTCTTTCGTTGGTTCACCCCCAAAATGGCGGCTACAGCCGGAGCTACACCGATCTGAAGCCAGGAGCCAGGTGCCTCTTCCTGGTCTCCCATGGGGGTACAGAAGCCCAAGCACTTGGGTCATCCTCCACTGCCCTCCTGGGCCACAGCAGAGAGCTGGACTGGAAGAGGAGCAACCGGGACTAGAAACCAGCACCCATATGGGATGCCAGCGCCACAGGCAGAGGATTAACCCTGTAAGCCACGGTGCCGGCCCCATCACTGTTATTTTCAATAACAATTCTTTGTGGATAAATGCTCAGTAAATTCCTCTTTAAAATAATAATAGGGGCTGACACTGTGGCATAGAGGATAAAGCTGCCACCTGCAGCACCAGGATCCCACATGAGCACCAGTTCAAGCCCCAGCTGCTCTTCTTCCTATCCATCTCCCTGCTAATGTGCCTGAGAAAGTAGTGGAGGATGGACTAAGTGCTACGGCCCCCGCACCCACATAGGAGTTCCGGATGAAGCTCCTGGCTCCTAGCTTCAGCCTGGCCCAGCCCTGGCCATAGTGGCCACTTGGGGAGTGAACCAGTGGATGGAAGATCTCTCTGCCTCTACCACTCCCTTTCTGTAACTCTGGCTTTCAAATAATTAAATCTTTAAAATATATATTAATAAGACACACTAAACATATAACATGAGCAAGTAGAAAAGAAATTTAAAAGTTAGAAACATCTTTGGTAGTGAGTTTTCCTGTCCACATTTTAGATAAGGAACAAGATTTTGGTGCTATTTTTAATTTCTTGAAAAGACAGAGAGAGAGTCAGAGAGATCTTCCATCTCCTGACTCACTTCCCAATGCTGCAAACTGGTGTGGCTGAGAACTAGGAACTCAATCCAGGTCTCTCGCATGGGTGACAGGGACCTCGTACTTGAGCCAACATGGCGCCCCCTGAAGTCTGCATTAGCAGGAAGCAGGAGCCAGGAGCCCTAGCCAGGTATCAAGCCCAATTACCGGGAAGTGGGACGTGGGTCTGTTAACTGCTAGGCCAAAGAGCTGCCCTGGAACATGACTTCTAATTCCCCGGGCTTCCTAAATGTGCTTTTCTTTCTCAAGGAGCTCCTTCCCAGGAACCCCAGCAGAGGAGAACAGGACTCGCTACTCTTCTGTGTGGATCTTTGCTTCCTGGGATCCTAATGTGGACGGCTGCCAGTGATTACAACAAACAACAGAGAGTTTCTAAATTTTCAGAAATGCAAACTATCCATGCCTGCTTTGGCAAAAGAGCATTCATGTTCTTTGGGAGTTAAAGCTGCCCCTGGCCGGCGCCGCAGCTCACTAGGCTAATCCTCCGCCTTGTGGCGCCGGCACCCCGGGTTCTAGTTCTGGTTGGGGCGCCGGATTCTGTCCCGGTTGCTCCTCTTCCTGTCCAGCTCTGCTGCTGTGGCCTGGGAAGGCAGTGGAGGATGGCCCAAGTGCTTGGGCCCTGCACCCGCATGGGAGACCAGGAGGAAGCTCCTGGCTTCGGATCGGTGCGGTGCGCCAGCCGCAGTGCGCAGCCATAGTGGCCATTTTTGGGGGCGAACCAACGGAAGGAAAATCTGTCTCTCTCACTGTCTAACTCTGCCTGTCAAACAAACAAAAAGCCGCCCCTGTGGATCAGGCCCCTGGGTCACTGATTACCCTTCAGTAGCTCATCAGGCAAAGGCGCCACCATAGCAGCAGCACCCAGCAAACACATGCAGTGAATGAGGAATTTGATAAGCAGCAGGCATGCTAGGCCTCTGGGCACTTTCTATTAAAAAAACGTGTCTTGAATTAAGCCATTAATATGCTCACTTAAAGGCCAGATGGATACCACAGTATAGATTTTACCACAAAAGGTAGTATAAGCTCTCTTGGTTGAGCAAAAATGATTTTTTTTTTTTTTGCAGTGTTCCATATTTCACTGTCAAAAACTCTGAAGGAAGAAGGCAGGGTTTAAGGAACAGGTAGGAGCATTAACCTGAAATTTAAGGGCAGTTGTACGCTAAAACACAACTGACAAGAATTACACTGGTAAGGATTATTCTGAACCTTAACAGCAACCTCTGGTTATCGAAATCCGTCCTTGTTACTGAAGAATGGCAATTCTGCTCTCAACATCAAAGGTGAAGGATGAGGCTGGTGCTGTGTTGTAGCGGGTCAAGCCTCTGCCTGTGGAACCCGAATCCCATACGGGCATTGGTTCAAGTCCTGGCTGCTCCACTTCCAATTCGGCTCTCTGCTATGGCCTGAGAAAGCAGTGGGAGATGGCCCAGATGCTTGGTCCCCTGCGTCTACATGGGAGACCGAGAAGAAGCTCCTGGCTCCTGGCTCCAGATTGGCCCAGCTCTGGCAGTTGCAGCCATCTAGGGAGTGAACCAGCGGATGGAAGACTTTTCTGTCTGTCCCTCTCTCTGTCTGTAACTTTACCTCTCAAATAAATAAATGAATCTTAAATAAAGAAAAAAGTGAAGGATAAAGTCAACTACACTGACTCTGACAACACATCATTCCAAAAAAAAAAGATCTAATAGAATTTTAATGCCCTAACTTTATAGAACTTTATAGCATTTGGGGTAATTTAGAGGAACTGTATTTTGTAACAAATTAGGCAGAGTTATCTAAGAAGAAAAGACAAGTGATTTTCTGTCTTAATGTTATAAATAGTAGAATCAGGAGAGCCTGAATTTTAATGGCAATGAACATCGCCTCTCTTTTTTGCTTAGCAAAAATGAATTACAGCTAAACATTCAAAATAATCTGCCTCTTTACCTTGAGTTGATACCATCTGTGTTCTTTTATTTCCAGATCATTGGAGCAGAGATGCTTTTAAAAATCTCTTCAAGTAAGAAGAGAGATAACCCTTACCTTGAAAACTTGATCCACTCAGATGCATAGGGACTGGGAAACATTAAAGGTTTTAGGTAAACCACTGTCTCTGTGTGAAGTTCATACCTCAGTCCTCACAGTGAATATAGAACATGGAACACTCCCCAAAAGATAATCAAATGAGGGCTAAGACTCAAAGCCTATGGACCCTCATTTCATTTTCTAATTGCTCATAGCAGGAAGGACATAAAGTTGTGACACTTCAATGATACAACTAGCAATTAGCTTCTTTTTGCCTCCTATTAAACACACCAAATGGGGCCAGCATTGTGGCATAGTGGGTTAAGCCACTGCCTATGGTGCCAGCATCCCATATGGCACCTGAGTCTCAGCTGCTTCACTTCCAATCCAGTTCCCTGCTAATACACCTGGGAAAGCAGTGCAAGATGGCCCAAGTGCTTGGGCCCTTGCACTCACATGGAAGACCCAGATGAAGCTCCTGACTCCTGGCTTCAGCCTGACCCAGCCCTGGCTGTTGCAGCCATTTGAGGAGAGAATCACCGAATGGAAGATCTCTCTTTCTGCCTCTCCCTTTTTCTCTGTAAGTCTTCTTTTTCAAATAAATAAATAAATCCTTAAAAATAGCAATAAACACACCAACTCCCAAAGTCTGTTTAACTCCCTAGATTTTTTTTTAAAGAAAACATTTCTCCATTCTAGTATACCCAACTTAACAATCCTAGTGACAAGCTATCCTACACTTGAATTTGGAAAATACCAAGAAGGCCCTCAAGTATATCACAACATTTCTCATTTCATACTATATTTATTACTTAAGAATCCTAGTTTTTTTTTTTTACTATTAACACTTTTTAGAGTTTCAAGAGAACATTTACAGTCAATGAAAATTCTAGAAGACTTGGGTAGGTAAATTATATCCTAAGGAATAAAAAAGCTCTAACAGATGTTTAAAGCAGTCATGTCCACACTATTTCTTGAAATATAATGTCAAAATCAGGCTAAGCTTTCCCAGTTTTAGGATGACTTATATGGCCTGATCTCAGCCTCTTAATATAAGGAAACCTCTGGCTATGACTGCTGCAAGGTTTATTGATACTGATTTTGACAACACTGATTCACAACATAGATGGTGGCCCAAAAAAGTATTCTACGGTAGTATAAGTGAACTGCAGGGTGACATGCTAATGATTTAGGAGATCTGCCTTTTCTGGCTGTTGGTTTAAACTGGGCATGTGATCCTAGAAAGATTCCCTCTCCCCCAACACTTAGTGGGCAGATTATAATGAGTCAGAATTACATGTCTGGGTTCCTGCAGGCCAGAAACACAACGCCCAGGTATTCATTAGTTGGGATACAAAGCACAAGAAGACAGACTTTCTCACTGACCCATCCCACGTACCCAGTGCTGGCATCAAAGCCCAAACACTGAAGACTCAGCCTGGAGATTTAGCACTGTCCGTCTGCCCTCACTCTCCAGCCTCCCCAAGGGTCACGGGGCCACTTACAGTTTTTCATAGTGACTGTTCAACAAGCTGTGCCAAGGGACACTTTGGTAGGGCTGCCACTTCAGAGCAGGGGAGCACTGGTCCACAGGTGTCCCATTCTGTCCCTCACCGTCGTGGTCTTGGATGTCGCTGCTGTGACTCCTGCTTGTCACTGCAAGGCAATCAGTGAGTTAGACCCTTCCTGCCAGACTGCTCACCGCAGACCTGAGACAGCTGCATGGAGTTAACAGACGTCACAGGCGAGGCCAGGTGACTGTGTGGGAAGTGCCAGGTATCAGGAGGCGGGAAGGGTGCTACTGGCCTTATTCACTCATCTGTACAAAGACCAACTCGAGTTCAGGGACCCCCAGGGGAGATGGTGGACACTGGTTGGGAAACCTCATTCCCTTACTGCCTGCATAGTTCCTCCCACCAGTCTGTGTGGTTCCAGTGAAGTCCTCTCCCAGACCCAGGGGGGCAGTGGCTCCGGTTGGACCAATCCCAGGAGAGCATTCATTGCTTGCATCCGGAAGGGCAAGTGGCCTAAGTCAATCCAAGTCTAGTGAGTCTGAGCGTGTCAGGGGGCGTAGGAATAGCCATGAGGTCTGAACCTGTGTGATAACATCCCCAGCAGCTGCTGGCACCACTATGGGACATGAAGGAAAGCCCATGTGGGAATGAACCCTGCACCGCAGAAGACAGAATCCAGAGTGAAGGGCATGCAGCTCTGATGATGTGACTCCAGTTCTGGGATCCACTCCTGAATGCTCGAATTACAGGAGCAAACAGACCCCCTGGTTTTGGTTCATTTGTTTTGCACTTTATTTTTCCTCTCCCCTTAAGGCAGTGTGAAGTTTTTATTCATTGCAACCAACATGTGGTAATTTGCTACAGGCTCTTGTGGCACCAAGAACCTGAGGTCTAAGTAGCCTTCGGAACTTAGAGGAGTTCTTTTTCACTTAGAGTCTCACTTCTGAAGAACAGAAGTTAAAAGTGCCTATCTTGCCCATCTTGCAACATTACGCAAGCAGACAGAATGATAACAGAAGTGAAAGCACTCCAAGAAGCTAAAACCCAGCTAAAGCAACAGAGACGATCTTGGGAGTGTGCAATATCAACTACACGAAACTACCATCCGTGTCTGCCAAAAACGGTGACATAACAGCAATTTCACATGTGTAACCAACCATTTTTGCATAATCCTTGCAACTTGTTGGTCTTAATTTGAGTTTGCCTCCCAAACTGTATGATTCAACATCAGATATTTTTTTTTATGTAAAATACTACTGGGCCTTTTGCTGTTTCCCCTTTCTTCTAACTCCTCCACGATCACTCATGCCTGACTTCAGGAGAGAACGGGAAGGCGCAGACGTCTGAAGGGCCAGGTGCAGCCTCTCAGCACTGACACAGAAGCAGGGCACTGGCCTCTTCAGAACGTGCCCACCTAGCCCACGGCGTGGAAGCTGCAGTGGAAAGGGGCGTTACTTTCACTCAGCTTTCCTTCTGTCCCTATTTACCTAAAACTTCCTAAAATAAATAAATAGTTTCTCCAGGTTACTTTAGATCCCAAATGTCATAGAAAAAATGTATTTTTCTAGGGTTCTTGAAGGGATCCAGTGAGTTAACTTCTATAAAGTGCTTAGCTCAGTGTCTGCCACCAGCAAAGAGTTCGAACAATGGTGCTTTTACAAAGTATTATTGGGACAAGCATTTGACACAGCACTTGGGAAACCCACATCCCATGCCAGGATGGCTGGGTTGGAGTCTTTGGGTCCACTAACAGTTCTGGCTTCCTGCTAATGTGTACCCCAAGAAGTAGCAGGAAGTGGCTTGAGTACTTGGGTCCTTGGCCACCCCCATAGGAAACTCAGACTCTCCTGTGGCTGTTCGCTGAAGATTTGAGAAACCAGTGCCATCTCAGGGTTGCAGCCACAAACCACCCCAGGCAGGAGCTTAACTCTGGACTGGCCAGGGTGCTTTGCACAACAATCTGGATGGATGTGGAAACTCCTGGAAGGTCTGAGTGACTCGCCCGGTACCTCCAGGGAGCTGGGGCACCAGGAGGAGGGTGAACAGATGGTTCCCCTTTCTGGCTAAGAACTCACTTGGCCTATTATGTTGGAAAATCATAAAGAAGCCACAGGCTAATGACAATGAAGAAATTAATGTCACCTCACACAGGACATGAGCAGGGAGCTTGAGACCATCCAGAAGGGGGTTTCCATGAGCATGCTGGATTTCTAGGGCTGAGAGAGCAAAATCAACTTCTGGCCAAAGGAGGGGGTTGCTTTGGCAAGGGTGGTCCCTGGGGATGGGGGCCTGGGGGACTTGGCTACATGGGGAGGTCATCATCCCCTAAAGGGCCTCCACAGCCCACGCTGGAGCTGAAGCCAGATGCCCCTGCCAGCTGAGCTCATACTCTGGGGCTGTTGAAGGCAAAGGCAGCGTCTCTGGCTAGGAGGGGCATCTTTCCCAACTCAGGTTAGAAAGCCACACACAGCTCCCTTCCGAGCAGTGTAAACTTCTAGAGGTTGGGGGCCATGGAGAGGGGAGCCCCAAGAGGGAAACCTCATGTGAAGCTGCTGCAGGGACTTGCTACCCTGAATGCAAAGCGCTGTTCACACAGCCTGCACTGGAGAACCTACAGTGGCTGCAAGTCTCCTCGAGTATTATCCTTTTCCCTAGTAAAGACCAGAGAATCTGTTTGGAAAATTCAGAAGTTCAAGTCTTTGGACTCCAAAAGATAACACTTTCTTCACAACTTGATGAGGTCTCTAAGCTCAAACATAGTATGTCCCATTTTATATAAGACCAAAAGAAAGGTAGGCTGACCCCTGGGGCATCAGATGATACTGATGGAAGACTTGCAATGTGATTTTCCGGAGTTTCGAAGCTCAACTCAGAACTCCCAGGTTTGGTGGAGTACCAGGAAACCTCAACGCCCTACCCCTCCCGCTCCCGTGGAGACATCCTCTGACATCTTGCTTCTCATAGTGCCTTCCAGGAACCAGCAGCATTGGCCTCACCTGGGAGATTGCTAGATCTCAGACCCCGTAGCAGATTCACTGAATCAGAATCTGCATTTGACCAAGAGCCTCACGCTGTTCTATACACATTACGGTCAAAGAGGATTGCACTCAGCCAGGCAACAGGTGCACCAGCAAACTCTCGCAGGCCCTGAAGCGCAGGCCTTCTGAGACATGGTGCTCCTAAAACTGAAACACTGGGGTTGCACCTGCACCAGGGAAAGACAATGGCAGCTCTTCCTGGGAGCACCTGTGTGACCCTCCATGCATGAAAAGGCATGTCCAGGGGAAGGAAAGCACTGTCTCTCTCCAAAACAGAATGAAATCTTGTATAGCTACTCAAAGGCTGGTGGCCAGTCTTGGTCTTGTCCCCTGCCCCAGGTTTCCTCACTTGGTCTGGAGTAGTGCGGCCACACTCGGCAGTCCTCGGGGCCCTCCAGTGCCTGTGTGTGCTTCCTCTTCTTGCTGGGGGGCAGGGAGGCTCTAGAATCAAGAAAGCAGAACGGACGTTAGGCGTCGTCTTCGCTCTTCGTCACGTTACATCACTGCACTCTCCCTGGTATCTGCTCTCCGCTTTCCTAAGACTAAGTCCAGTTGGTTAAGGTGCCTTGAGCCCAACTAGTCTGAAACTTAGTTTTCCCTTATCCAGTGGGTCGGAGACTCTCTTGCCTAGAAAACAGACATTTCCAAAGGCAGAGAACTCATTGAGAGAGAGAGAAGATAGGAACTTAAAACACAGGTGCATGCTTTATACCTGAGTTTGTTTTTTTTTTTCCCAGTTTTTGATGCCCTTTGCCACCCTCTAGATCCAGAGGGAATCAAGGGAGTGAAAGAAGGAAAAGGAGAGGAAAACAGCAGTATCAGTCAATACTTAATTGATAGATAGTTTTCTGATAGTTCATTCAGATTCCCTTGAGCAGATTCCCATAGAAACAGCACTTCCTCCCTAGCCCAGAAACTCCCTGTACATTTCTGACACTTCAGGTCCTTGTTGAATGAGGGCCTTGGGTTTACTAGGTTTGTAACTGAAAGATGGGCTAAGGCAAGAACACCAGGGCCTCGCCACGGTCCATACACGTCTCAACACTGCCACCTGCTGGACAGGAGCCCGCTGGACAGTCTAGGTCATTGCCACCGGGGCCGCCTGCTGGAGGCTTTCTGCTGAGGTCAGTCAAGGCTAAATATGGTGCCCTTTACCCAGGGATGTGGCACAGCGTTTGCTGATGGTGAGCACAACTTAGCCCCAGATGGGAGGGCGCGCACTGGTCCAGCGGAGGGGCAGGGTGGCCGGTGTCGGGACAGCAGGTGTGAAAGCCGCCGTGGGTCTGGCAGGCGTAGCTCACGGCAGCCATACTCTGTGGAGGGTGCGCTGGCAGCATCCGGGGAGCAGCTGTGCAGTGGGGAAAGGCAGCCAGGGCCCGGCCAGGTGTGGTCCTCAGGGCCTGGTGGCAGGCATCTGCGGGAAGACACGGCAGGGAGTGCCTCTGCTTCTTACCACCCGGAGTCTGAGAGGAGGCACAGGGCGAGCCCTCACTCACCTTTGCCCTGTGGAGGGGAGCATGAGTCTGATGCGGAGTAGGGTGGGCTGTCAGGGAGCTGGCCTTGCCTGCGGATTAGAGACACGTGTTGCTTTCCGGTCTTACCCGGTCCTGTTAACAGTTACATTCCCAATGGGAGGCAAGTCTCAGAGCACAGCTCCCACTGTGCTGATGCCAACTGCTCCGGGTGGGAGCCACACAGAGCTCACGAGACCATCCCAGGGTCACAGCGCGGTTGAGTGACAGGGCTTGGTGCCCTAGCTCTCGCACCTCCTAGCTGTAGCCACAAACAAGTGCTTAACCTCCCTGGCTTCCGTTTTCTCCACTACCAAATAGGATGGTGATCACACCCACCTCACAGCATCGTGGAAATGAAGGCAAACAACGTGTTCAAACCCACAACATCATGCTCCAGACATCGTGCATGTGCAGGACAGCTTAAATGATATCATTATTTCATGACATTCCCAACATCCACACACGAGAGACAGGTGCGCATTCTGTGTGGGCTAAGGTAGTGTAAAGGCTGTCACTAAAGCAGCAGCTTGCCATCTATGCTCTGAGGGATCCCAAAACTTTTGGAAGGAGTCAGGGGTTTTACAAAATGAAAAAGAAAGGGGTGGGGGATGGAAGGGAGGAGGGAAGTGAGGAAGGAAAGAGAAAAGAGAAAGAGAAAGACAGACAGACCCTCGGGTTCTTTAGACTTCAGAAACCCTTGACATAAGCACCACACTCTGCACTTGATTCTCTGGCTTGGAGAGTAAACCATCTTGTTCAGTTTCCAACATAATATGAGGAAGGGAAAAGTCTGTGTTTTTCATTTACTGGAAAAGTTATGCTTTCTCCTCAAATGGGCTCATTATCATTTATTCATTTCCTATGAGTAAGACGAGAGAGCACAGTGACCATTCTCCAAAAATCTCATCCCCATGAGCATGGAAGAATAAAGAGGTGTAAGCGTAGAAGGGCATCGAGTGTGAGCACACAGCAGACAGGTTACAATAACACGGTGCCAGGCAGAGCCAGGGTGGATGTGGACTGGATTCCCTGGTGGCAGGGATGCAGGAAGCCAAGAAAAAACATCCAGTCCAACAAAACCCGACAGAAGTACCTGGACGTGGGAGTCGCCAGGGGCAAGGGCGGGGCTGAAAGCGAAACAGTTGGTTAAAGATTTGATTAAGAAACAGCCGTACCCTTAGGTTAGCCTCCCCACGCCGTGATTGGATAACCGCCCCCTTCAGTCCGGCAGTTGGAAAGATCCACTACAGAAAAAAGAGAACCAAGGAAACTGGGGCACAGGTCTTCCAAGCACGGTTAAGGACCCGGTGAGCTACTCCCTGAAAATGGAAGGATTCATTAAAACTTCAACTGCCGAGCAGCAGGTGGCGGGCCTGGCTGTTAAGCTGCCCACCTCCCATATCGCTTCCCAGCTCTAGCTCCTGACTCCAGCTTCCTGCTAGTGCACACTCTGGGAGGTGGTGGTGATGGCCCACGTGTTTGATTCCCTGTCACCCATGTGGGAGACTTGGATGATAGTCCCAGCACCCAGCTTCAGCTCTGGCCCACCCCTAGCAGTTGAGAGCATTTGGAGAGTAAACCAGTGATGGGAGCTGTCCCCCCACCTCTCACATAAGCTTTACCAGTTTCCTGCTAATGCACACCCTGAGAGGCAGTGATGACCCAAGTACTCGGGTCCTTGCAACCCACAGGAGAGAAACAAACGGAGTTCCTGGCTCCTGGCTTCAGCCTGGCCCAGCTTGGGCTGTGGTGGACATCTGAGTCACTCTGCCCATCAGTCTGTCTCTCTGCCTTTCCCATAAATAAAATTTAAGAAAAGCTCAATGCTGACCTGTGAGACACTTTCTCAGCTCTGCTTTGCATGCATCTAAGCAGATTTCCCACAAGAAGGAATCTGAAATACTGCTCTCAAGAAAAACCAGATGTACTCAGAGGGGAAAATGGTACTCTGAAGTTACCAAGAAAGCAGCAAGTCCCTGCCTGATCCCTCTATAACAAACTTCGTCCTTTGAGACTAACAGCTTGCACTCAGAACTTCCCAAACAGGAAAAAACAATGTAGGAACAGACATTTTCAGAAAGCTTTCAATATTAAAGACAGAGAACAAACAACCAGATAAATATGGAATGTCAAAGGATCCAAAAGATCCCTTTTGCTGCTGATACAACTGGTAACGTCCTTGCAGGCCTAAGCCTCCTACAGATGAAAACTCTAAACTCAAGGGAAAAGAGACCCCCATGGAGACACTGGAACTGGGAAGAAGGTGATGGTACCCGGTAAGTTACCTCTTCACAGCTTTCAGCCTGGGTTAAGGAGAGACCACAGAGTGGTTAACACTTCTACAGAAACCCACAGACCTTCTGGCCTGAAGAACCAGAAAACAGACTTTGGGCAAACACAGCTGATGACAAATGAAAAGGGAATCTTGGAGGCTGGCGCCGCGGCTCAATAGGCTAATCCTCCGCCTTGCGGCGCCGGCACACCAGGTTCTAGTCCCGGTTGCTCCTCTTCCAGGCCAGCTCTCTGCTATGGCCCGGGAAGGCAGTGGAGGATGGCCCAAGTGCTTGGGCCCTGCACCCGCATGGGAGACCAGGAGAAGCACCTGGCTCCTAGCTTCGGATCTGCGCGGTGCGCCGGCCCCAGCAGCCATTGGAGGGTGAACCAACGGTAAAGGAAGACCTCTCTCTCTCTCTCTCTCTCACTGTCCACTCTGCCTGTCAAAAAATTTAAAAAATAATAAAAAAGAAAAAGAAAATGGAATCTTGGAAGACAGATGCAGATCCTGTGTATATCTGCTCCAGTCTCTGAGCCAGCCTTGGGTGGGGCTCGTTACACACAGCCTAAGGCAAAAGGACTGCACTGAAATGCTAGCTACACCCCAGAGAGAGTTTACAGCTGAGTCTACGCAAAGTAATTGCCTTCTAAAACACAAGTATCTATGCTCTGCAGAGGAGAGATGTCCAGAACGCAACTGAGAATTATTCAACAGGGGTGTGTGTGTGCTGTAGCTGTTAAGTCACCATTTGGGATGCCCACACTGGGTGCACTTGGCCTGCCCAAATCCAAGTGCTGCACTTCTGATTCCAGTGTCCTGCTGATGCCCACCTGGGAGACAGCACTGACATCTCAAGTACTTGAGGCCTTGCCACTGATGGGGAGGGGACCCAGATTGAGATCTGGGCTCCAGGCTTGGGCCTGACTTAGCCCTAGCTGTTTCAGGCATTTGGGAATGAATCAGTGTGTGGAACATCTCTCCCTGTCTGTCCACCTCTGTCTCTCTGTATCCTTCTGCCTTTCAAATAAATAAAAATGATAAATACATTAAAATAATTTTTTGAAATATTCAACAATAAATAACTAGGAAAATGGGACCTCACCCAGAGGGAAAGGGATTTAACAGACACCAGCCCAGAGATGATGCAGATATTGGATTAGCAGACAAGGATCTTTGTAAAACATTTATTTAGCTACTTACGTTTACTTAGAAAGGAAGGCAGACATACAGACAGATGGAGATCTGTCATCTGCTGCTTCACTCCCCAAATGTCCACAACCACTGGGACTGGGCTGGGCTGAAGCCAGGAGGTGTGAACTCAATCCAGGTCTTCTCTATGAGTGGCAGGGACTCAACTACCTGAACCATCACTGCTGCTTCCCAGGTTGCACATCAGCAAGAAGCTGGAATGGGGTATGAGCTGGGGCTTGAACCCAGGCACTCTGACATGGGATGCAGGGGTCCTGAGCAGCAACTTTTTTTTTTTAAGATTTATTTATTTATTTGAAAGAGTTACACAGAGAGAGGAGAAGCAGAGAGAGAGAGAGAGAGAGAGAGAGAGAGAGAGGTCTTCCATCTGCTGGTTCACTCCCCAATTGGCTGCAACAGCTGGAGCTGCACCAATCCGGAGCCAGGAACCAGAAGCTTCTCCTGGGTTTCCCACATGGGTACAGGGTCCAAGGACTTGGGCCATCCTCTACTGCTTTCCCAGGCCATAGCAGAGAGCCAGATCAGAAGTACAGCAGCCAGGACTCAAACTGGTGCCCATATGGGATGCTGGCACTGCAAGCAGTGGCTTTACCCGCTATGCCACAGTACCAGCCCCATGACCAGCATCTTAACTGCTGTACCAAATGCCCATCCCCCAAAGTAAGGATCTGAAAGCAGCTGCTATGACTCAGCTTAGAGGAACACGTGTTTGTAAGGAATTTAAAAACAGGGATTGGTGTTGTGATGCAGAGGGTTGTGCCACCGCCTGCAGTCCCAGCATCCCATATATAGGCAGCTGTTCTGGTCCTGTCTGCTCCACCTCCAATCCAGCTTCCTGATAGTACGCCTGGGAGAGCAGGGGAAGATGATCGGAGTACTTGGGACCCTGTACACATGGGAGACCCGAGTGAAGCTCCTGGCTTTGCCTTGCTCAGCCCAGCTGCTGCAGCCATTCGGGGAGTGAACCAGTGGATAGAATATGTCTGTCTGTCTGTCTGTCTCTCTCTCTCTCTCTCTCCCTCCTTCCCTCCATCTCTGTAGCTCTGCCTGTCAAATAAATTTTTGAAAATAATAAATCTTTAGAAAAAATTAAAAAATACAAATTATCAGCAAAGAGAAAATATTAAAAACTAATTTTAAAAAGGAAAAATGAAACTATGGAGAGAATGAAGCAAAAAACTAAAGATATGAGGGCACTTCAAAAAGTTAAAGAGGGGCCAGCATTGTGGCATAGCAGGTAAAGCTACTGCCTGCAGTGCCAGCACCCCATATGGCTGCCAGTTCGAGTCCCAGCTGCTCCACTTCCCATCCAGCTCTCCATATAGGACCTGGGAAAGCAGTAGAAGATGACCCAAGTCCTTGAGCCCCTGCACCTGTATAGGAGTCCTGGAAAAAGCTCCTGGCTCTTGGCTTCGGATCGGTGCAGCTCCAGCCACTGCGGCCAATTGGAGAGTGAACTAGCGGATGGAAGACTCTCTCTCTCTCTCTCTCTCTCTCTCTCTCTCTCTCTGCCTCTCCTTCTCTCTCTGTGTAACTCTTTCAAATAAATAAATAAATATTTACAAAAAAAAAAAAATGAAGGGCAACAGGACAGCATTCTGTCCTATGGAATCTACCAAAAAAAAGTTAAAGAAAAATGGAATTAAAGATAAGTTTGTTTTGGTGCCAAAAATTTTTAACATCCATGCAGTTTTTTAAATCACATGCATGTCCCATGAACCTTTTAAAGACCTTTGATGTAATAGCCAAAAACTTCCCAAACTTGGTAAAAGATATAATGTTTAATTTCAACAAGCTCACTAAGCTCACTAAGCTCACTAAGTCTCAAGCAAGTCTGGTACAAAGAAATCATCTCTAGGGCAATTGAAGTCAAATCACTGTAACCCCAAAAGAAGATTTTGAGAGTTGCTAAATAAAAACAAGGTATTACCTGTAAGGTAATGATGATTCAATAATCACTGATTTTCATCAAAATTTCCAGGAGCCAGAAGACAGTGTAACACCTTTAAAGTGCTATTGAAAAGCAAAATTGGTAAGCCAGAATTTTATATTCAGTGGATATATCCATCAAGGACGAAAGCAAAGTAGACCTTTTGATAAAAAAAACTTGGTGAACCTGTGCATAGTTGTGCACAATAAGAAACATGAAAGACAGGGGCTGGCGCTGTGGTGCAGCGGGTTAATGCCCTGGCCTGAAGTGCCAGCATCCCATATGGGTGCCGGTTCGAGACCCGGATGCTCCACTTCTGATCCAGCTCTCTGCTATTGCCTGGGATAGCAGTAGAAGATGGCCCAAGTCCTTGGGCCCCTGCGCCCGCGTGGGAGACCGGAGGAATCTTCTGGCTCCTGGCTTCAGATCAGCAAGCTCCAGCAGTTGCAGCCAATTGGGGAGTGAACCATCGAATGGTAGACCTCTCTCTCTCTCTCTCTCTCTCTCTCTGCCTCTCTCTGTGTGTAACTCTGACTTTCAAATAAAAATAAATCTTAAAAAAAAAAAAAAAAAAAGAAAAGAAAAAGAAACATGAAAGACAGCTAGTTGGGCTAAAGGGAAATGGTTCCAGATGGGAACCTGGAACTTTTGGAAGGAATGAAGAGGACCAAAAGTGCCATACACTTGAGTGCCAATTATTTTTTTAATTTCTCTGAAATGCAAAGGACTGTATAAAGCAAAAGTTATGACATGATCTTGTTAAGTTTGTATTGCATGCTAACAGTTGTGACTTACAACAGTTTTAGCACAAAGGATGGGAGTAGGGAATGAATGGATCTGGAGAGTTGAAGGTTTCTCTATTCAAGGCAAAGTGAAACAACAGTAACCCAAAACTCCAAGTAGAATGGAAAAGGTCAAACAATGCAAGGAAATCTTAGGTCAGTAGATAAGTGGAATTCTAAAATCATTCAAATAATACACAAAAAAACAGCAAAGGAATTACAGAAAAATAAGAAACAGAAGGGACCAAAAGAAGACAAATAATAAAGTAGTAGGCCTAAATACACTATCAGCCATTACAATGAGTGTTAAAGGATTAAGCACTCAAAAGAAATTTCTAAAGAGCAAGACCCAACTGTATGTTGCCCACAAGAAACACTTCATGTGTAAAAGTTCAGATAAATTGAAAGTTAAAGGAGAGGAAAATGTGCACAAGAAGGCAGACATAGATTCCTAAATAATAGCCAAAAATAACTCAAATAAAGAATAGTACCACGGACAAGGAAGCTCATTCAACAATAATAAAAGAGCCACTTCATCAGGAGGACAAAGCACTCATAACTGTTCATTTACCTAGAAACAGAGCTTCAAAATACACAAAGAAAAAATGGCAGGACTGAAAGGAGATGTAGACAACTGTACAGACACAAAGGAGGGACATTAATATCCAAAATAGATCAAACAAACTGGTAGAAGCAAAAAGTGAGTAAGACATAGATCATCTGAAGAATGCCTTTAAGAAGTAAAGAAAAAACTTTCGGGGCAGCACTCTGGTACAGTGGGTTAACGCCCTGGCCTGAAGCGCTGGCATCCCATATGGGCGCCGGTTCAAGACCCGGCTGCTCCTCTTCTGAGCCAGCTCTCTGCTATGCCCTGGGAAAGCAGTAGAAGATGGCCCAAGTCCTTGGGCTCCTGCATCCGCGTGGGAGACCTGGAGGAAGCTCCTGGCTTCGGATAGGCGCAGCTCCGGCCATTGCAGCCATCTGGGGAGTGAACCAGCGGATGGAAGACCTTTCTCTCTCTCTCTGCCTCTTCTCTCTCTGTGTAACTCTGACTTTCAAATAAATAAATAAATCTTTAAAAACAAAAAAGAAAAAGAAAAAACTTTCAGTTCTGTTCAGAAACATTCAAGGAAGGATGCACACAGTGCTATTCAAAGCCAAGCAAATTGTGAAAACAAGGCAATGAGTCTAGAAAAACGAAAACAATAAGCACAGTAAATTATATGTGAACACATAGTGATAAATAGTGTAAGCTCTGATTATTAACCTAACCAAGTCAAGAAAAACAAAAACAATAAGCATAGTAAATTATATGTGATAATAATGTAAGCTCTAGATATTAACCTAACCAAGAGTTTTATACAACTTTCTGATATTGGGAGGCTAGGAGTAGAAGTAGATGTGGATGTGGGGCTGGCGCCGTGGCTTAACAGGCTAATCCTCCGCCTTGCGGCGCCGGCACACTGGGTTCTAGTCCCGGTTGGGGCGCCAGAGGTTGCCCCTCTTCCAGGCCAGCTCTCTGCTATGGCCCGGGAAGGCAGTGGAGGATGGCCCAAGTGCTTGGGCCCTGCACCCGCATGGGAGACCAGGAGAAGCACCTGGCTCCTGGCTTCGGATCAGCAAGATGCGCCAGCCGCAGCGGCCATTGGAGGGTGAACCAGTGGCAAAAAGGAAGACCTTTCTCTCTGTCTCTCTCTCTATCCACTCTGCCTGTCAAAAAAAAAAAAAAAAAAGATGTGGATGTGGTATAAGAAAATTAAATCCTCCTGCAAGAGGATATGGAGTTCTTCAAATGCATGAAGTAAGAACAGCAATATGAAAATATCATTTAGGTAGAGGGTGGCAGAAATATCTGGAAGTATTGAAAAGTGAGTCCCACTGGAAGTGCTGGACTCAAGTTGTATTTGCAATTGGCTCTGTGATCCCACTACTCTACATTCAGGGCTCTAGGTGTTTGTTTAGTTACTCATACAGGAGAGGCACCAATGAATTCAATAACGTTAGTAAAAAACTGGAAATCACCAGTGAATGACTAATTCACTCAAGAAATATGGCACAGATTATAGACAGGAAAGCAGGCTCCATCCAGCAGGCAGAGCCAGAGGCTCCTGTACTGAGTGACAACAACATGTGCTGGCAGTTTTAAAATGATAGCTTTTAATCTTTAAGTGCCTTCCTTACATTTTACATCTCCTTCCAAACTTCAGCAGGACTGCTTCATTATTTCATAATATTTTACACCCTCCCACACTCAATGCATCTAAATATGTTTACAGGACTTTCAAAGTTCTTCTCAGAGAATTTGAAGGAATTAAAACTAAGCAAACTGTGAAAACAAGACCGATGATTAACTGCAAGAAAAACACGGTTGTTTAGGATTGCTCCTGTGTTACAAACTCCTCCCTTCTCAGAGTCACCAGAAAGGCACATTACACTCTTTTTGGCCTTTGTGCTCTGAATTTGTCTTCTGTGACAAAGAATTCCCATAAAGTAGACACCAGGCACCATGGGTAGTTCTTTTATAATACATGTTTTCCATGAACTTTTTGAAGGCCTCACATGTGAATGCATTTCAAACAATTTTTTGCAGCAAAATAAATGTCTCTTTTTAATTTCATGATGCTTTTTTAAAAAAAAAATTCATTTATTTGAAAGTTACAGTGACAGGGTGGGTGGGAGAGAGAGAGAGAAAGAGAGCGAGCTTCCATCCACTGGTTCACTCCCCAAGTACCTGCATAGGCCAGGGCTAGGCCAGGGCTAGGCCAAACGTAAGCCAGGATCCTGGTACTGCATCCAGGTCTCCCACATGGGTGCAGGGCCCCAAGCACTTGGGCCATCTTCTACTGCTTTCCCAGGCCATAGCAGAGAGCTGGATTGTAAGGGGAGCAGCCAGGACTAGAACCAGCGCCCATATGGGATGCCGGCACCGCAGGCGGAGGATTAACCCACAGTGCCACGGCGCTGGCCCCTGTCTTTTATCTTGTCTTTTATGCTGTCCCCCACACCTTTAGCTCCTTCTCTCCAAGCAGTAAACCATACCTGGACATTTCCCAGGATGCCCCATCCTACAGGTCACCTTTGTACCCAGTAGGTAACTGGCTGGCTAACAGAGGCAGTCAAAGAGGACCTCAACCTGCTCCTCCTGGGCAGATGGCTGCCCCGATCTCTGCTACACAAGGAAACAAAGGGTTAAGAGCAATTTGCAGAGCCCTTCACACGCTAACAGAACTGGCCCCAGAAAGATGAGAAAGAGATTTGCTAAGGAAAAATGATGAAATCCTGAGCAACAAATCCCAAAGCTCAGACATGAGTCCACGCCGCCCTAAAGGAGTCCTTGGCCAAGTAACTGTAAGAAACGCTGTATGCCACTCCCTTTTCCCAGTCGGGCCTTAGCACAGCAAAGGCTCCGGGAAGTCCTGCAGTGAAGATGCTCACTTAGTCTGGTTTACGCCAATGAGTCCAAGCTTAACGACTGATCGTGGAATTTTTGGTTTTTATCCCCACATCTCCTAGGACAAGTTTTCTTTAAAGTATTTAGGGAAATTTGCTTTGCAGGGTCAATAATTCCATTTAAAAAAAATATATTTGAGATCTAGGGGCCGGCACTGTGGCATAGCAGGTAAAGCCACCACCTGCAGTGCAGGCATCCCATATGGGTGCCGGTTTGAGTCCCAGCTCTCTGCTATGGCCTGGGAAAGCAATAGAAGGTGGCCAAGTGCTTGGGCCCCTGCACCAGTGTGGGAGACCTGGAAGAAGCTCCTGGCTTTGGATCAGCACAGCTCCGACCATGCGGCTAGTTGGGGAGTGAACCAGCGGATAGAAGATCGATCTCTCTCTCTCTCTCTGTGCCTCTCCTTCTCTCTCTGTGTAACTCTTTCAAATAAATAAATAAACCTTTAAACATATATATTTATTATATATGCATATATATAATATATTTATTATATATATGTATATATGTGTGTATATATATATTTATTTCAGATCTAAAATGTGCCAGGAGACTCAAACCTGCTCCTAGCTGTTTTGAAGCGTGGTGACCCCTTTAGGCAGGGCTGTCATTGACATTTTATAAAGGCGCAATCTAGAAGCAAGTTAGCAGAGAAGTAACTTGGAATTTTAGTAAACCCAGGTCTGAATCTCAACTCTGCTACCCCAGGCAAAAAAAAAAATTCACATCCCCAGGCTAATGGGACAGATACAACTAACTTGCACAAAGAGCCCAGGTCTTAGAAAAATGCAAAGCTTGGAGTAGCTGAGCAGCTCGCACAGATGGAGTAATAATCACTGTGCCAGTCCTCTGCCCCTGCGGTCACGGACTGGACCTCTGCCTGTTTGTTCCCGGCCAGATTTTTATTGCAGCTCCAGTTAACTGCATGTTTTATCGAGTAATAACAGGTTATCTGATCACAGGACGTTTTTTTAGTGAACCTGAACTCTGATAGTCTTCACAAAACTGTGGCTTTGATCTTTTCTGAGCCACACCTTTTGGTTGATAATTTTAGGCACTTACCACATGTTCCCCTGAAGTTCACATTCCTCAAAAACACGCTATAGTACAGCATGTAGGAGAAAGGACACACGATGTTCAGCCAGGTCGATGTTAATCTCAGCCTGGCCTCTTACTGACCTATGGATGGTTACTGAATCTCTGCACCTCCATCTCCTTGTCTGCAAGATGTTGATAATGTCCTACTACTTTGGCAGAGTTCCAACCAATGAGCCATGTAGCATCAGATCTGTGGCTAAATAACTGAATGTGTAAACGTCAAAGAATAATGCCCAAGGTTAGCAAATGCTCAATAGTGTTTCTTTTCTTCCTCACCTACAATCCATCTCCCAACCCCCTCCTCCACAAAGACAGGAACTGAATCCCATTGGGCAAAGCAGGCCTAAATCTCAAGTGCAGTGGGGAAGGCTGTGGGTGGGTATCTCTGGTCCTGTACGAAGGACTATTATTATCATCGTGGAGACGAAGACTATAAGACAGATGTCAGACCTCCCAGGTAAAGGCTTTTCTGCTGATTATAAATTGGCCCACACGATTAAACAGAACTCTGATGGAATCAGCTGTACCTTCTCTTATGAAGACACTTAGGGGAAAGAGACTGGAGAACTTTTGGCAGAAAATAAGAATATCCCCATTGTCCATAATTCATCCCAGTTGCTTGGATCGAATGAGGGGACTGTGACAGGCAGACACAGAGCAATTAGTGTCTGGGTTCAGCCCATGCAGTGCCTGGAGCAGAACAACCAGCTCTGAGCATGGGCTCAGCCGTTGAGCATCTCTGCCTCTCTCCTCTCCCCTTCCTTTCACGCATGTGTGTGTGTGTGTGTGTCTTATACAATCTTAGCCGTTGAGCACCTCTACCTCTCTCCTCTCCCCTTCCTTGTGTGTGTGTGTGTGTTACACAATCTCAGCCGTTGAGTATCTCTGCTTCTCTCCTCTCCCTTTCGTGTGCATGCATGTGTGTGTGTGCATGTGTTTGACTTACACACTTTCCACTAGTCTGTTGGGCAAAGATGTTTCTGTTGACAAACAGCACTAAGAGCCAGACACAAGAAAGACCTACAAATGGGCTTCCCTACCACTATTAAGGTTCAGGCCCGGTTCCACTGTCTGTTTCAGTAGGGCAGGGAATGCAAAAGTGGGATCAACAAAAGAATGAAGGTGATAATGACAGAGGAGGGTGTGTGATCTTGAAGACAGATCAGTAGAAATTATCCAATCTGAACAACAGAGAGAGGACTGATAAGATGAACTGAGCTTTGGGGACCTGTGTGCATTTCTTTTTTTTTTATTATTATTTATGTTTTTATTTTTATTTTTTATTTTTGACAGGCAGAGTGGACAGTGAGAGAGACAGAGAGAAAGGTCTTCCTTTTGCCGTTGGTTCACACTCCAATGGCCGCCACGGCCGGAACACTGCAGCGGGCGCACTGTGCTGATCTGAAGGCAGGAGCCAGGTGCTTCTCCTGGTCTCCCATGCGGGTGCAGGGCCCAAGCACATGGGCCATCCTCCACTGCACTCCCGGGCCACAGCAGAGAGCTGGCCTGGAAGAGGGGCAACCGGGACAGAATCTGGCACCCCCACCGGGACTAGAACCCGGTGTGCCAGCGCCGCAAGGCAGAGGATTAGCCTATTGAGCCACGGTGCCCTGTGTGCATTTCAAAAGTCCTACCATCTTTTATTGTTGGAGTCCTAGAAGAAGAAAAGCACTGGTACAGAAAAACAAATGTGAAGAAATAATGACTGGAAACTTCCCAGACACGGTGAAAAGCCTAATTTTACACTTTCAAAAAGTTGAGTGAATCTCAAATACTATAATTTCAAAGAAAACCATGCTCATATCCAAATGCATCACAATCAAATGGGCGAAAGTCAAAGATTTTTTTAAAATGCCAATTTACATACAAGGTACAAGGATTCAAACAAAATCTGTTGTCATCAGAAACCACAGAAGCCAAAAGATACTGAATTAATCTTTTCAAAGAGCTCTTAAGGAGAAAAAAAATTTATCCACTAGGATTCCTTATCCAACAAAAAGATCCTTTAAGAGTGAAAGTAAACTAAAAACATTTTCAGTGGAGAAAAGACAAGAGAATCCAACACCAACAAGTCTTCTATAAAGAGGATTCTTACAGTGGAAGAAAAATAATTCTAGATATGAAATAAGACCAACAATGATGACAAAGGCTTGAATAAATATAATAGGCTATTTTTCTTCTTTGTAAGTTCTTTCACATGTATATGAATTTGAAAACCAAATATTACACAGAGTTTTAAATGTTTGTAGCTGCATTCTAGTCATACCAAACACCGAGGGATGCAGCTGAAACCATAAGGAGAGGGAAATGTATTGCACTGAATGTTTAAATTAGAAAACAAAGAATGGTCTCAAGTAAAGAACTAAGCTTCTCCCTTAAGCCACTAGAAAAAAGAAGAGCAAATTAAACCAAAAGCAAGCAGAAAAAAGATGATAACAAAAATAAGACCAGATATCAGTGACATTAAAAACAAAACACAATAGAGAAAGTAAATGAAATCAAAGGTTACTTAACTGAAAAGACCAAAATTCATAAATATCTAACTAGATTAATTTTAAAAAGAGAGGCAGAAAACAAATTATCAATATGAAGAACCAACAACAGAATATCACTACAGTCTTCAGAGATTAATTGAGTAATAAAGAATCCTACCAAAAACTCTACGGCCAAAAATTTGACAATTTGATGAAACAGTCTGATTCTTTGGGACAAAAAACAAAAACAAACAAAACAAAGCAAAAAAAAAAAAAAACCCTACTAAAACTCACATAAGTGGAAAGAAATAACATTAATAATCCTGAATCTACTAAGTTAATTTATGGTTAAGATCTTCCAAAATGGCAAACTACAAGCACAGATGGTTTTACTAGAGAATTCTACTAAACTTTTTAGGAAGAAATAAATCCAGCTCCATAATTTTCATTGAGAGAATTCAAGAGTAGGGAATGCTTTCCAATTAATTTTAGGAAGCTATAATTATCCTGATATCAAAGCCAAAAAAATTCAGGATAAAAAAACTTCAGACCAATATTTTCATGAATAGAGATGTAAAAACCTCAATAAAATTTTAGCAAATTTATTTTCATTTGGTTTAAAATGCAGAGAGACAGAGAAACAGAAAGATGGGACCGGCCCAGGCCAAATCCAGGAGTGGAACTCAAGCTGGCTCTCCCGCGTGGGTAGCAGGCATCTAAGTACTTGAGCAGTAATCTGCTACCTCCCAGGATGCACATTAGCAGCAAGCTAGATCAGAAGTGGAGAATCCAGACTTGAACCAGGCACTCCAGTATGGGTTGTGGACATCCCAACTGGGGACTGAACTGCTGCAACGGAAGCCTGACCCAGCAATATATATATATATTTTTTAAATATTCATTTATTTATTTGAAAAGCAGAGTTAAAGAGGCAGAGGCAGAGAGAGAAAGATTAGAAAGAGAGGTCTTCCAGCTGCTGGTTCACTCCCCAAATGACCACAATGGCTGGAACTGCGCTGATCCAAATCCAGGAGTCAGGAGCTTCCTCCAGGTCTCCCACGTAGGTACAGGGGTCCCAGGACTTGGGCCATCTTCTACTGCTTTACCAGGCCATAGCAGAGAGCTGGATTGGAAGTGGAGCAGCTGGGACTAGAACCGGTGCCCTTATGTGATGCTGGCACTGCAGGCAGTGGCTTTATCCACAGCGCCAGCCCTAGAAATATATATTTTTTTTTAAAAAGTGTATCACAGGGCCAGCATTGTACCATAGTGGGCAAAGCTTCCACCTGAGATGCCGGCATCCCATATGGGCATCAGTTCCTGTCCCCACTGCTCTATTTCTGATCCAGTTCCCTGCTAATGTGCCTGGGAAGGCAGTGGAGGGTGGCCCAAGCACTTGGGTCCCTGCACCCACATGGGAGACCTGGAGGAAGCTCCTGGCTCCTGGATTCGGCCTGGCTCAGCCCTGGCTATTGTGGCCATCTGGGTGAGTGAATCAGCAGATGGAAGATCAATCTCTCAATCTCTCTCTCTCTCTCTCTCTCTCTCTCTGACTAGCTCTGCCTTTCAAATAAATAATATTTTTAAAAAATACATCACTCAGGACGGCGCCGTGGCTCAACAGGCTAATCCTCCGCCTTGCGGCACCAGCACACGGGGTTCTAGTCCCGGTCGGGGCGCCGGATTCTGTCCCGGTTGCCCCTCTTCCAGGCCAGCTCTCTGCTGTGGCCCGGGAGTGCAGTGGAGGATGGCCCAAGTGCTTGGGCCCTGCACCCCATGGGAGACCAGGAGAAGCACCTGGCTTCTGCCATCGGATCAGCGCAGTGCGCCAGTCGCAGTGCGCTGGCCACGGCAGCCATTAGAGAGTGAACCAACGGCAAAAGGAAGACCTTTCTCTCTGTCTCTCTCTCTCTCACTGTCCACTCTGCCTGTCAAAAAAAAAAAAAAAATCACTTGAGGCTCTAATAAAGAGTGTCAATTGTTAAATCAACAATGGGAATCACTGTACACTTGGTCTCCATGTAGGATCTCTGTCCTTAATGAGCTGTACTATGTGAATTAAGGGTAAATCTACTACTCAAACAGTACTCTATACTTTGTGTATCTGTGTGGGTGCAAACTGTTGAAATCTTTACTTAGTATATACCAAGTTGATCTTCTGTATATAAAGATAATTGAAAATGAATCTTGATGTGAATGGGATGCAAGAGGGAGTGGGAGATGGGATGGTTGTAGGTGGGAGGGAGGATATGTGGGGAAAAGCCGCTATAATCCAAAAGTTGTACTTTCTAAATTTATATTTATTAAATAAAGTTTAAAAAAAAACATCACAACAAACTGAAGTTTATCACAGGAACTCAAAGCAGTTCAATATCCAAAATAAAGCAAAATAATCCACCATATTAAAAGACGAGAGGGAAAAACATAATATCAACAAATATAGAAAAGACATTTGACAAAATTCACCACCTATTTATTATAAAAAAATTATAAGCAAACTAGAAGTAGAAAAGAACCTCCTCAAGCTAACAAAAGGCATCACAAAAAACACAGATAGTGTCACACCTAATGACAAAAAAATGAATTTTTTCCTCTAAGATCAGAGAGAAGAAAAGTATGTCTACTCCCACTACTTTTCTATTAACATTATACTCAGTTCAATAAGGCAGGAAAAGGGGTCAAAGGGTACACAGTGTGGAAAGAAAGACATACAAGTACCTCAATTTGCAGATGATATTGCCATCATAGAAAAATCTCAAGAAATATAACCCCTAAGAAAGCTCTTAGATCCAATAAATGCCTTTAATAGGATTGTAGTACCCAATTCCACTGACAGTATTGGTAGTATTTCTATATACTTGCGATGGGTAGCTAGAAGCTTAATTTTTAAACCTTTTACAAATGGAAATATGAAATACTTAGATATAAATATAACAAAATATGTACAAAATCTATTTGTTAAAAATTGTAAAATACTAATGAAGAAATCAAAGAAGGTCTACATAAACAGAGAGGTATATCACGTTCATGAAGCAGTTTTGATAAGATGGCAATTCTCCCCTAAAAGATCTCTAGACATAATATAATCCTAATCTAAATCCAGTAGAGTTGTTTGGTCATCAACAAGTTGATTCTTATATGTATGTGAGATATCAAAGAAGCCAGCAAAGCCAAAATAATTTTGAAAAAGAAAACAATTTGGAAAATTTATACTATATAATTTTAGGGCTTATGCTAAAAGTACAATAATCAAAAAAAATGTGATATTGGCAAGATGATAGACACATAGATCAACAGAATAGAATAAAATGCTAGAAATAAACTAATATGAGTATGCTCAAATGCTTTTTAAAAACAATTCAATGGAGAAAGGCTGTTCAATAAATGATTCTAGAATAATTGGACATTGATACACAAAGAAATTAATCTTGACCTGTGTCTCAATTCTTATGTAAAAATTAATTCAAAATGCATTATAAATCTAAAGGTGCAATGTAAAACTCCAAGGCTTTCAGGAAAAAAAAAAAAAAACAGGTGAAAATCTCTGGAAACTTGCATTAGACAAAATCTGTATTTTTTTAGGTATAAAACACATATCATAAAACCCTACAAAAAATCAGAAAATTCTACAAACTGGACATCATCAAAAGTAAAACTTTTTCTCTGAGAAAGACACTGTGAAGAAAATGGAAACATAAGTTAGAGACTGGGAGAAATATTCACTAATCACATGTCTAACAAAGTTCTAATATCCAGAATATTTAAACATTTTTCTAACCCAAAGATAAGAAAATAATCCCAATATTTAAAAATTGCAAACGATTTGAACAGATACTTCACCAAGGAAAACATCTGAATGGCAAACAAGTACATGAAATGATGCCCAAATTCATTAGTCACTAGAAAAATGCAAATTAAAACACAATGGAATATGACTACAAACCTGTTAGAATGGCTATAATAAAAATTCTAAAAATTCATTATGAAGTGAAGCAACTTGGTATCTACAGCTAGTGGTAATATAAAATGATACGGTCACTCTAGAGAATTTGATATCTACAATTAAATTTACAATATGATCCAGAAGTCCTTAAGTATTTACCCTAGAGAAGTTAAAACTCTTCATCACACAAAAAAAATCTGTACATTTTTATAAAACATTATTCATAATTGCCAAAAATGGAAGTGCCCAAATATTGTTAAAAAAGGTGAACAGATATATTGTGTTATAATAATTCAAAACAGTCTTTCTTAGCAATAAAAAGGAATGAACTGTTGATCAAAGACATCAGCACCGGCAGCCCATATGCTGATCCAGTTATTCTGATCCAGCTCTCTGCTAAGACCTAGGAAGACAGTTGTGCTTGAGTCCCTGTACCCTCACGGAAGATCCAGAAGAAGCTCTTGGCTCCTGGCTTTGAATCGCCCCAGCTCTTTAAAAAAAATTTTTTTTAAATGATACAACTGCCTCAGCTGAGAGCTACCAATAACCTGAACAGTCCCATATATTTTATTTATTTATTTATTTACTTTTTAAAGATTTATTTATTTATTTGGAAGTCAGAGTCACACAGAGAGAGAAGGAGAGGCAGAGAGAGAGAGAGAGAGGTCTTCCATCCATTGGTTCACTCCCCAGATGGCCACAATGTTTGGAGCTGCGCCAATCCAAAGCCAGGAGCCAGGAGTTTCTTCTGGGTCTCCCACATGGGTGCAGGGGTGCAAGCACTTGTGCCATGTTCTATTGCTTTCCCAGGACATAGCAGAGAGCTGGATGGGAAGAGGAGCAGTCAGGACTAGAAGTGGCGCCCATATGGGATGCCGACACTGCATACAGCGTATTTACCTGCTACGCCACAGCGCCAGCCCGAGTCCCATATATTTTAAAGACATTGAATTTGTGTTGGGAGAAGGAGGGCAGGCAAGGGGAACTGCCCACAAAAGGAACCCCAGGCCCAGGTGGCTTCACTGGTGAAATCTGCCCAAGATTTATAATGGAAATGATGCCAATGTTACCCCAGCACTTTTGGAAAATAAAAAACGAATAACTTCCTGGCTCAGTAAATTATTCAATAAAATTATTATTTAATTATCCAATTTTAAAACCTCAAACAGAGAGCAGCACTGTCATTACTTACAGAGCCCCCAAATCAAAATCATTGCCCAAGAACTCCTCCAGCAGACTTGTATCCAGGGCAGGATTTTCCAGTGTACTGCTGGCTCCCTGGGCTGCAAAGGCAAAAGGAAAAGCTTGAGAACCATGAGGATTTTGGAAGAACCAGTGACTAACACTTTTGACAGGCTTACACACCAGAATCTCAAAGCAACTAAACAACACAATGCATTTATTGAGACTTGTTTTCTTTTATCCAGATACTTCCTTCAGAAATCTCTTTAGATGTCACTTTCCTCCAGCGGTCCAAGACTTGTTTAGATGCTCCTATTTGTGTGCTTCTATAGCCCCATGTACGTTTCTTTATATATTATTATAGTTGTTTATTTGTGTTTTTATTCCTCATCTATATCTCTATCTATCATCTATCTTTCAAATCTTTAAGTTTTTCTTATTGTACTTGCAAGGATCCATAGCGTGAAACAAGCAAGCAGTAAACATTTATTGGATGGATCAAAAGAAGGAAAGATGGATGAATGGATGGACATATGGTTGGCTTGTTGGCTTGATGAATTATTTCCAGTTACACTCAATAAGAACTTCAATATCTTATTTGATATTTTGTCAGACTTCACAAAATGTGAAACAGTAGTCTTTTTCTTGGTTTACAAAATTATGTTGACTTTTTTCTGATTATAATAAATATTGTTAGAATTTTAAAAGAATATAAAATATAGGTATATATTATAGAGCAACAAAACTATCTTATTTGTGGATAGCAATATTTTATACCTAGAAAACTCAAGGCAAACAAATGAAAAAAAATTAGAAATGGCCAGAAAATTAAACAGGGAAGTTGTTAAAATTAAGTTTGAGGTAGTGGGTATTGTGTCGCAGCTGGTTAAGCTGCAGCCTGGGGCACCTGCATCCCATATCGCAGATTTGGCTCAAGTCCTGGACGCTCCAAGCTTCTGATCCAGCTTCCTGCTAATGTGCTTTGGTCCTTGCCACCTATGGGGAGATGTAGATGGAGTTCTGGGATCCTGGCTATGATTTGGCATAGCCTTGACTGTTGTGAGCATTTCTCTCTGTCTCTCCCTCTCTCAGTCACTCCATCTTTCAAATAAAGTAAATAATTCTTTTTGAAAGTGTGAAAACAGGCCAGGTATCAATGGCATTGTGGATCATGACTTTAAAACTTTTCATAGTATCTATTTAATAATAGCCATTAGTCCACACTTCTGCAATATAGAAAAAGAAGTCTCCAATTATTTATATAAAGTCAAAGTAAAACTGATGCCAAAATCTGACAGAGAGGAAATAAATAAAACTATAGACTGATATATGTGAATGTATACCTGAACTCTAAATAAATGTTGTCAAAATTCAACATTAGAGGAATGACAAACTAGTGTCTGCTAATACTAACTGATAGAATTAAAAAGGAGAGAACGATCCAACATGGGAAGTGGGATACACAGCAGACTCATAGAATGGCAGATGTCCTAAACAGCACTCTGGCCTCATAATCAGCCCTTATGGCATTCAGATCTGATTGAAGAGCCCATGAGAGTATTTTAGGCATGGAAAGCCTAGACACTCTGGCCAAAAAAAAAAGAAAGAAAGAAACAAAAAACTTAAATGAAAGATCTCTGCGAGTGAGATCCAAGTGGAAAGAACGGGCCATCAAAGAAGGAGGTACCTTTCTCTGAAGGGAGGAGAGAACTTCCACTTTGACCATGACCTAAGATTGGAGTCGGCGAACTCAAAAGGCTTCCATAGCCTTGGCAACTCATAACAAGAGCCTAGGGTGATTACTGACACCATAAACAAGAGTGTCAATTTCTTAAGTCAACAACAGGAGTCACTGTGCACTTACTCCTCATGTAAGATCTCTGTCCTTAATGTGTTGTACAATGTGAATTAATGCTATAACTAGTACTCAAACAGTACTTTACACTTTGTGTTTCTGTGTGGGTGCAAACTGTTGAAATCTTTACTTAATATATACTAAGTTGATCTTCTGCATATAAAAATAATTGAAAATGAATCTTGATGTGAATGGAATGGGAGAGGGAGTGGGAGATGGGAGGGATGCAGGTGGGAGGGAAGTTATGGGGGGTGGGGAGCCACTGTAATCCATAAGCTGTACTTTGGAAATTTATAAATTTATATTCATTAAATAAAAGTTAAAAAAATTTTAAAATTCAATATTAAGAGAAGATGCTATCATCAAGGAACATAAAGATGATCCTATGTTAGAATTCATGCATCAAAAGTATGATACCCTTTTACCTTCTTGATTGATGCCAAAAGGCACTGCCCATTCAATATGGATTCCAAAGACTGTGTCCTTAAGATTATGTGTGAATATATTCATACATATACATATAAGTTCTGATAAGTATGTGCATGAGAGAAAACCCACAATAAATAACAGCTAGTGCAGGGCCGGCACTGTGGCGCAGAGGGTTCATGCCCTGGCCTGAAGCGCCGGCATCCCAAATGGGCACTGGTTCTAGCCCTGGCTGCTCCTCTTCTGATCCAGCTCTCTGCTATGGCCTGGGAAAGCAGTAGAAGATGGCCCAAGTCCTTGGGCCCCTGCACCCATGCGGGAGATCCTGGAAGAGGCTCTTGGCTCCTGGCTTCAGATCAGTGCAGCTCCAGCCGTTGTGGCCAACTGGGAAGTGAACCAGCGGATGGAAAACCTCTCTCTCTCTCTCTGCCTCTCCTTCTCTCTCTGTGTAACTCTGACTTTCAAATAAATAAATAAATCTTTAAAAAACAAACAGCCAGGCCGGCGCCGTGGCTCAACAGGCTAATCCTCCTCCTGCGGCGCCGGCACACCGGGTTCTAGTCCCGGTCGGGGCGCCGGATTCTATCCCGGTTGCCCCTCTTCCAGGCCAGCTCTCTGCTATGGCCCGGGAGTGCAGTGGAGGATGGCCCAAGTCCTTGGGCCCTGCACCCCATGGGAGACCAGGATAAGTACCTGGCTCCTACCTTCAGATCAGCGTGATGTGCCGGCTGCAGCGCGCTGGCCGCGGCAGCCATTGGAGGGTGAACCAACGGAAGGAAGACCTTTCTCTCTGTCTCTCTCTCTCTCACTATCCACTCTGCCTGTCAAAAATAAAATAAGATAAAATAGCCAGTAACATGCTTAATGATTTTAAAAATTAGAGCTTTATCCATTAATGTTAAAAATAAATTGAGGATTTTTTTGGTTTTTGTTTGTTTTGTTTTTGGATTTTGCCAACAGTGGAAAGCCAAAGTCCTTTCTTTCATCTTATTAAAATCTGAAATAGATGACAGATAATGTAATACAGGCTTAATGAATTTGGGGAGGGGAAGGCTATCCTAGTATACAAGTTGTATCCAAGTACAACTCTGTATCCCACATACCAATATTTCTTATTTTCATGCTGGTGCCTTCATTATAATTTGGAGACTTTTTTCTTTCTCTGTGTTCCAGAATTGTGAAAATAGCAGAGAAGAGGCATCATCAACTATATTTGAAGACATGGGCCAAGAGGGAAATGGGGGGACACAACCCCAGTGTCTTCTGGACTCATAGGAGAAAGAGATCCCTAAAAAAATCACAATAGTTAGAAATGGCCTCATAGTCGAGTTTAGACTTGAGCTAGACTTTGGAGAAAGGAGAAGATGGAATGAGCAGGACAAGGCACATTTGTTCTTCCATTTATTCAACCAACACTTCTTAAGCACCTACCACTTTAGGGGAATATAGGATATATACCACTAACTAGGAAAAATGAATAAACAGAGTATTTTGAGTTAGTGATGAAAATAAAGCAGGGTGGCATGAGAGGCAGTGGCAAATGGGAAGCTTCTTTCAGTTTGGAGTCAACTGCCAAAATAAGCCGGTCCTGCAAAGTTCAAAGGCAAAAGGCAAAGCTTGTGAGGCGTGGGGGTGGCAAGAGTAAGAGCCAAGGTTGGTTGGTCTGTACTGAGCCTGTTTGCAAAGCCAATCATTTCAGCATGGTTAGAATGCAGGGGCATGGGGATAGGAGAGGAGGTCAGAGCAATGGAAAAATCTCTGGCTAATGGCATGATAAGCTCTTCATGGTCATTCTGGTTGCATTGTGGGAAAGGATCACATGAGGACAAGAACAGGAGAAGGATGATCCAAACACTACAGCAGTTGTCCCGGGACATTCAGACTTTGCAGTTCTTCATCTGAGCCAAACAAAAGGATAAGCACTTCATTTGTATTATCTCATTTAATCTTCTTAACAGCCCGAGGAGGCAGACATCATTGATACCCAGTTTACAAATGAGATCAAGTGATTACAGAGGTAAACTAGCTTGCCCAGAGCTAGTGACACTTAACACAGCTTGTGAGTGACACACAAGGAAGCCAACCCAGGCCTACCCTGGATCTTGAGCGTGTTTCTCTCTCTACCCCCTTCGCTCCCACCCCAATCACCCCCACCAGCAGCCGGTGCTCTTCTGTTTCCCCTGATCCCAGCCAACTTCAGGGAGGACTGCCCTGCTCCTACTGCTTCCCTGGGCTTTGGACAAGCCTACTGCTAAGGAAAGCAGATGGAAGGAGAAATCGGTATAGTCCCCCACTGAAGCCCCAGCTGGTGTCCCATCTGCTTTCAACAGCATCCCCCCTGCACTCACACACAACTCCCCAGGAAGAAACGGGAGATGGCTCATAGATTCTAAGACCTGACTGAGATGCCGCATTTTTCATATCACCCACCAGCCCCCACCAGTCCCAGGCCGACAGAGAGGATGGCCACAGCTCCTGAGGCTTCCTGTCTTGCCCTTAATTAACAAGGACAGAGGGAACTCCTGTAGGAGCTGCTTCCTCCAGGACTCCAAAAATCACATCTGTGCTTTCCGTACCCAAAGGAAATCACTCAACAAGATAAATCCACAGTGTCAGATTAGATTGTTCTCCGGAGGTTTTACACACACAGCAATTCTCCATTGGCTCTTAAAATAAATCTCATGATTTAAAAAAAAAAAAAAATAATCACTTCACTCTAATCGTCTTAGACAGTTGTTTCCAACACCCAGACCAGAAAAGAGTGCATCCCTGGGTGTCTCCTCCACACTCGGGAAGGCTGAGTTTCAGGCACTGATTCCACCCTTTTCTACATTGATCTGTGTTTTGGAGGGGCTGCCACTGTCCGGCTCTCACAAGAAGCTGCACAGGCTGCCTTCAGGAGTCAGAGAAGATGTCCCTTTACTGTTCTTGTAACGCAAGGCTCTTCCTAACCCTAGTTCTCTGCCTCCCCTTCCAGGCACAAAGCCAGCTACAAGACAGAGGCCTGACCTGCTGCCCATGGCCTTAGCCAGAAAACAATACAGTGCATGGTTTTAAAGATCAATCCATTAATGGTACCATGGACAAATTCAAGTTGCATCCACAGAGCCTACTAGTAAATAGACCAGGGTACTTCAAAAGATCTTGGAAAATATAATTAAAAGATCAGCTTATTTTGGTGCAACTTAAAAAAATGATGCATAGTTTGCATTGTTTTTCCATAACAGGCATTTTCCATAGCTTCTTAAAATTAATTTATTTAGTTTTATTTGAAAGGCAGAGAAAAAGAGAGAGATGAAGACAGCCAGTAAAGGAGAGATAGGAACTGAAAAGAGCATTTGTAAATGAACTCAGTCAGCAGCAGGGCTCCTATGGAAATGTGCCTTTTGGCTGGAGCCAGTAGGCATGGAAGGACATGGCAGACTGAGAGCAACGCCCTTTGCGGACCCCATACTTTAGTTTCAGTCACGGTAGCAGTTATACGTTGTGTGTCTGTCTCTCTCTTTTTCAACTCTAAGCCCTGTGAGGCAGAAATTGTTGTTTATTATACAAATCCTCAGCATCTGGAGCAGGACCTAGAACACGATAATTATTAAATAAATATCAGATTTGTTGTATGAGTAAATAAAGCTTCGAATGAGTGAATGTAAGTACGAAGGTGGAAAGTGTTTCTAGCGAGACTGTAGACACCAGGGCTTGAAGGTCCACTGGGATCATAGTAAGGGCTTCATCTTGAAAGTTATGGAGACATGGAGACATTTTAAGCAGAGCAATGGAATAACCAAGAGTTTATAGTTTTGAAAGTTCATTCAGCCTACAGCTGGGATTTTGGACTGAGGCAGGCTACACCAGAGCAAAGAGACTAGTAGAGGACATATCCAACACTGGCCTTCCCTGATCATATTACTCAACAACAGTAGGCACCTTCTAAGGGCCAGGCATAGTGTCAAGTGCTAGAGACACAAAGAGAAAGAGTGTCAGAGCTCTTTTTCCACAAAGATTGATTGATTGATTGATTGATTGATTTGGAAGGCAGAATTACAGAGAGAGACTAATTTTCCATCTGCTGGTTCACTTCCCAAATGAGCATAATAGCCAAGGCTGGGCCAGGCAGAAGCCAAGAGCCAAGAACTTCTTCTGGGTCTCCCATGTGGGTGGCAGGGGCCCATTTGGGCCATCTTCTACTGCCTTCCCAGGCACATTAGCAGGGAGCTGGAACCAAAGTGGAACAGCCGAGTATCAAACCAGCACCCATATGGGATGCCAGCATGGCAGGCGGTGGCTTAACCTCCTATGTCACAATGTCAGCCTCAAGTAGGGATTTTTTCCAAATTCAAAAAAAAAAAAAAAAAGAAATTTGAGATAACATTTTTTAAAGTTATATTTATTTATTTGAAAGACAGAGTTACAGAGAGGCAGTAAGAGAGGTCTTCCATCCACTGGTTCACTCCCCAGATGGCCACAATAGCTGGAGCTGTGCCGATCCAAAGCCAGGAGCCTCTTCCAGGGTCTCTCGCATGGGGGCAGGGGCCCAAGGACTTGGTCTATCTTGTACTGCTTTCCCAGGCCACAGTAGAGTGCTGGATGTGAAGAGGAGCAGCCGGGACTCAAACTGGTGCCCATATGGGATGCCGGCACTGCAGGTGACAGCTTTACCCACTACGCCACAGCATCGGGTCCAGATGATATTTTTAATTTACATTATAGTCAGTCAAAGGCTCAGTATTCCACTAAATAAAGAGTTCAACATATAAAAAGTAAAAAGACCATAGTTCTGCAAGAGTATAGGCAAGGGCTATAAACAATAATCAGAGGAAAAGATGTCCACTGGGCCAGTGCTGTGGTATAGCAGGTAAAGCCTCTGTGCAGTGCTGGCATCCCATATGGGCACCAATTTGAGTCCCAGCTGCTCCACTTTGGTTCCAGCTCCCTACTAATGTGCCTGCGAAGGCAACAGAAGATGGCCCAAGTCTTTGGGCCTCTGCACCCGTGTGGGAGAACCAGATGAAACTCCTGGCTCCTGGCTTCAGAATGGCTCAGCTCCAGCCATTGCAGTCATATGGGGATCTTCCAGAGGATAGAATATCTCTGTCTTCCCCTCCCCTCCCCTCCCCCCCCTCCCCTCCCCTCTCCTCCCCTCCTCTCCTCTCTCTCTCTCTCTCTCTCTAACAGTGCCTTTCAAATAAGAAAATCTTAAAAATGTCCATTTCACTCATAGATGGTGAATTTTAAAATAGTTACAGATCATTAAAACTATAGTAACATATGATTCTTTTTTTTTTTTTTTTTGACAGGCAGAGTGGACAGTGAGAGAGAGAAAGACAGAGAGAAAGGTCTTCCTTTTTGCCGTTGGTTCACCCTCCAATGGCCGCTGCGGCCGGCACATCTCGCTGATCCGAAGCCAGGAGCCAGGTGCTTCTCCTGGTCTCCCATGCGGGTGCAGGGCCCAAGCACTTGGGCCATCCTCTACTGCACTCCCAGGCCATAGCAGAGAGCTGGCCTGGAAGAGGGGCAACCGGGATAGAATCCAGCACCCCAACCGGGACTAGAACCCAGGGTGCCGGCGCCGCAAGGCGGAGGATTAGCCTGTTAAACCACGGCACTGGCGAACATATGATTCTTAACAATTTGTTTGACAAACATTTAAAATAAAGGTTGATAAAACCCTATATTTGCAGAACTGATAATACAAGCATTTCTTTCTCTTTTTTGGCTTTTTTTTAATTTTAGCTCCCATACATAAGGGAGAACATGCAATATTTGTCTTTCTGTGTCCAGCTTAATTCACTCATCATGATGTCCTCCAGTTTCACACAAGGTAAAATTTCATTCTTTTTTATAGCTGAATAATATATATGTATATTATATATATATATATTATGTATTATATATATATATATACACACACACCCACCAGATTTTATTTGCCTATTCATCTGATACTGGACACCTTGGTTGATTTCATATTTTGGCCATTGTGAACAATATTGCTACAAACATCGTGTTGCAGGTATTTCATTAACTCAGTGTGTTCGGACCGGCGCTGTGGTTCAGGCTGGATAAAGCCGCCGCCTGCAGTGCCAGCATCCCATATGGGTGCCAGTTCAAGTCTTGGCTGCTTCACTTCCAATCCAGCTCTCGCTGCGGCCTGGGAAAGCAGTACAAGGTGGCCCAAGTCCTTAGGCTCCTGCACCCATGTGGGAGAACAGGGGGAAGCTCCTGGCTCCTGGCTTCGGATCAGCGCAGCTCCAGCCATCGCAGCCATCTGAGGAGTGAACCTGCAGATGGAAGACCTCTCTTTCTTTCTGCCTCTCCTCCTCTCTCTGTGTAACTCTTGACTTTTAAATAAATAAATAAATCTCTTTTTAAAAATATTTTATTTATTTATTTGTTAGAGTTACAGACAGTGAGAGGAAGAGACAGAGAGAAAGGTCTTCCTTCAGTTGGTTCACTCCCCAGGAGCCAGGTGCTTCTTCTAGGTCTTTCACGTGGGCGCAGGGGCCCAAGGACTTGGGCCATCTTCTACTGCTTTCCCAGGCCACATCAGAGAGCTGGATAGGAAGAGGGGCAGCCAGGACTAGAACCAGCACCCATATGGGATGCCGGCACTTCAGGCCAGGGCTTTAACCTACTGCACCACGGTGCTGACCCCATAAATAAATCTTTAAAAAAAAACCAAAAAACAGTGTGTTCATGTCTTATGGGTATATGCCCAGTAGTGGGAATGCTGGGTCACATGGCAAGCCTATTTCTAGTTTTATAAGAAATCTCTACTCTGTTTTCCATAATGGCTGTACTAATTTACATTCCTACTGACAGTGTGTAAGAGTTCCCTTTCCTTCACATCCACATCAGCATGTATCACTCCATCTTTTGGATGTTAGCCATTCTGACAGTAGTGAGGGGATAGCTCATTGTGTTTTGTTTTTTGTTTTGTTTTGTTTTAAGATTTATTTATTTATTTCCAAATAGAGTTACACAGAGAGAGGAGAGGTAGAAAGAGAGAAAGGTATTCCATCCACTGGTTCACTCCCCAGTTGGTCACAACAGCCGGAGCTGTGCCTATCTAAAGCCAGGAGCCAGGAGCTTCTTCCAAATCTCCAACGTGGGTGCAGGGGCCCAAGGACTTGGGCCATCTTCTACTGCTTTCCCAGGCCATAGCAGAGAGCTGGATTAGAAGTAGAACAGCCAGAACTCGAACCAGCGCTCATATGGGATACCGGCACTGCAGGCAGCGGCTTTACCCACTACACCACAGCGCCAGTCCCCTCATTATGGATTTGATTTACATTTCCCTGATGGATAGTGATGTTGAACATTTTTTCATATATATGTTGGCCATTTGTATTTCTTCTTTTGAGAATTGTCTATTGAAGTCTTTTGACCATTTCTTAACTAGATTGGTTGGGGGGTTTTGTTGTGGCTATTGAGTTTTTTGAGTTACTGATATATTCTGGATATTACTCCTTTGTCACATAGGTAGTTTGCAAAATAATAATTAAGGACCCTAGTTCTACAGTCGGGCCTGGGCTAAAATCCTAGCTGAGATACCTCCTAGCTGTGCAACTTGGGGCAAATTACATAACCTCTCAGTTCTTTCATCAGGAAAAGCTTCTAGGAGCAGAGAGAGGTTGACAAGGCCAGAAGAGGCAGCAGCAGCAGCAGCCCCTGGGAGCTTGAATGCCCTAAGACTCAGGCCTGGTGCAGATACACGTGGAGATACGTGGTCAAGAAAGTGGACGAGTGTGCAGCAGTGTGCTGGAGTCACTTTGCACAGCTTCTGCTCACCTCTTCCCAACTTCATGGTCAAGGACATCATGTCAATAGCTTGCAATCAGCCACAGTGAGACTATTTACAGCGTGGAAATTGGCCAATATGGCAAGTCAGGACTGCTTTTTTTTCCCCCAGAGAACTGGTTATTAAACATGTACCAGCACTTGGTTGTATGTGAGTGTACCTAGAAGGATGCAAGGCTAGATTATGTGAGTGTTAGGAACCCAGGCAATTCCTGAAGATGCAAGAGTTGGGTGAGGAGCCAGCAAGGAGCAGGGTTCAGTTCATCCGCTCTATCCTGCTTTTGCATCCCTCAAGGTAGCAGTCAGCAGCAGGGCACTGCCCACAAGAAAAACTCTGCCTAAGGACCAGGAACCCTGTGCATCTCCCAGTCCCCTTAACTGTATCGTGTTACACTGACCCCAGATGATCTAGTCAGTTTCTGCAAGCTCAGGTAGCATTCCCCGTTGCTGGAAACAGTGACGGAATTAGTAGACTGTCTCTGGACCTTAATATGAGGTGAATCACCTGGAACCTATGTGCCTTACATTTGAGAGATAAAATGAAAATTAACTTTCATTCAACTTGAGTAAATAAATTGTCCAAGTATATTGGGTACCTGGATGGCAAACCCTACTTTCTCTGCCTGTCACAACTGCACAATTCTAGAAAGGATTCTAAACACTTGGCTGCGGGACTGTGGAAACAGCAGACGCCATCAAGGAGCTTCCACATGCCAAGGGAAATGTGCAGCTGATTTCAGCTAGACACTTAACAAAAAATGCTCATTCATTCATTCAACATATTTAATCACGTGCTGTGTGCCACACACTGGTGAAATAAAAGTAAGCAATCCGCAGTCTCAGCCCGAGGGTAGAGGAAGGGAGCACAGTGAACAGGTAGTAACAGTATAGAGAGGGGAGGCTCTCCAGGAGACACTTAGGAGCGGCTCCTGACCCAGTTTAAGAGGAGGACCAGGTTGTCTACAGCTGTGGCTAACTGGGAGAAGCACAGAGGGAACCACATTAGAATTAGATGAATTTCTACCTAGGAGAACTGCTGTGCTCCAGAAGGCTATACTTAAGAAAAACCATAAAATGGCTCTTCTCTCATCCATCTTAATAATGTTATTTGTGGTGGCAGGTCTTTGGTTCAGGATTAAGTTTCTTTCCAAATCAGAATGCCTGAGTTCCAATCCCAGCTCCACTTCCAATTCTAGCTTCCTGCTAATGTACACTCTAGGAGGCAACTGGTGATGGCCCAAGTTGTTGGGTTACTGCTCCCTATATGGGAGACTCAGATCAAGTTCCAGGATCCTAGTTTCTGCCTGGTCGGTACCTGATTGTTGTGGGCATTTGGCGAATGAACCAGCAAATGGGAGATCGCTCTCTGTCTCTTCTACATTTATAATTAGTTTTAATTAACAGTTATTCATAATTTGGATAAATAGAGAGAATGCAAACTATCCAAGTATACAATCAGTCTCGAGGAGGTGGGCAAGGTATAATATAGTATAAAAGTGTCAGAATCTAATCTTACTGAATCGGTTGATGTCTGATTGACAAAATGAAATAGCATGTAAAGCATATATCTTTGCATTGGCTTTTCTAATTATGTAAATATAATGAGGATGTTTCATTTATAAATGAACAGATATAAAAATATCATTTAGTTCTGTCTTCATGAAGAAGTTTTGGAAAGCAACCAACGTAGGTATAACAATAAAACCATCGAGCACAGGCCTATTATAATGAGTCCCTCTATCTCCATGCACACACTGGACCCTGAAGGACTTGGAACCCATGTCTTGTGAGGAGTGCTGGTGAACAACAGAGTGCCTAGGGCAGGTTTTTGGCCTCGTGGTTAAGATGCCAGTTGGATTGCCCGTTTCCCATGCCAGACTGCCTGGGTTTGGTACACACCTCTGGCTGCTGGCTTCAACTTTCTGCTAATGCAGACCCTGGGGAGCAGTGGTGGTGGCTCAAGCAATTGGGCTCCTGCCACCCCCATGGGAGACTTCAACTGAGTTCCTGGCTGGTGCCGTGGCTCAATAGGCTAAATCCTCCACCTGCGGTGCCGGCACACCCGGTTCTAGTCCTGGTCGGGGCGCCGGATTCTATCCCCGTTGCCCCTCTTCCAGGCCAGCTCTCTGCTGTGGCCCACAAGTGCAGTGGAGGATGGCCCAAGTGCTTGGGCCCTGCACCCCATGGGAGACCAGGAGAAGCACCTGGCTCCTGGCTTCGGATCAGTGCAGTGCACCGGCCGCAGTGCACCAGCCACAGCGCACCAGCCACAGCAGCCATTGGAGGGTGAACCAACGGTAAAAGGAAGACCTTTCTCTCTGTCTCTCTCTGTCACTGTCCACTCTGCCTGTCAAAAAAAAAAAAAAAATTAAGTTCCTACCTCTCAACTTGTTGCAGGCATTTGGGAGTGACCAGTGAACAGGAACTTGCCATCTCTCTCTCTCTCTCTCTCTCTCTCTCTCTCTCCCCCATCCACACCCTCACTTTCTCTCTCAAATTAAAAAAAGGGGGTATCCAAAGAAGAGCCAATAGAGTGCAAAAGAATCACAAGTCCAGTTATTCAAGAGATGACCAATGGAGAAGAAGAATACTTGGTAAGTTTAGTGAATGTGTACTAGGTACAGATACTGTGTTAAGAAATTTATACATCCTTTGTCACTTAATCTTCACAACAATTTCACTCTATCAGATAGGTACTGTTATTGTCTCCCTTTCTCAGAAAAGCAATCAGCCATGCTGAACTGAAATATTGCTCATGTTGCAACAACACAGTTGACCTGGCAGGGATTCAGGGTTCTCCACTCAACACAGTGTGTGTGCCCCTGAGCCACTTGCTTTCTGCAGAATGATATGAAAGTATAAAAGAATGTAGGGTTGGGGCCAGCCATGGAAAGTTAATAAAAACAATAACATTCTCTCCAAAACAATCCCTCCAAAACAATAACATTCTTTCCAAAAGGCAGAGTAAATTACCATTAATACTATTAAGGACTTGAACAAATACAGGCATGTATCCCTTAAGGAATCGACAGGGGTTGTGAAGGAGAGGTGACAGTTGCTGAATTATGAAGAGAAAGGAAAGAGAGCAGGCAATCAGGATATTGGGAACTGGTTTAAACCATCACAACCCATCACAAAGCGCTGTGTCGGAGCCTATTCCTAGGCTCAAAGACTCCTCTCCATCTGAACAGACTGGGCCTCTGTTAGCAGGTGACAGGATGAGCTGGGTGTGTCTGCAGATGTATGTGCCATATGTACCTTCGAGATGTCCATCTAAGTTCCTTCAGCATTAATGGTATTAAAATTCCACAGGAATGTGTCACTGATTGCTTTTTCACAAACTTAGTAGTCACTGAGGGTAAATAACACATGATTGCTGATTGGCTCAACATCGTTGGAAAGCTGCCCTCATGGCATTTGCAATTTCTCCCTGGAAAATTACAACTTTGTTGTGGCTCCAAGTCAGAAGGGAAAATGCTCATCCACTGCATCGCGCAACCTCTATTTTGGTCAAAGTGTGTTAGTGTCTGCAGTAGGAGACTCTGAAGTTTACACTTCTCCTTTTACACCAGCGATCTGAAGTATAAATTAAGCAAGATACTCTGGCCTTCCTGGGTGTCTGGGAATCATTTCTCCAGGAGTTTTGGAAACTTACAGTTCAGTCTCCTCCCAGCCCTATAAGGTAAGGATTCAAGTTTTTGGCTTCACTCACTTTCTCTTCAATAACACACGTTTGTGTTAACAGGTACAAGGAGTAAATAAAACACCAGGAGACAAAAAGGACACCATGGACTGCACAGCAACCAACGCAAACTTCAACCACATTAGATACATCTCGGAAGCAGAAGTTGGAGAAGCGGTTTTTAAAAATAATTATTTATTTATTTGAAAGGCAGAAAGAGAAAGAGAAGAGAGATGGAGATCTCCTATGCACTGGTTCCAAATGCCCACAATAGTCAGGGCTGGGCCAGGTTGAAGCCAGGAGCCACAGACTCCATCCGGGTCTCCTATGTGGGTGACAGCCCCAACCATTTGGGCCATCACTGCCGCCTCCCAGGATGTACCTTAGCGGGAAGTTGGAACTAGGAGCAGAGATAGGACTCAAACCACTCACTCCAATACAGGAAGGGGTCATCCAAGTGGTATCTTAATTGCTAGGCCAAAGGCCCGCCCCAGCCAAAATTTTTTTTTTTCTTTTTCCTTTTTTTAATGGCATAAGAACATATCAAGTAACCTCACTGACTTCATGTCCAAGGTTTTGAAGACTTACTGTTCTGGTTTAATCTATTAGAAAGTATAATCTTTCCAACGGCTAAAAAGAGGAGGAAGGGGAGGAGGAGGAGGAAAAGAAGGATGAGGAAGAGGGGGAAAACCTTCCCAAAGGAAAGACAGTTAAGGAGGAACCCACCCATAGGCTCATCAGGTGGGTTTGGCTGTCCTGGAATGCAGTGATGAATATTAAAGCATTTCCTCCCTGGATGACCCCACATGGCACAAGTTCAGAAAATGGGACAAGAAAACTGCTTATCTGGGGCTCTCAGGAGTGTCTGTCCTATCCCAGCAGTGCCTCTCCGCCCTGCAAAGCCAGGCAGAGAGGGAACAGCCCAGGAGAGCGCTGAGTGAGGGCTGAGTCTTGCACCAGTTCCAGGAGTCACTTCCTGGTAGGTTCGAGAAATAAAAGGAGCTCCAGAACACTTGGAGCCCTCGTGGGAGCCCAGGCTTGCAGTTTTTCACTTGCTGGTTGAACAGCTGTCTGCGTGCGGCTCTGAGCCAGTCCTTAGGCATGGAGGCTGGAGGAATGGAGGAGGCATAGTTCTTTCTTCCCAGTTGTTTATAGGAAACCGACCCAGAAAAAGACAATTCCAGGCTTTGAAAGGTCAAGTGGAAAATACTATGGAAATACACAGGGTGCCCCTGAAGAATGAGGCGAAAGGCAGGATGTAGCCCAGACCACAGTTAACCAAGTCAACAGGGAGGGAAGGCTATTCCAGGAGTGGGGAGCCCCACGTGACCTGGAGATGAGAAGAGTGTGAGATCTGGGGAGCTACAAGTCAGGCAGACCTTGGTTAAACTTCAGTTTCACTCAACTTCTCCTGGCCTATTTGCTCATCTGGAAAAAGAAGGCTTTGCTTCCTCAGAGAGCTGCAGACAGACTGAGCAATGTGACCTGTGTAATCTACCCTGGCCTGCAGGAAATCCGTACCTCCTTCTGATTGCTTCTCTGCTCCCTCCCCCTCCCCCAGCCTGAGTCCCAGGGACTCAGAACAAGGAACCAATGGCTGAATCCTAGGAGGAGCACTTTCAGCAAAGCAGGGAGGTTAGGTGAAGGCTTAAGAGAATGGAATTTGCTACCTGTTCTGTCACAGAGGTGGGGTCTAGGACCAGTGGCCGATATACGAGAGGCCACATGGTGGCTAAGGGCGAGTGAGGATGAAGAGGATAGAAGCAGGGAGGTTTTTGCAAAGACAGGCCGTACTTACATAAGTATTTTTCTGACAACCAGACCTAGACTGTGGAAGCTAAGAAGCCGAACTGTGAGTGTACCTGTGTTTTCCTGGGAGGAAGCAGGGTGGGGCGCAGATGGAAAGAGCACAGGGTGGGCATTTGGCCCAGTGGTTAAGACACCACTTGGGACACCCGCATCCCATATCAAAGCGCCTGGGTTTGAGTCCTGGCTCTGATTCTTTCTTTCTTTATTTATTATTTGAAAGGTAGAGTTCTAGAGAGGCAGAGAGAGAAAGAGGTCTTCCAACCACTGGTTCACTCCCCAGATGGCCACAACAGAGGGGCTGCGCCGATCTGAAGCCAGAAGCCAGGAGCTTCTGCCAGGTCTCCCACACAGGTGCAGAAGCCCAAGGACTTGGGCATTCCTCTACTGCTTTCCCAGGCAATAGAAGAGAGCTGGGTTGTAAGCGGAGCAACCAGGACTCGAACCAGCACCCATTTGGGATGCCAGCACTGCAGGCAGTGGCTTTACCTGCTATACCACAACACCGGCCCCTCTGCTTCTGACTTGCAATGCACATCCTTCACGGCAGCGGGCGATGGCCCAATATTTGTGTCCCTGAAGCCCCTGCAGGTAACCTGGACTGAAATCCAGGCTCTTGGCTTCCACCTGATCCAGCACTGACTGTTGCTGGCATCTGGGAAGTGAACCAGCAGATGGAAGCTCTCTGTTCATCTCTCTCCTCTCTGCTTTTCATGTAAATAAAAAATAAAATATTTTAATTAAATGGAATGAGCATTGGACTTAGAATGAGAACATAAGAGTTTTGCCACCAACCCTGGAACTTCCAGCTCTTTAGACAGATCTGTCAAGTCATCAGGGCTCAATTTTTTTTTAATGTAAAAAATACCTTCCTCTTAGAGTCATGTGACAGGCCAACAAGTTGACAGAAATAGAAAGGCTTGGAAAATGGAAAAGTGAAGAGGAAACTGGGTGTTGGCATCGTGGCATAGCCGGTGACACTGGCATCTCACGTCAGAGTGTAGGTACAAGTCCCGGCTGCTCCACTTCCAATCCAGCTCCCTGCTAATGTGCCTGCGAAAGCAGTGGAGGATGATCCAAGTACTTGGGCCCCTGTACGCACAGGGAGACTAAGCTGTTGTTCCTGGTTCCTGGCTTCAGCCTGGCCCAGCCCCAACTGTCCCAGCCATTTGGGGAGGGAACCAGCAAAACAAGTAGATGTAAAAACTGGTAGCTGTGTGGAGAAGTTTGTTTTTTCCAACATTTCCCTAAACACCAAACTAAGAGGAGGATAGTTCCTGAGCAGTGTTTCACAGACCTCATCTCCTCACCACCATTAAAGGGTGTGTCACACTTACACAGAAGCCTGCCCCTCCCAGGAGAAGGAAGCAGTTTCCTGTCTTTGATTCCCATGCAGCTAAAAAGAGTAACCAGGGGCCAGCATTGTGCTGTAACCAGTTAATCCACCACCTGCAAAGAAAGAGCCCATAAGAGTCCCCGCTGTTCCACTTCCAATCCAGCTCCAGCTCCCTGCTAATGGCCTGGGAAGACAGCAAACCATGGCCCAAGTAGTTGGGCCCCTGCCACCCACGTGGGAGACCCAGATGAAGCTCCAGGCTCCTGGCTTTGGCTGGGCCCAGCCCTGGCCTTTGCAGCCATTTGGAGAGTGAACCAGCAGATGGGAAGATTTCTCTGTGTGTGTGTGTCTCCCTCTCTCTTGTAACTCTGCTTTTCAAATAAATAAATCTTTAAAAAGGAAAAAAAAAAAAAAAAAAGAGGAACCAGTAGTTCTTCCTATGCTTCCTAAGGGGCAGTACTTGAAATGTGTGGATGATAGACTTACAATGACCTTCTTCTGACAGTGCTGACAGCTAGATCTTCATCTCTTACATGCACACACACAAACGTTCTAAAGGTCATTTCCTCCCAGCTGAAACACCTTGTCTAACTGTTACTTACAGAACTATAATCATTTGCAGGGCTTCCTTCTGGCTGTTCCTGCAAGATTTTCTGTGACTCATCAATAGATTTGTTTCGAAACAGCAAGCCTTCTTAACCCAATGAGGAAGAAAGAGGAAAACTGTCTCCACTCTTTGCATCTATAAAATCCCACAGCTGCAGGCATTTGCGCTAGCCCTTGAACTGCTGGGTACAACCTCTGGGTTCCACATCAGAGTGCCAGGGTGGGATTCCCGGCTTTACACTCAATTCCAGCTTCCTAATGCAGACTCCAGATGATGGCTCAAATAGTTCACCACCTGGGAGACCCGGATTGAGTTCCCAGCTCCTGGTTTTGGCCCTGTCCAGTTTCAGCCATAGAGGGCATTTGGAGGGTGAACCAAGAGATGGAAGCTCTCTTTCTCTCAAATTAAAAAAAAAAAAAAAAAAAAAAAAAAAGGAGGCTCACTCTGCCTCTCTGCCTTTGGAGCAGCACAGCTCCAAATAGCATACTTTTGCTTTAATATGGATAAACAGAGAAATAGCTATGCAGGTTAAAAACAATTAGATCTTATATATGTTTTTATGTGCTTTGAAAAATAGAAATTGTGCTAGAGTGCTTTGTATGATGTTAAATTGATATATCCTTTGAATTCTTTTTGGACAGCCAAACCTTTAATTACTGACTATACATGAACAAAAACAGAAGCAATTCAAAGGTTTTATCCTTGTTAAAGAAACAGGTAATTCCCTTTAGTTATGAGCCTAAAAGCCAGCCTCCCCAAACCCTACTATCATGGTTGAATGACCTGTTTGCCATCAGTGGTTAGCAAGATCAGCAGATAACATTTTTCCATATGAATTTTACACCACCCCAGCCTTTCCTGCAAGATGATTGACAGATAAAAGAGGTGGTCACAGAGCATCACAGAACACAGGTACAGGGGAAAAGTTCTCTCTTTAAAATGGATTTGCAGCGTCTCAACTTCAGAACTTCTTATCAACTGACGGTAAAATTAGCACTAAATGTGCTAGCATTTCCAGATATAAGACAATAACCACAATGTATCCCCTTCAGCTTCCAGGCTATTCCCAAGCAAGGAATACCAACCAACCCTTGTGAAGATGGAATTAGTTTCCTTGTTCTGTCTTTTCTGAAAATTGTTGATTTCCAGACCAACATGAAAAAGCTGAGTCTTTTGCAATACGGAAAAATACTCAGTACTTTGTCCTTTGTTGCTTGGCAACTAAGGGCTATAAATGGATTTTATGATTATAAAGGCTCTGGAATTAATGTGAACATGTAAAAGTTGTAATAACTCCCTGGAGACAGGAGTATTTCCTTGAAAAAGAAATGTGTGGATCTAAATATGCAGCTTGTACTCATTCTTGTTTCAAAATAAATGAAGCAAGCAATTTTGTTCCTTCATACTTGCAAATAATAAAATAAAAACCAATAACTAGAATCTATTTCACTGTGTCAACATTCTATCCTTGAGTCTAACAACTGTAAGCGGTAGGCAGGTTTCTTCCTTGATTTTTGTTTTGTTTTGTTTTTTAAAGATGGATTTATTTATTTATTTGAAAGTTGGCGTTATAGAGGGAGAACACGAGACAGAAAGAAAGAGATCTTCATTCACTGGTTTACTCCCCAAATGGCCAGAACAGCCCAAGCTGGGCCAGTCCTGAGCCAGGAGCCTGGAACTTCATCTAGATCTCCCACGTGGGTGGCAGGGGCCCCAGCACTCCAGCCATCTTCTGCCACTTTCCAGGGACATGAGCAGGAGCTGGATCCAAAGTGGAGAAGCCAGAACTTGAACCAGTGCTCATATGAGATGCCAGCATTGCAGGGAGTAGCTTAACCTGCTGTACCACGACACCAGCCCCTGGTGTATGTTCTATCACCATTTTACACGTGGAGAAACTGAAGCTCTAACAGGTTAAGTCTAAGTAAGTAATCTGAGGTCACATAACTAAAAAGCAAAGGAATAAGGATTCAGAGCTAAGTCTGCCTCTGACTAGCACATCATAGAGTCCTATGAAATGTGCTCCTCAGCTCCTACTATTTAAAGCTGCTGATAGTATCACCCCTGAGAGTGACACTAATTCCAACCATCAAGTCACACAACATTCTTCTTAAGTGTATGACTTCCTATTGCTATGCATGATGTTTGTTTCCCACATTGCTAACACCAGACTATTAATTATTGGAATACCATCTTGCTGAGCATTTTGACCTGAGTCTCGTTACCCAAAATGACAAGATTAACAGTTAATCATTTCTACGCCACTTCTTAGTAAAGCCGGCTGCCTAAATTCCCTTTGTAGATTTTTGTCATGCATGGACAATGTTTGGATTCTTTTATCTTTGCGTGCTTCCTAGTGACCTCAAACTTGGGTCTCTGTAGTTGCCTGTACTGTGAACATAAACCATTGTCTTTTTACCACCAACACCTCATCTCATGGTGCTAGAACCGGGCTGTGCCAAAAATGCCAGATGATAATAAAGGACCAACTGCTCGCAGTCCAAAATAGCTTTACATGCCAATTTTTAAAAACAAAGGGGGGTGGGAGCTGGTGATTTTAACAGGAGCCTTAAGTTCTACAACTACCCCCTTGCAACCTGCTTAGAAGATACCCACATGCAGGGCTAAGAACATAGGCCTGCAGAGTCAGACAGACTTCTTGGCCAACCCAGACAAAATAGCTGTGTTACCCTGGGCAAGGTAGCTAATTTCTCCAGATCTATTTCCTCATCTGTGAAATGATGAAAAAAAAAATTACTTACTTGCTGTTTTCATTGTGTTATACACATTATGCATCGACACTGCCAAAGGTCTTAGAAAAACAACTAACACAAAATCAGGCAGTGGTGTCCTTAGTGATCACTGGCTATTCAGGGAGCTCTTTAGATAAACAAACATTTTTCCTAATTATGGAATACTAAGTATACTTCTTCACTGGACAATAAGAACATGTCAGGCCCTATCCTTCACTTGACTTGTCACTCCATGAGGTACACATTACTCCCATTTGCTAGATGAGGAAACCGTCTCAGAGGAACCCAGTCATCTGCCAAGGCAACATCTGCAATGTGCAACGGAAGTAGGATTTGAACTCAGAGCAATCTAACTCCTCTGCCACTCATCACTGGACTCAGGAGCTCTGGGTTATGAGTGTGATGGACAGCAGTGCCCCAGATCCAGAGAGGAGGCAAGCGGCCTGTTAATGACAACATCACATGGGAAAGATGTGGCCATCAGACAGTCCCTGCTCCCATTTCCACAACCTAGGTACATTACACCTTGACTGTGTTGCCCAGTCCCTGGCCCTTACTCAAGATGGCAGCTTCCAACCTCCAACTCTTAACACCCCCTGCTGATTTCCAAGTATTGATCCTGGTGCCCAGTTCAGCGGGTGACCCGTTTTGCATTTTGGCCTCTCTGGACTTTGGTTTCTGACCCTCTCCATCCGCAGTTCACATCTCTGCCAGGTTTCCACTGAGCACCACATCACCTCCATGACCTACCTACCAATAAAGAGCTCCTTTTAAAGAACAGAAAGTTCTCATTACAAGAAAATGCCACAATAGAGAGACTTATAAACACAAAAACTAGCCTTGATGTGAAGGGTGCCAATCCAAAGGTTTAACCAAAATGCCAGAGAAGCACAGCAAACAGGGCTTCCAGCTTGGTCCAGGCAAATGGTGCTTCCAACTTGGCCAAGGGGAGTTTTCTAGATGAAGAGGCAGGAAACAGCATCATCCCAGGAAGAAGGCAAGAACCCAAGGCTACAAAAAGGCAAGAGTGTATTCAAGAAACCACGAAAAGCTCAGTGGAACTGATGTAGACGTAGCAATGGTGATGATGATAACACACGGAGATCCAAGCACTATTTTGAGCTTCACTCACCCATTGCATAACTTCAGCAATATTATACAACTTTCCCAGTTGTATAGCTATGGAACTGGGACACAAAGAGATCAAACACCGTACTCAAGATCACACAGCTAACAAAGGGCAGGTCAAGATTAGACATCTGACCTCAGGGCATGCTCTTAAGGCCACATCGAGAAGCTCCTCTCTGGGAAAGTCCTCAGAGATAAGTTTCATTGGAACCATTATCCCAAGATCAGGCAATGCAGATACCGCAGAAATGTTTCAGCCCAGGAGGATCTTAGAGATGAATGTTCAAACCAAGGGGAGGTTGCAGTTTTTTAAACATTTCTGAGTTTGAAGCAACAGAATTTGGTAAATGATCAGCTGCAGACTACAGAAATCAGTGACACCATGGTTTCTAGTTTGGAAAGAGCTATGGTTGGAAAGTGCCATCTCCAAAATTCAGATGTTGCCAATGTGACAGTATCAAGGGGTAGGGCCTTTGAGAGGAGATTAGGCCATAAAGCATATTTTTAATAGGATTCAGGCCCTTACACAAGGGGCTATAAGGCAGGCATTTAGCCTAATACTGAAGATGTCACTTGAGATGCCTACATCCCATATCTGGAGTGCCTGGGTTCAAATCCTGGCTGCATTTGTGATTCCAGCTTCCAGGTAGCAGAAGATGGTCCATGTTTTGGGGTCCTAGCCACCCATGTGGGAAATCTAGATTGAGTTCCTGGCTCCCAGCTCTAGCCTATGCCAGCTCTGGCTATTGCATGCATTTTGGGAAGGAACAAATGGATAGGAGAACACTGGCTGTCTCTCTTTTTTCTCATCTCTCTCTCTCTCTCTCCTCTATCTCTCTCTCCTTCAAATGGAAAAGAAAAGGAGGCCTCACACAGCACTCAGCCATCATGCTCTCTTGCTCCTCTGCCTTCCACTGTCTGAGGACACAAAAAGGTTTTCATCAGACACCAAGACCTTGATCTTCAACTTCCAGTCTTCAGAACTATAAGAAGCAAATTTCTGTTTTTTATAAATTGGACACTCTCAAGGTCCAGCAGCTCAAAATGGACTAATTCAGGAAATGTGTGGGAGAGTGAAGGGAATACGGAAAGGGGTCAAGATTGGGATAAGAGGGATGGATTCTGCACTTCAGCTTAAGTGAGAAATTGAGAAATGTGGGGGGTATCCTGGCACACAGGAATGTACATTAAGCAGCTGTAAATATAGTCCTGGAACTTGGTGAGAGGGTTTGTTATGCGGGTCACGGGGATCTATGGGTAAGCTCACAGCACACAAACAGAAGAGCTCCAGAAGTGGATGGGGGAAGACAAGGAGGCAGGAGAACATCTGAAGGAGCCGGAACAGAGACAGAAAGGCTGGGCAGAAAAGCAGAAGCAAGGATGCTGCAGAAGCAAATGGGAGAGAGCTGCTGTGCTTAAACAGCAGGTGACCGTGACGGAGCCCAGCGAGAGCGCCAGGAGGACGGGGACTGAGCATCCCAGTGTGACGCAGCAACCAGGAGACATTTCAACAAGTCAAGGGGACAGAAGCCAGGTCAAAGCGGGCTGAACAGCGGATGGGAGAGGAGGAGTGGAGACAACAGGAATTTTTCAGAATTCAGTGGTGCAGGGGAAGAGAACAGTGAGCCTTTGAGAGTGGAGGCAGAGTTGAAAGAAAAGATACCTGGATGAGTCCTCCACGAGGGTCTAGTACCCTCTCTTTTCCCTTGTATTGACTTTTAGGTCAATGCTGAAGGTATCCTTTAATAGAAGCCATTCCCAGAAGCCTGTGAGACCTAAGCAACTAGTAAATGTTGATCCACTGCAGGGAATCCCACCTATCAGTTTAGACTTGACCCCTGGGCCTCTGGCATAAAACTTGGCAGCAGCAACTCCTGGGGACAGAAAGAAACCCCACACAAAAGAAAGAATTCCCCCTTTCCTGGTCAGGTCAGCTTCTCAGAGAGAAATCATCCGGTTTCCTATTCACATCAGTAACACTGAGAGCAGACTTTCACAAATCTACTCCCTTTTTTCTTACAGTATGGGTTTGTTACAAGTGTAACGGACCAGAATATAGAGAGGAAACGATGTCTTCATCACTGCACTGTTTAAGTCATTGTCTCATGATAAAAAGATTTTTATTTTATTGGAAAGGTAGAGAGAGCTTTCAGCACTGGTTCACTCACCACATCCTCGACGCCTGAAACCAGGAGCCAGAAATTCAATTTAGGTCCCCAAGTGCGTGGCAGGGACTCACTGAGCTGTCACCTGCTGCCTCCCAGGGTGCACAGGAGCAGGAAGCTGGACTTGGGAGTGGAGGTGGGGCTGGAATCCAGGCACTCTGATAGGTGTTGTAGTTGTCCCAAGCAGCAGCTTAACTTCTGAGCAAAATGCCCCCCCCCCCCATCACTGCTTTTAATCATACTGTCAAATCACCATTTCCTATCAACGTCTTGAGTGGAATCTGTAAGTTTCTAGACTCTGACTGCGGAAACTTACCCACCCCACCCCCCCAGCACACCCTCCCCTTCACGGGCTGCTCCAGGTGTAGACTCCTCCAGGAGCAGGCAGGTGAGAGAAGCAGTCAATATCCTGGGACTATAGACTGATTCCCAGTCTCTCCTGGGTCCTGCACCTTGCTGAACATCTGATGAAAACTACAGTGTCTTTCCCCCATAAGAATGAGCCTACAGAAACACATATTACCACCCAATTTCAGAGTCCAAGGGCCCCACTGAACCTCATCCCAGGTTAAGGACTCTGGACAGAGTGTAACTTTTTGTAAGTTGAAAGAAAAGCCAGCCCTGTGGTGTAGCAGGTGAAGCTGCCACCTATGACAAAGGCATCCCATATGGGCGCAGTGTCCCAGCTGCTCCATTTCCCACCCAGCTCCCTGCTAATGGCCTGGGGAAAGCAGCAGAAGATGACTCAAGTGTTTGGGCCCCTGACACCCAGAAGCAGCTCCTGGATCCTGGCTTCAGCCTGGCCAACCCCAGCCAATGCCACCAACTGGGGCGTGAACCAGTGGATGGAAGAGTTCTCTCTCTCTGTGTGTCAACTCTGACTTTCAAATACATAAATAAATCTTTTAAAAAAAAAAAGAAAAAGAAAAAATTAATATCAGTAGGCAGCAGTGACAGGAAAAGTCTACGGATTTTTTTTTTTAACTTCCTAGCAGGTATTTTGGCATTACTTACCAAAGAACCAAAATGTTTAAAAATTATTTGTGCCAACAATTTTATTTTAGGGAGATTCATTGAAAGAAAATAAGGACTGGGGAGAAAATTCTATCATAGTACATGTATAACAGGAAAAATCGAGAACTAGCCCCAATGGTCAATAATTAGAAATAGTTAAATTATGGAGTTTTCTCTCCTGGGGCCTGAAAATGGAAGAAGTGTTCTCTTTGCTCTTCATTGATTTCTCCCCTCCCCATGGAGTGTTCATTTAAAAAAAAATTATGTGTTTATTTGAAGTAGAGAAAGGGGGACACACACACATACACAGAGATAGAGAGAGTTCTTCCATTTGCTGGTTCACTCCCCAAGATGTCCACAAAACCAGGAGTGGGCAAGGCCAAAGTCAGGAGCCGAGAGCTGCATCTGTGTCTCCCATGTGGATTCAGAGGCCCAGGCACTTGGACCATCTTCCGCTGCTTTTCCCAGGCTATTAGCAGGGAGCTGGAGCAGAGTGGTGCAGCTGCACGGTAGTCTCTGACTAGCCTGCGCCTCCCACTTACCGACACTTACGCCTCTATTCCAATAACTCTACAACCTCTGGGCTCCCCCAAGCAGTGACCTTATTCCCACTTCCCAGTAATTCCTCAATCCCCGTCTCCCACCACTTCCCTTCTTACTCAGCTCAGATCAGGATCCGTGGTGATAACCACTTGGATGCAAAGACCTGCATCTCTTCTGGTTTCTCCAACTGCAGGGAAATCCAGTTCTTTACCCATTCTCAGCCTGCACCTAAGCAGCTGAATGTTGCTGAGAAAATCACACACAACTTAAAGTCATTGACAATAAACCTCAAACAGACCCAGCACTGAGGAGCAGTTCCCACCATCCGCTCCAGAGAGCTGCTTATTCACTCTTCGCAATGAGCTGAAAAGTGGTCCCCTCAACAGGTATGTGCACCCAGAACCTAGGAAGGGAAGGTGACCTTGTCTGGGAAAAGAATTTTGGCAATTAAGTATCTTGAGATCACACTGGATTATGGTGGCCCTAAGTCTACTGATAAGTGTCTTTAGAAGAGGGGGAAGATGGCACCCATAAAGCAGAGGGTGTTAGGAATCAGAGTGGTTGGTCTGCAAGGCCAAGAATTACCAAGGATTGCCAGCTGCCACCAGAAGCTGGGAGAGGCACAGGATGTATTCTACCCTAGGGCCTTCCCAGTTAGCACAGCCCTGCCAGGATCTTGATTTCAGACTGCTGGCTACCAGAGTGTGAGAGAATACATGTCTGCTGTTTGACGCCTTCCAGTTTGTGGTAACTTATTGCAGTAGTCCTAGGAAATCAACATCCTGGCTAAGAAGGGAAAAAAACTTACTCTCCTGTTCCAGCTCTCAAACAGCTAACCCCAAACGCCTAACCTCCAGCTGCCAGATGGCACATGCCCCGCCCCTGGTCACCTCCTCAGAAGTCTTCCCTGACTGCTGAAGCTCAGGGAACTCACTCCCCCTCCCTGCAGCAGCCGCTCTCTGCACCATCATCTGCCTTTATTTTCTTCATAATTAATGAGTTTCTGATAATTTTTTTTTACTTTTTTTTTTTTTTTTTTTTTGACAGGCAGAGTGGATAGTGAGAGAGAGACAGAGAGAAAGGTCTTCCTTTTGCCATTGGTTCACTCTCCAATGGCCTCTGCGGCCGGCACATCACGCTGATCCGAAGCCAGGAGCCAGGTGCTTCTCCTGGTCTCCCATGCGGGTGCAGGGCCCAAGGACTTGGGCCATCCTCCACTGCCTTCCCGGGCCATAGCAGAGAGCTGGCCTGGAAGAGGGGCAACCGGGATAGAATCCGGCGCCCCAACCGGGACTAGAACCCGGTGTGCCGGCGCCGCAAGGTGGAGGATTAGCCTGTTAAGCCACGGCGCCGGCCTTTTTTTTTTTTTTTTTACTTTTTGACAGGCAGAGTGGACAGTGAGAGAGAGAGAGACAGAGAGAAAGGTCTTCCTTTTGCCGTTGGTTCACCCTCCAATGGCTGCCACGGCTGGTTTCCAAAGGCAGGAGCCAGTTGCTTATCCTGGTCTTCCACGGGGTGCAGGACCCAAGCACTTGGGCCATCCTCCACTGCACTCCCTGGCCACAGCAGAGAGCTGGCCTGGAAGAGGGGCAACCGGGACAGAATCCGGCGCCCCGACTGGGACTAGAACCCAGTGTGCCGGCGCCACTAGGTGGAGGATTAGCCTGTTGAGCCACATCTTTTAAATGTATCTCCTGATCCTCTTCTCCCTTTGGCTGGGAGGGCTCTGCTTGTCCACTGCTGAGTCTCCAGCCACTGGGCAGCATGCAGTGCATGAGAGACCTGGGAATGTTCTTGATTGCCTGATGGACTAAACAGAGGAAGGCATAAATGATGATCTTCTAACCACTTGCTACCTGGCTGAGCCTTAAGCAAGTCATTTAACTTCTGTCAGTCTACTATTTCTCATGGGAGAAAAAAGATGCCTCACAGAGCCACTTTGAAGGGAATTGAGGAAGCTGATAATCAAGTTCAATAAGAAAAATAATAGCTACCAATCACTGACTTCTCTGTACCAAGCATGGCACTTCACAACCACATTCTGAGAAAATCTGATTATCTCCACAAGGAAACTAAGACCTGGAGATGTCTACTTAACCCTGGTTCCAAAGGCAGTAAATGGCAGAGCCCGGATCCACTTTCAGGATGCCTGATCATAACTCATGTTTCCAACTATGATTCTATACACAGCACACAATAAATGCTCAGCAAACAACAGTTATTGTTATCAGATTGCACATCAGAGACTGGCAAACACTTTCTGTAAATGGCCAGATAGTAAATATTTTAGGTTTCGCAGCCATACAGCCTCTGTTGCAACCACTCAACTCTGCCATCCTGGCCTCAACACAGCTGTACAGTATGTAAATGAATGAGTGCATGCCAATAAAACTTTATTTGCAAAAACAGGCTGTGGGCCTGATTTGGCCACTGTGGCCACAGCTTGCTGACCTCTGTTGCAGATGAGTCAGTAATAAGAGATATTTACTCTATCCATGTAGTTCTATGAGTGAACTGCAAAGTGCTAACAGTATAATCCCATTTTTGCATTAAAAATACACAAGATTGCCCCCCAGCTTTGTGGATTAAGTCACCACCTGCACCACTGGCATCCTATATGGATGTCAACTTGTGTCCCAGCTGCTCCACTTCCAACCCAGTTCCCTGCTAACACAGCTGGGAAAGTAGCAGATGTCCCAAGTGTTTGGGCCCCTGCCTCCCATGTGGCAGACTGGGATGAAGCTTCTGGCTCCTGGCTTCGGCCTGGCTCAGCCCTGGCCCATTGCAGCCATTTGAGTGAGCCAGATAATGGAAGATCTCTCTCTCTCTCTCCCTCCCCCCTCTGCCACGTGTGCATGTCTCCCTCTTTCTGTAATTCTGCCTCTCAAATAAATAAATCTTAAAAAAATAAAGTTGAAAATACACAGGATTGACACCCAATTTTACAGTAGTTACTGCCACATGGCAAAATCACTTGTGGTAATAACGTCTTCTATTAGGTGATGTGTTTTTATTCCCAGATTGCCTGCATATTGAATGTTTAGCTTCCAATACATTGTAGAGTCTTCCAGAAACCCAGTGCTGAGTCTAAAGCTGAAAAGATAACCATATCAGTCACATCAAAGAAGGTCTAGGTGTCTTCTCTCAGAGGGTTTGTGTGGGTGATTTTGTTCCAGGAGTCCCTAAGGATGGTGATGGACATGGCGGGTCTCCAGTGTGGTGTGCAGGGGACCAAGCTCAGCTCTGAACTCACTGTGGCACATTTTAAATTCTAATTAAATTGGGTTCACCTGGGGGGTTCCAACATAAAAGAAGAAAAGGTATTTCTTCTTGGTGGAACGAAGCCAACAGCCTCTCTGTTCTGGATGCTTCATGGCAAGGCAACATGGACTCTAACACCTGTCAACATCAAACAGGAGTGTTCCATAATCCTAAACTGCTGGCATGATCTGGCTGGTACTTCTTGTCTTTGGCAAGCTTTTACTCCCAGTCTCCTGGAAGGCCCATGCTGCCACACAGATGATCAAGCTCCTACTTCTGTGGGATCACTTCAGCGATGCTGGATCTCACACTATCCAGGTCTACAATTCAACCATTAAAGGGTATCCAAATCTACCCTTGGAGGAGGTAGCCTTTCTGACTCATGGGATCAACACTGCTTCAGGGTCCTATGAATGCTCTTCGAATACAAGACTCTACAGAGACGTAAGGTGGCATGCATCATTCACTATTTGCTCCTTCTGGGGAAACTCATTTGATTGGAACAGAAGGAAGAGGGCACAAGGGCACTGGATGTCTAAGAAAGAGAGAAAGCAGAGATCCCAAAGGGAAAGAAAGACAGAATTGAGAGACCAGCCTGGGGCCAACCATCCTCTTCACCCACTAGACAGCCTTGCCCAGAGCCAGCCCTGGTGATGGGCAGCTCTGCCCTCTACACAGAAGTCAGCTGTTCAGAGCTGCTGGTCCTCCTCTCAAGAATTCACAAACAACAGCCTAAGTTGTCTCCATATTTGGGGGAAATATTGTGATACACAGCGACCTCTCAGGAAATTTGTCCTTATTTGTGTCTGCTAATAATGAAACAGGATTTCCAACAACTGGTGACACACTGTCACAATTGCCACTGTTTATACCATTCACTGGACCCTTTCGCTACTGAGAAGGTTTTCCTTTTACCTACATTCACACTTTCTGGGTGCCCCAAATCGAGTTACAATTTAATAACTGTTGATTTATTTGAAATGCAGAGAGACACAGAGATCTCCCATCTAGTGCCACAGCTTTTGAAGAAACAGCCTTTTGCTCTATTCTTTCATTCATTCTGTAACGATACTGAGTCCCCATAGACTGATGTCACATTATTCCAAGTCACATCTCTCTTGTGCTCAGCTCCCTTGAAGCCTTTGAAGATTAACCCCATCTGGCCGGGGCCTTCAGCCATGGCTTCCTCCCCAGTTCCTGAACCCTGGGCTCCAGGGAATTCCTGGATCACTGTGGACGGCAGATGGCATTCCCTTCCCTGCACCCCTGCTCTCTCTTGGGAATCATTACCTAGCAAATTTGAATCGGATGCAGAGACACAGGCAGAGAATGCTGGCAGCTTGTATGACAGCATCTTCCTGAGGGGATGTTTTGTTCTTCCTCAAATCCCAGCCCCTCCACGGCTTCTGGTTCTAGAGCCACCGCCACAGGCTTCACGGAGGGAAGACGCTTCCACGCGTGAGCTTCCTCGAGGGCCCTTACTGTGATCTCCTCTGAGTGAGAACCTCATTTCCTCCCCCTGCACAGCATGGGCAGGAATCTCCCCTTGTGCATTCATGAGAAGCCAGTAAACATTTGAGAATCTGCTCCAGGATGCTACAAAGGGGATGAGAAAATCACTTTTCACCCATTCAGAAATTTTTCTCTTCAGAGATTCAACTGAGTGGACAAATATTCTTTTCAAATGACTTTTAATAAACTACTTTAAAAAGCTTGGGACAGGGCTGGCGCTGTGACACTAGGGGTTAAAGCAGCCACCTGCAGTGCCAGTATCCCATATGGGCCCCAGTTCTAGTCCCAGCTGCTCCACTTCCGATCCAGCTCTCTGCTATGGTCTGAGAAAGCAGTAGAAGATGACCCAAGTGCTTGGGCCCCTGCACCCACATGGGAGACCTGGAAGAAGCTCCTGGCTCCTGGCTTTGGATTGGCAAAACTCTGGCCATTGCAGCCATTTGGGGAGTGAACTAGCCAATGGAAGATCTCTCTCTCTCTCTTTCTTTCTCTCTCTTTCTCCCTGCCTCTCTATAACTCTGCCTTCAAATAAATAAACAAATCTTTAAAAAAAAAAAAAAAAAAGCTTGGAAGCCAAAAATGAGTCTTCTGATATCATGGTAGTCTAAAAGAATACACCCATAGTTCTTCAAGGAAACAAATAATGACTCTAAGGTTGCAGATACAAGACATAAATAAAATAAACAAAGGAATGGGATTTACTGGGATTCACTTCTTTTCTGATCATTTTTGTCCAGAGAGCTGTTGTACGGATTAAATGACATCAAGATGTGAAGTGAATAGCACAGGGCTTGGCACATTATAAATGTTCAGTATGGGGCTGGCGCTGTGGCGCAGGTTAATCCTCCACCTGCGGTGCCAGCATCCCATATGGGCACCGGATGGAGTCCCAGCTGCTCCACTTCCAATCCAGCTCTCTGCTGTGGCCTGGGAAAGCAGTAGAAGATGGCCCAACTCTTTGGGCCCCTGCACCCGGGTGGAAGACCTGGAAGAAGCTCCTGGCTCCTGGCTTTGGTTTGGCGCAGCTCTGGCCATTACAGCCAACTGGGGAGTGAACCAGCAGATAGAAGACTTCTCTCTCTCTCTCTCTCTCTCTCTGCCTCTTCTTCTCTCTCTATGTAACTCTTTCAAATAAATAAATAAATCTTTTAAAAAATTTTTTTAAATAAATAAATGCTCAGTAAATGTTGCTGTCTGGTTCAAATGAGTTGACACTGAAAGTTTCCAACTTAAAACTTTGCAAATGTTAATAGATACACATTTTTTAAGACAAAATCATTACTTTCCTACAAACATTACTTGAATATATGTCACAGATTTCATTTAACTATTTAATTAATGAAGGAACCAGGAGGAGGTCTCATTGATTGGTTCCAAGGAGAATTCAAATTATATATGTAATAAAGTTCATTCCATCATTTTATTTATATACACATACATAAAAATATGCATTTAAATATAATTTATATATAAATTATGTTAGGTATAAATACAATATATATTAATTATAAATAAATAAAATAATTAGTACTTCACATTATACTATTTATATGCAATAAAATAATGGAATATGGAATATATCATATACATTTATATATTTTTCTCTATGTAAAATAAAATCATGAAATGAATTAACCAATAAATGCAAAACTGGCTTTAATGGGAACTATTAAAATCCTGAGGACATGGTTTATTTGTCTATCTGTAGATAAAAATCATGTGCATTGATCTCACTTAACTATAATTCACAGAGCCTTTAAAATAGCTCTAATACAAAACATGGCACAAATCCCAAAGAACCCAGAATGATGTGATTTAGGCATAGTTTTCTATGCAAGACACCCAATAAGCCGTTCATCCATGTCAGAGACATCTACAGTTTTTCTTGACACATGGATCTTAAACAGAAGAGTTTTTGCTGAATTAAACCCATTCAACTGTATTTAGTTTAAACTTTACTGTGATTCTAACAGACTACATTTCAATCATGAAGCACTTGGATTATAAAGTATATAGAAAATAAACATCTTCATAGTAAGAGTACTCATAGACACCCAACAGAATGGGGAAAAAATATTTGCAAACTACCTACCTGATAAAGGATTGATATCTCGAATATATCAGCAACTCAGAAACCTCAAAAACTTCAACAACAACAACAAAACTACCAATCCAGCTGAAAATGAGCAAAAAACTTTGACAGTTCTCAGAAGAAATGCAAATGACCAACAAACATGAAAAAAATGTTCAACATCACTAGCCACCAGAGAAATGCAAATAAAATGCAAATCAAAACCACATGAGCTACCACCTCACCCCTGTGAGAATGGCTAAAATCCAACACACAGGGAGTCACAAATGCTGGCCAGGATGTGGAGAAAGCAGAACACTTATACATTGGTGGTGGGAACGTAAATTAATGCAGCCACCATGGAAAACAGTGTGGAGATCTCTGTAAAAACTACAAGTAGACTTGCCGCATGATCCAGCAATCCCACTACTGGGTATATACCCAAAAGTCAAACAATTTGTATCAAAGAGATACCTGTGTGACCATGTTTAGAGCAGCACTGTTCACAATAGCCAAAACTTGCAATCAACTGAGGCATCCATCATCAGATGAATGGATAAAGAAAATGTGGTATATATACACAATGGAATATTATTCAGATATGAAAAAGACTGAAATTCTACCATTTACAGCAAAATGGGTGCAACTGGAGGACACTGAGTTGAGTGAAATAAGTCAGACCCAGAAAGACAAATACCATGTGTTCACCCTAATATGTGAGAACTGAAATTTAAAAAGCAAACAAAAAAAAGAAAAAAGAAATATCTGTGTGTATCAGTGTTGCTGCAAATATAATTTTGTAAAACTTTGTCCCATACCTTTGTCAAACCAATGGTTAAGAATGTTATACTATTATAGTTTTAATGATCTATGATTATTTTAAAATTAACTGTAAACAGATAAAAGAAAAATAAAAGTCCCATAATCTTTTTTTAAGAATTATTTATTTGAAAGAGGAGTTACAGAGAGAAGTAGAGCCAGAGAGAGAGAGAGAGAGAGAGAGAGAGGTCTTCACTGGTTCACTCCCCAAATGACCGCAATGGCCAGAGCTGAGCTAATCCGAAGCCAGGAGCCAGGAGCTTCTTCCAGGTTTCCCATTCAGGTGCAGGGCCCAAGGACTTGGGCCATCTTCCACTGCTTTCCCATGCCAAAGCACAGAGCTGGATCGGAAGAGGAGCAGCCAGGACAAGAGCCAGTGCCCAGATGGGATGTTGGCACTGCAGGCTGGGGCTTAAACCTGCGGTGCCACAGTGCTGGCCCCAGTCTTTATAATTTTATCAATCAGAAGTAACTACTACTAATACTTAACATGTATTCACCTGTGTATTCTCCTATGTATTTGTGTTTCAATTTATCTATGTTGGATCTGCAAAAAGTTTGTGGAAAATGTGTTATGAAAAAATTATACATGAATTTCATTACACCAGAATAAATGTATCTTTTAATTCTATTTCCTATGAACTTAAAAAAAATTTTTTTGACACACAGACAGAAACAGAGAGAGAGAGAGCTCCCATCCACTGGTTCACCCCCTAAATACACACATTTGGTCCAGGCTGAAACCAGTCAATCCAATTATCTCACATTGGTGGTAAGGACCCAAGAACTTGAGCCATCACCTGCTGCCTCCCAAGGTGTGCCTGAGTAGGAAGCTGGAGTTTGGAGAGGAGCCAGAATGCAAACCCAGGCACTCTGACATGGGATGCAGGGTTCCCAAAAAGCATGTGAACAACTACACCAAATGCTCACCTCTTCCATGAATGTTTTTAAGCCCCCTTGTGGATATCTATTATAACTTTTTACTGATTTTTAAAAATCAGCTTTAATAAACTTTGTTGTAGAAAGTTACATACACATGGGACTGGCACTGTGGTACAGTGGGTTAAGCCATGGCCTGCAGTGCTGGCATCCCATATGGGTGCAGGTTCAAGTCTTGGCTTCTCCACTTCTGATCCAACCCCCTGCTAATACACCCAGGAAAGTAGCATAAGATGCCCCAGGCCGGCGCCGCGGCTCACTAGGCTAATCCTCCGCCTTGCAGCGCTGGAACACCAGGTTCTAGTCCCAGTCGGGGCACCGATCCTGTCCCGGTTGCCCCTCTTCCAGGCCAGCTCTCTGCTGTGGCCAGGGAGTGCAGTGGAGGATGGCCCAAGTCCTTGGGCCCTGCACCCCATGGGAGACCAGGAGAAGCACCTGGCTCCTGCCATCGGATCAGCGCGGTGCGCCGGCTGCAGTGCGCTACCGCGGCAGCCATTGGAGGGTGAACCAACGGCAAAGGAAGACCTTTCTCTCTGTCTCTCTCTCACTGTCCACTCTGCCTGTCCAAAAAAAAAAAAAAAAAAGATGCCCCAAATCCCTGGGCCCCTGTACCCACTTGGGAGACCTGGATGAAGCTCCTGGCTCCTGGCTTTGGCCTAGCATAGCCCTGGCTGTTGAAGCCATTTGAACCAGCAGATGGAAGATCTCTGTCTGTCTGTGTTCTCTCTCGCTCGCTCTTGCTCGCTCGCTCGCTCTCTCTCTCTCTCTGTAACCCTACCTTTCAAATAAATCTTAAAAAAAATCAAAATGTGTCTCTCTTCTGACAACCTTCCTCTTACACTGGTACCAGCTTTTCTGGAAAAAAAAAAAAAATCAAGCACTTCAGAGAGCATCTGGCTTTGCAGAGCATGCCGGGATGCTTGGAGGACCTGATCCACCTCTGCTGCTTTAGCTAACGCGCCTGCCTGTTGCATCAGTGGCAGACAGGGAACCAGAAGTGGAATCAGAATTGTCGGCTAGTCTTGCTGTTTTCCTGAGATAAATCACAAACATTAAGGCATATTTATGGTTTAAAATAGAAGCTAAGATCACATGAGCATTGACAAATGAGGCTATTTCATTCAAGATGATGTGGTCAATCCAGATTCTTTTCAATCCAAAATTGTTTTCATATTGTTTGGAGCTTGCTTTCTTAGAACAAAGAGTCAGCAGAGGTGGAGAAAAATAACTTTCAGGTGTGTAACAATTTGATAAGAGTTTTCCTAATTTTCAGACCTCGAATTTCGTATGTGAAATTGTATTGCATTGCAAGCAATGACATATCGACAGGCGCATAGCAGGCAGTGACTGGCTTTCCTCATTAGGTCACTATATGTACTTTTGCTGGCTTCATTCTTAGGAAGATCTAGAGAAAGGAAATCATTAAAGTCAAAGGGAAAGATTTAAAACCCTTCAAACTGCCATTTAAAGCTGGTGGTTGTTGGACTTGCGGTAGAGCAGGTGTTCAATATTCGCTGAATAATAGGAAGAATTTTAAAAATTGACAACTCGCTGTATGATTTGCAAAAGGAACCACTTAGGTTCATGCCTCTGTTTCTTATTTGTAAAGTCCATCATCTTTTCCAGCTATTGACTCAAAGATAATGTCAGAAAAAAAGTTGGCCATATTGTACACTTTTCATGGAGAACTGACTCCTCCCCCTTCAAAAGGGCTCCAAACCCAGCCACAGATGTTTGGGCTAAGAAAGGTGGTATGGCCAGTGCCGCGGCTCACTAGTCTAATCCTCCGCCTGTAGCTCTGGCACACCGGGTTCTAGTCCCAGTTAGGGCACCGGATTCTGTCCCGGTTGCTCCTCTTCCAGTCCAGCTCTCTGCTGTGGCCCGGGAAGGCAGTAGAGGATGGCCCAAGTGCTTGGGCCCTGCACCCGCATGGGAGACCAGGAGGAAGTGCTTGGCTTCTGGCTTCGGATTGGCGCAGTGCGCAGGCCGTAGTGGCCATTTGGGGGGTGAACCAACAGAAGGAAGATCTTTCTCTCTCTCTCTGTCTAAAAATATTCCTGTCAAAAAGAAAGAAAGAAAGAAAGATGGTATGATAATAATAAAAAGGTTCTATCCAATAACAGAAATTGCAAGAAGCTACTGAAGGGATTTGTGGAAACTACATCTGCAAGGATTTCTAAAAATAGTATGAACAAGGAAAGGACAGTGCATGGAGCTGGTAGATCTAACAGTTCTTCCAAAAGACAGGAGGCAGACCACATTCACTTTTTCAGGTTTCTCCAGCTCTGGAAATGCAGTAGACATTGTGTACTTATGAAATTAACTGGGAGGCAGAAGCTTGATCTAGTAGTTGAACTGTGGGTTAGAATGCCTGAGTCCCACACCGAAGTGCCTGAATTCTAGTCCTGGCTCTGGCTCCCAATTCCAGCTTCCTGCTGGTGCAGACCTGGAAGACAGTGGTGTTGAGTCAAGTTACTGGGTTCCCGCCACTCACCTGCAACACCTGGATGGAGTTCAGTTTTCTGAATTCCACTGCTGTGGGCATCTGGATAGCAAAACAGTGCATGGGATCTCTCTCTCTTTTTTCTTTTAAGATTTATTTATTTATTTGAAAGGCAGACTTACACAGAGAGAGGAGAGGCAGAGAGAGAGAGAGAGAGAGAGAGAGAGAGAGGTCTTCCATCCGCCGGTTCACTCCCCAATTGGCCACAACGGGCAGAGCTGCACCGATCCGAAGCCAGGAGCCAGGAGCTTCTTTCAGGTCTCCCATGCGGGTGCAGGGGCCCAGGGAGTTAGGGCATCTTCCACTGCTTTCCCAGGCCATAGCAGAGAGCTGGATCGGAAGTGGAACAGCGGGGACTCAAACCGGCGCCCATATGGGATGCCAGCGCTTCAGGCCAGGGCATTAACCCGATGCGCCACAGCGCCGGCCCCTCTCTATCTTTATCTCTTTCTTTCTTTCTCCCTCTCTGCCTTTTAAATTTAAAAAAAAATGAATTGGTGGCTCCTCTAAAAAAAGTTAAAAGCAGATGCAAGTGAGGTTTGAAGATTGCTATCCACTGCTAAGAAAAAGTTTCACAGGATACAAAGTTAGGCAGTATCAACTGCGCAACTCTAGTGTGCCTGTTACGTGCCAGTCATAAGCAAGATGCACAGTGTCAAGCTGCCACTGTCAGAGATGGAACACTCAAAGGGATGGACAGCAGGATTGAGATAACATAATAATTACCTTGCTATTATGTTCTTTTTGCCCCTTCTGGCAAAATCTAAACCGTGAAAACTACCACACTGCGCTGAGTCCTTGCAATAGTGACCGAAGAATCTCACCATGTCTTCAGTCTAAGTCCTTGTTCCGTATTCCACAGGGTTTACAGTTTGACCAATTCCATTCAATTTTTCAACATCTGTTATTTGTCAAGCTGTTACTAAGCACAAGAAATGACAAAAGCAATTTCTCAGGGTGCAACTTTTTGCTCTCTGGATCCTGTAAATAGACAGGAATCCCCTGGTTCTTCTCATAAGCCTTCCTGGAAACTACTTTGAAATGTGTGCAAGCAATGGCCACATTTCCCCTTCACAGTGCAGTCTGGGCAACACTAACTGATTAGGGCCCAGAGCCACACTGGTGTAGACACCCACCAGGTGTCCCAGGAGGACAAGTCCTCACTTTTCAACAGTCCTACCATTAGAATATCAACACAGAGAAATAGGAGATCCTGTCCTGCCATTTTAGTTTTTTAGAAGGAAGAAAACTAGTGTAACCATGGCCCATAGGATGCCTCTACCTTGCAGGAAAAATATGCAACTTAAGAAACCAATCATCACTCAGTTACACATTTCTAAAGTGTTACAGAAACAGAAATGTGGAAATGGGGCAGGGAGGGCAGTGTTCCTTTGCTGTTTTATAAGTATGCTGAGAGAAAATTATTTTAAGTAAAATTGTACCTCTTTCTTGTGCTATATTCAACAGGTTTAGAGAAAACAAATCTGTAATTTTTAACATATAAGGAATAAAATTCAGCATAGAGCGGAGACAAGTAATAGTAACAGATTCAAGAGTACTTCAGGGGGCCAGGGCAGAGGCTGCACCTGCAGTGCCAGCATCCCATATGGGCGCTGGTTCAAGTCCCGGCTGCTCCACTTCTGATCCAGCTCTCTGCTATGGCCTGGAAAAGTAGGAGAAGATGGCCCAAGTCCTTGGGCCCCTGCACCCATGTGAGAGACCTGGAAGAAGCTCCTGGCTCCTGGCTTCGGATCGGCGCAGCTCCAGCCTTTGAGGCCATCTGGGGAGTGAACCAGTGGATGGAAGTCCTCTCTGTCTCTATCTCTCTGCCTCTGCCTCTCTGTAACTCTGCCTTTCAAATAAATAAATAAATCTTAAAAAAAAAGTACTTCAGAAAGAGTACTTTTGAATTTGAAAGAGTAATTTTGAGTTAAAAGATAAATTTATTTTGGTACCAAATAATTTTGAAATTCATTATTTTTTTCATAATATACATTTCTCCAGAACTTTTTGAAGCCCCCTTGTATGGATTTCAATTTTTACACCAAAATAAACTTATCTTTTAATTCCAGTTTTTCCACAAAGTTTTTGAAGTACCCTTCATATAGCTGACTCCTTGATTCTTTTAACAACCAAGCTATACTGATGAAAATCCTATTTAAAAAAAAAAAAATCACTACCCACACCATTGATTTTTGCTAGCAGGGCACTGAATAAACCTCCACTTCCTGTGTCAGGAGAGTTAATCTAAGAGTGATAGCATTTCATTCGAGACAAAGTTTACGTGAATCCCGGAACGGTGGACCAGGCAACGTCAGCACACATTTCTCAGAGCAGCAGCTTCCAGCTGGAAACCAGCCTCTTACCTTCAAAGAACTGCTGCAGAGCCTCGTGTTCGCCTATCACCTCCATGGCGCCGGGGGCCTGATGCCCCTTCCTCATACAACAAGGGTCGTCAGACTCCAGGAAGTGCTGTCCTCCTGGCTCAGAGTCTCCAAGTGCACCTGGAAACCTTCATCTTCTCTTAGGGGAGTGCGGCATGTCTTCAGCCATCGACCAGTGCCAGGGACATGGCTAATTCTCAAAGGTGATCCTAAAACCAGAAGTATATGCTCAGCGTTGGGACAGCTCAGGAAGGGGGAAGTGGCCGCCAATCCATCTATCTCAATGCTGAGGACTGTCTCCACTCTGCCTTCTGTCTTTGTTTTAAGGACCTTTGTCCTCAGTGACACATGTTATTACATAAATGGGCAATAAATATGTAGCCTTATCTCTTATGTGTCCTTTTACACCAATATATTCTATCTCTGCTTTTATCAATCAGATCCATTTAACCACCACCAAGATACAGAGTTTTTTTCTAATCTAAAGGGGGGAGGGTGGGACAAATCAATATAATAACTTTTATAGATACCTAGAACAGCAGGTGATTTTAAAAGGCTTGTGATAATGCAAAGTTAGGATTTGATGATGATTTCCAGACTTACTTTCCAAAATGTAAGTGTAAACTTCCATTCCTCGATACACTCCTAGTTTTATTTCCTCCAGAATTTATTTCCATTGAAAGTCCATGAGAAGTCCTTCTAACAAGCAATAAAACCTGCATTACAAATTTAATAATCCTTACAACTGAACATATAGTTCACTATGAGATAGTTTCACTTCTGACTATAAAGCTATACCCAAATAAATGCTTTGTTTTTACTGCTTAGCTATAATTTATTAGTAGCCTAAGAAGAATACAATTAGGAAATTAAACTATCTTGTTAACCCTTTCCTTTGCTTTTTCCCTGTTTTTTATTTTGATAAGAATTATGAAATTATAGAAATTGAAATAGTATCATTTAAATTTACTATTATTATTTTGACACTTTTGCCTTTTCTCTCTTGAGATATCAATGTATTTTTTTGATTGAGCCATTTGGAAACAAGTTGCTGAGATCTTGACATGGAACCCTTAATTAACGCAGTATGTATCTCCTAACAACAAACCCATTCTCCCACCAACAACAAAACCATTATTATACCAAAGCAATGTAATCTTTTTTTTTTTTTTTTTTTTTTGACAGTCAGAGTTAGAGAGAGAGAGAGAGAGAGACAGAGAGAAAGGTCTTCCTTCCACAGCCGGTGCACTGTGCTGATCCGAAGCCAGGAGCCGGGTGCTTCCTCCCAGTCTCCCATGCGGGCACAGGGCCCAAGGACCTGGGCCATCCTCCACTGCCTTCCTGGGCCACAGCAGAGAGCTGGACTGGAAGAAGAGCGACCGGGACAGAATCTGGAGCCCCAACCGGGACTAGAACCCGGGGTGCCGGCGCCACAGGCGGAGGATTAGCCTAGTGAGCCACGGCACTGGCTGTAATCTTCTTTTTTTAAAAAATTTTATTTATCTATTTGAGAGACAGAGTTACAATGAGAGGGAGAAACAGAAAGAAAGGTCTTCCATCTGCTGGTTCACTCCCCAAATGGCCACAATGGCTGGAGCTGTGCAGATCCAAAACCAGGAGCCAGAAGCCTCCTCTGGGTTCCATATGGTTGCAGGAACCCAAGTGTCCAGGCCATCTTCTACTGATTTCCCAGGCCATAGCAGAGAGCTGGACTGGAAGAGGAACAGCCAGGACTAGAACCGGTGCCTACATGGGATACCGGTGCCGCAGGTGGAGGATTAACCTATTGAGCTACTTACTGAGCTACAGTGCTGGCCCCAGCAATGTAATCTTATTAATTTAATGCTATCATCCCATGCATAATTTGTACCATGTCCAAATTATCTATTATGACTTTTGGTTTTCTAATCAGGGATGCCATGAATGTTCATGTACTGCTTCTGGCTGCATCTTTTCAAAATAGAGAATAAGACATCAAAACATCGCATGGTACCACATAAACATGCACAATTTTATGTGTCTAGTAGAAAAATTCTAAGCTTCTTTTGAAGGTCACATTTGGCCTTAGACCCATGAGGACAAGTCATCAACTTGTTTAAAGAAATGAATTTTCAATTTCTTTCAATTCAGCTGTGAGAGACTATCTGCTGTGTGCAGGAAATAAAAAGATGATTAACAGACCTGCCATAAGCTCCAGTCTAGGGCATGAGAAAAACACAACTAACTGTAACTCAAGTCAGCCTCTGATGAGGTCCGGAGAAAATATCCCAAGAGAGCCAAGGGAGGAAAGATTACTTTAATCTGGGGAAATCTGGGAAAGTGCCTCAAATAGCCAGGATTTGAAAAGACTTCTACAGTGGTTATGTCTTTAAAAACACCAGCAGTGGGTTGGAGGGGAGAGATCCTAGTGGGTGCTGTGTGCTTGGTGCAGTGAGAGAAGAGACTGGAAAAATAGGCTGAAGGAGGATGATGGTCGATTGTGATGTGATTTGATTCCCTATTCATTCTAAGTGTATCTATTGACATCTTCTTTGGGAGAGTGTGGGGCATGATATAATGACATCCAACTTAAAAAAGTCATGATTGGAATGCACTGACCGGAGCAGTCACTAAAGTTGACAGATCAGTTCCAAAGTTACTGCAAGAATCCAGGTCAACAGGAAGAAAGTGTGAGCCAAGACAACAAGCAACCAAGACTGGATCCAGAGAGCAAGGATGAAGTCAATGTTTTTTAAAAGGGGCTTATATGCTTATAGGAATTAAAATGCCTATAATATGCATCTTCTGGCTACACTTAGATCCAAAGGACACCCCCAGACACATTCTGAAAGGTCGCCACACTGGCATCCAATACCAAACGCCGGTTCTGGGTCCTCCCCCAGGCCCACCCAGGACTCCACACAGTCTCCGCAGCAGAGGAATGAGAGGCAGGAGACATCTGAGAGAAAGAAATTATATTGGACTGAAAAGCTACGGTGAGAATTGAGGTTTCAAGCTCATCCACTTCTAGGGCCAACAAGGTAAGTTAGTAAAATGGGTTAAAATAAGCAAAACTGTGCAATGTTAACCATGTAAAGATAGCAGCCCTTAGCCTTGGTGTCAGAGAGACAACAGGGAGGGCGACCACAGAGGGAACTGGAGATCATGTGTCCTAACTGGTGGGTGTTGCCAGCCAAGGAGTGAAGTCACTCGGCTTCATCCAACCTTGCCAATCAAGAATTTAGGATTGGGGACATCAAAATGGCCAATATTAAAAGAGAAGCTTAAAACACAGATTTTAATTTTAAATCTCCTCACTATAAACGTTGACTGACGTGTTTAAAAACCAAAGGAACAAGCAGAAAAATACAGCAGAATACATTCAAGGGCAAGGAGCTCCCACATGAGGCACACAAACCCTGGGTGAGAGCCTGGATCAGAAGCTTCAGCAGGCTTTGCGGAAAGTAAAGGAAATTGAAAAGGAAGTTGCTGGAATTAATTAGTGTGCGCAGCACTTGACTGAGGGTTCACCCAGCTGGTGGCAGGTGGGATTTAAATGGAAATGTCACCTTTTCAGTGAATAAATACTCTGTTTCCTTGATTGTGATCATTACACCTCTAATGTTTTCTGATCCTCTTGACTTCCCCATTCGGCACCAATTCAATAAAGATGCATTCTCTTGATAGTGACATTGCCAATAGATAAACAGATAAATGCTAAGCCCATGTGCTTAACTCCAGGGATGTAGTGATGGGAACTTTGTCTCCCCTCGAGTCTGTCCTTGAAACCTGTAGCTCCAGAATGTGGGACTCACAGCCACAGGCCTTGCTCCTGAAAGACCTGTGCGAGCTGGGACTTCTTGGGAGGCTGCCTGCAGGAAGGTTTCAGGGTTGAATAGGATTCCTCATCCCTCATCCTAATTGGCCTCCGGCAGGTGGGGCCAATGAGAGGCTTTGGGGGTTTTTGTTTGTTTTTTTTGTTTTTGTTTTTGTTTTTTGGCAGGCAGAGTTAGAAAGTGAGAGAGACAGAGACAGAGAGAGACAGAGACAGAGAGAAAGGTCTTCCTTCCATTGGTTCACTCCCCTAATGGCCAGCGCTGCACTGATCTGAAGCCAGGAGCCAGGTGCTTCCTCCTGTGTGGGGGAAGCTGAATCCGGAGAGGCCTAGAGGAAACTTCCTGAGCCTGCCTCGAATTTGAAAACCTGTCTTTAAGTTTCAAATCCCTGGTAGCAAACACCCCAGCTCCAGGGTGCTTCTGCCTAAAGATCAGATCATTAAGGTGGTATAATAGGAGTGGCTAAGACCCTTTTGCATCACATCACCCCACCCCTTGCCCGAATCCGCTCCTCCACTCTGTACCTCAGCTATATATACACCTCCCTTTTACAATAAAGTGAGACCCTGCTTGGAGTGGGCGCCACACCGCGCCTGATTGTCCCCTGGGTTTGGGGAAGGCTGAGTGGCGGGTGGCGCACTTCCCCTACTCAGTCAAGGCAAGCTGTAGGCAGCCTGCCTAAGGAACAGTCACCGCACTCCTGGTCTCCCACACGGGTGCAGGGCCCAAGCACTTGGGCCATCCTCCACTGCTGGACTGGAAGAGGAGCCACCGGGACAGAATCCAGCGCCCCAACCGGGACTAGAACCTGGGGTGCCAGCGCCGCAGGTGGAGGATTAGCCAAATGAGCCACAGTGCCGGCTGAGGGTGGCTTTTGAGAGTTTGGATTATTTGAGTTCAAGTTCAGCCTAGGTTCTCTTTCTCTTCTGCCCAACTCACCATGTGGTTGTACCTCCACACCCACCACGACCAACCTCCAGAGACACCAGAGTATGGGACCGCCTGATCCTGAACTATGATCTCCAAATTGTGAGCTGAAATAAACTTCTCTCAATGACGCTTCTCTCCCGGTACCTTCTAAAAAAGTAATGAGCAACAGACTAACACAGAGCTGTTTCTGTTATTTTCTATATTTTGGCAAGTTGACTCCTTTTGAGAGCTTTATGACTTTTTAATTTTTTTTAGCTTTAAAAATATTCATGAATTGTTTTTTAAAGCTGAGTTTTATTATTAGTTCTCCGTTAACAGCTACCAACATGAAAAGTCAGTGATTTTCTGTTGAGTTTGGGTTTTTTCCTAAGCGCAATGGAAAGCCATTAAAGAGCTTGCAGCAGGGAAGTGCCATGCTCTGGCTTTTGTTTTGAAAGTATACAGTCAGCTGCTGTGGTAGTGACTGTCAGAGGAGTGGATGCAAGGACACCAAAAAGAGACTACTGCAGGAGCCCAGGAGAAGGGAGTCACGGCTTGGACTGAGTAGATGTAGTGGACATGGAGGGAAGTGGGTGGACTGCAGACCTGTTTTGGAGAGAGGTGATGGAATTTGCTGATGGATGGGTCTGGACATAGAGATGGTAGAAATGGAGAAAGCAAGAACAAGCCCTAGAATGTTGCTCATACAACTAGGCCAGAGTTCAGCCATGTTAGGTTTGTGAGGCCCATTAGAAATCGAAGCGCTGGACTGAGCGAGCCAATGGATAGTCCAGAGCTAAGGGTAATGTCCGGGTTAGAGATGCAGAGGCAGTCATGTCAAAGCCTAGCTTACTAAGTGTCAGACAGGTAGGCAGCAAGTACAGCGTGGAAACGCTGAATCAATGGATGACCCTGTCCCAGGCAGCAGGTGTGGGATGGAAGGAAATTTCACCCTTATACTCCAAAACGCATACGGTTTTAACACTTACAAATTATTTCTGGAAATTTCTGTTTAATATTTTCAGATAGCAGCTGAGCATGACTGAGACAGCAGAAGGTGAAGTTGTGGATTAGGAAGAATTACTGTAGTTATCTGTTCCTTCTCCAGTCCTTTCTAAGTATCCATAAAGCCCTCCCCTCTCCCACCTTTTAAAATGTGTCTCTCACTAGACTCGGAGCTGTGAGTCCTGGGACCTTGTCTGTCCTGCTGTATCCCCACCTAAAATAGCACCTGGCACATCTGAGACTCTCAAACACATGTGAAGGAATGAACGAATGTAGTAAGGAAGACTTTCCCATCTCTAGAAGTTCTACACAAACATGGTATAGGTATGTCTGCATACCAAAGACCAGCAGCCGTCGTCTGCTAGATGGCAACTGTACTGCATTCTACAGAGAAAATGAACAACTACTTTCTAGCACAGAAGTTAAACACAAATACAAATTCGTTCTGTGTTGGACTCTTGTCTTTTTTTTTTTTTTTTTTTTGGACAGGCAGAGTGGACAGTAGAGGGAGACAGAGAGAAAGGTCTTCCTTTTTGTTGTTGGTTCACCCTCCAATGGCCGCCGCGGTAGGCGCGCTGCGGCCAGCTCACCGCGCTGTTCCGATGGCAGGAGCCAGGTGCTTATCCTGGTCTCCCATGGGGTAGACTCATCTATTTTTAAGAAAGATTTATTTACTTGAAAGGCAGAGTGACAGAGCCCTTCTTTTTAAACATTGTGTCTCATAATAGGAACATTTTATCTAGAGAAAAACACACTAAAATAACTTTTTGAGGGGCTGGTATAGCAGTACAGTGGCTTGAACTGCCACTTGCAATGCTAGCATCCAATATCAGAGGGCTGGTTTGAGACCCGGCTGCTCCACTTCCGATGGAGCTTCTGGCTAACACACGGGAAGGTAACAAATGATGGCCCAAGTACTCGGGTCTGTGCCACCCATTTGGAGACCAGGATGGAGTTCCTGGCTCCTGGCCTTGGCTTGGCACAGATGTGGCTGTTGTAGCAACTGAGGAAATGAACCAGCAGATAGAAGATCTTTCTCTCCCCAACTCTGCTTTTCAAATAAATAAATATTTTAAAGAGAAAACTTTTCAAAGTAAAAACCTCTGAATAAAAGCAGAGAGAGACCTATTCAGACCATAGATGCACAATACCAAACCACAAAGGGTTGATTTCCTGGTGATGAGTGAGGGGGTAGGCAGCAGTTGCAAGCTGCAAGGGTGTGGAACCTTTTTTCTGCCGAAGGTTATTTGGATACTTATCACATCATTTGGGGACATACAAAATTGTCAACGTAAAAATCAGCCTGTTACATAGATGTATTGGGCCAAACCAAATGAGTTCGTGGGCCTCACACAGCCTGTGCACCCCGTCAAGGACTAAAACCCAGTGTTCAGAAACCAAAGTTTGTTCTTCCATTCTAGTTGCTATCTTATACTCTACATAGTCAGGGGCCATGATTATCACAAAGCTGGGGGAGACCAAGGAGAACACCCAGGCAGCCTCTACAGCAGAGGCCAGAGAGGAGAACGATCTGCCTGACTTGCCCATCCTCTGCAAGCCTGGGCCAGAATGAAGGTCTCCCACGCACACCCCAACCCAGAGCGCTCTCCATGGAGCCAAGCCTCTCCTCAGCTCTAAATCTATTCACAGAAACACTTCCAGAAGACAGTCAGCTCTAGGCCTCCCGGCCAAGGTCAAGCATTGTACCTGTACACTCTCATCACTTTACTATCTCACACATCCTGGATCTGAGGACAACATAGCAAAGGCCTTTTTGGAGCAGGGAGGTGGAATAGGAGCTCCCTGTGACCACACATGGACCTGGCATTGCTGCACCTCCAGGAATGGTGCACCCGCTTGGGGACCTGAAAAAAAGACTATCCACGAGTGTTTTTTTTAAATTGGTAAAATTCCCGACTTAACTCCCTTTAGAAATACTGTCCTGAAGGTACCTTTCTCCAAAGGGAGGAGAGAACTTCCACTTTGACTATGACCCTATCGGAATAAGATCAAAGTCAGCGAACTCTAAAGGCTTCCATAGCCCTGGCAACTCATGACTAGAGCCTAGGGAGATTACTGACGCCATAAACAAGAGTGTCAAATTGTTAAGTCAGCAACAGGAGTCACTGTGTACTTACATCTCATGTGGGATCTGTCCTTAATGTGTTGTCTAATGTGCAGTGATGCTATAAATAGTACTGAAACATTATTTTTACTCTTTGTGTTTCTGTGTGGGTACAAACTAATGAAATCTTTACTAATTATACACTGAATCAATCTTCTGTATATAAAGATAATTGGAAATGAAAAAAAAAAACAAACCTGGTGTTAAATTGGAAATGGCATAGAAAATTAATTTTTTAAAAATATCATGTAGGATCTCTGTCTTTAATGTGCTGTACACTGCTATTTAATGCTATAACTAGTATTCCAACAGTATTTTTTCACTTTGTGTTGCTATGTGGGGGCAAACTGTTGAAATCTTTACTTAATATATACTGAACTGATCTTCTGTATATAAAGAGAATTGAAAATGAATCTTGATGTGAATGGAAGGGAAGAGGGAGCGGGAAAGGGGAGGGTTGAGGGTGGGAGGGAAGTTATGGGAGGGGGGAAGCCAATGTAATTCATAAGCTGTACTTTGGAAATTTATATTCATTAAATAAAAGTTTTTAATAAAAAAAAAAAGAAATACTGTCCTGAGCCTAAGTTAACTATCACACTAATTCTTCCCTCTCTTTTGCCTTGCTGCATAAGAGCTCCTCCTCCATCTCTGTGAACGCTTTTTCTCTCGTCGTCATAGTAACTCAGGATTCAGTGCTGTACGTGTCTCCAGAGTAACCCTGAAGCTCCCATCTGGTCCCATGGCTAACTACTCCCAAATTTATCTCCCGGGCTGGCTTTATTGTTGAATTTAGACTTGTTTACCCAGGACTCCTCACCGTACCCACTGTGGTGCATCGTGAGCCTATCCCTGGGCGTGTCAAACACTGAATCTCTGACTCCCTTTCGTGCATACCCGAATTTGTTCCTTCCATAGACTGCCTCAACAAACTGCAATAGTTCAAAAGACTAGGACTCAGATCCAACTTTCTTCCCTTTCCTAGCTACAAAATCTAATTCTTCAAAAGTCCTGTCATGTATATTTTTAATGTTCTGGAATGCAGGAGCTGAAGAGTATATTTAGGTTGGTATATCACACAACACCAATGGCCCACATGACTTTTCATTCATTCATGACAGTTTTTTTTTTTTCTTTGACAGGCAGAGTGAACAGTGAGAGAGAGAGACAGAGAGAAAGGTCTTCCTTTACCGTTGGTTCACCCCCCAATGGCTGCTGCGGCCGGCGCACCGCACTGATCCAAAGCCAGGAGCTTCTCCTGGTCTCCCATGCGGGTGCAGGGCCCAAGCACTTGGGCCATCCTCCACTGCCTTCCCGGGCCACAGCAGAGAGCTGGACTGGAAGAGGAACAACCAGGACAGAATCCAGCACCCCGACTGGGACTAGAACCCCGAGTGCCGGCACCGCAGAGGATTAGCCTATTGAGCCGCGGTGCCGGCCCGCCAGTATTTACTTTTAATGACAAATTGCCATAAACCCACCAATCAGGCAGCTGGAACATTAACAGTGATTGACTTCCACGTTTGCTATATCCCTTCTCAATTCTCCCACATTCAGAGGTAATTACTATCCTGAAATTCATCCCTACCTGTTTTTATTAGTGTTAACACATTCATACACATATCCCTGCACAGAAGCCCAGCTTCCTTTGGAGCTGCTTTTCTCCATCCGTGTTCCTAAGTGACTGTGCTGCATGTAGGTGACATTCCTTCATGTTTCTGCCAGGTTCTCTTCCCTTAGATTGACATTTGATTCCCCGGCCACCTAGAATATTCTTACTATGTATTCTGGGGTACTTTGTACAAGTACCTCTGTTGAGCATACGGCTGGAAGTGGAGCTGCTGGTCCACACACAAATGTTCAACTTTGCAGATGAGTGGTTTTTCAGAGGACATACAGCTGATGGAGGATTTCACATTGGCTATGCCAGCTGACACTGCTGGCGGCATACCTAAGTGGCCCTATTGATTAAAATCTCTAAATCTTGACTTGTGCTGGGTTTCTCAATTTTTGCCAAAGGAATTTAAACACATCATGACAGCCTTGATTTCCCTGTTTATAAACAAAGATAAAAATCTCTTAATGTTTATTTGCACATATTTACTTCTAATGTGGAAGATATCTCTGTCCTTTGCTCATTTTTCTGCTGTTTTTGTCTTACAGGCTTATAGAATTTCTGTATACTATTACTGATTATAAATGTTACATAGACAGTACAGGGGCTTTCTTTATTATGTTTTGTGTTGAACAAAAGTTCTGAATTTAAAACTTAACAGTGCAACTTATTTTCTTTCATGCTTATCTTTTATAGTTTGTTTCCAAGTTAAAAAGTCTTTTTTTTTTTTAAATAAGAGGACCTGGAAGACATTTGGCTATATGTTTTAAATATAGCTCATCTACATTCTCAATCACAATTTCACCTATATCATAAGAAGTTATAAGGTTTAAGAACATTTAAAATAGTTTGTGTGTGTGTAGAGTGAGGAAGAGATCCAATTTTTATCTTCATTTTTGTTGGCTCCAGTTAATGAATTCATCTACCTCCTCTGTCAATATGAAATTTACATGCCTGTGTGGGCTTGCTTTGGTGCTTTCTAGTTTGGCCATTTTGTCTATCCTTGCACTAATACCACATTCTCTTCAGTATTTCAGCTTCATAAAAAGTTCAGGGGCCAGAACTGTAGCACAGCAGGTTAAAGCCCTGGCCTGCAGCACCAGCATCCCATATTGGGAACCAGTTCGAGCCCTAGAGGCTCCACTTCCAATAGCTCCCTGCTAATGCACCTGGGAAAGCAGCAGAGAATGGCTCAAGTCCTTGGGTCCCTGCACCCACTTGGGAGACCGGAAGAAGCTCCTGGCTCCTGATCAGTCCAGATCTGGTTGTTGCAGCCATTTGGGGAGTAAAGCAGCAGATGGAAGACCTCTATCTGTCTGTTTCTGCAACTCTTTCAAATAAATGAATTTTTTTTTTTTCTTGGACAGGCAGAGTGGAGAGAGAGAGAGAGAGAGAGAGAGAGAGAGAGAAAGGTCTTCCTTTACCGTTGGTTCACCCTCCAATTGCTGCCGCGGTCGGTGCACTGCGCTGATCCGAAGGCAGGAGCCAGGTGCTTCTCCTGGTCTCCCATGTGGGTGCAGGGCCCAAGCACTTGGGCCATCCTCCACTGCCTTCCCGGGCCACAGCAGAGAGCTGACCTGGAAGAGGGGCAACCGGGACAGGATCGGTGCCCCGACCGGGACTAGAACCCGGTGTCCAGCGCCACAGGCAGAGGATTAGCCTATTGAGCCGCGGCGCTGGCCATGCATCTTACTTAAAAGAAAAAAAAAGTCCTTCTAATAAGATAGGTTTCCCCTTCTTTTTCTTCAGAAGTGCCTTGGTCATTTACTCTGCCACATAAATATCTATTTTTTAAAAAGATTTATTTATTTATTTATTTATTTGAAAGTCAGAGTTAACAAAGAAAGAAGGAGAGGCAGAGAGAGGTCGGTCTTCCATCCACTGGTTCACTCCCCAATTGGCTGCAACAGCCAGAACTGTGCGGATCCAAAGCCAGGAGCTTCTTCCGGGTCTCCCATGAAGATGCAGGGGCCCAAGGACTTGGGCCATCTTCTACTGCTTTCCCAGGCCACAGCAGAGAGCTGGATCGGAAGTGGAGCAGTCAGGACTCCAACTGGTGCCCACATGGGATGCAGGCACTGCAAGCAGCGGCTTTACCCACTAAACCACAGCACTAGCATAAATTTCTAATCAGTTTATAAGTTCCAGGTGAAATATTGGGATTTGGCTTGGAGGTTAACTAAATCTATAGAGAGATTAATCTGTAGAAAATAGGGCCTCTTTAAAAAAATGTTGTCTTTCTACTCATGAATATAGGTTTGCTGTGACTACTTACTTACTGCCTCGCAGGGTGTGCATTAGCAGGAAGCTGGGATCAGGAGTGGAGCCAGCACTCAAATTCAGACACTCCAGTATGAGATGTATGCATCCCGCCGGCGCCGTGGCTCAACAGGCTAATCCTCCACCTTGCAGCGCCGGCACCCCGACTGGGTTCTAGTCCCAGTTGGGGCACCGGATTCTGTCCCGGTTGCCCCTCTTCCAGGCCAGCTCTCTGCTATGGCCCGGGAGGGCAGTGGAGGATGGCCCAAGTCCTTGGGCCCTGCACCCGCATGGGAGACCAGGATAAGCACCTGGCTCCTGCCATCAGATCAGCACGGTGCGCTGGCCGCGGTGGCCATTGGAGGGTGAACCAACGGCAAAGGAAGACCTTTCTCTCTCTCTCTCTCTCTGTCTCTCTCTCTCACTGTCCACTCTGTCAAAAAATAAAAAATAAATAAGAGATGTAGGCATCCCAAACAGCAACTTAACCAGTAGTCCAAACACTCACTCCTATTTATTGCTTTTAAGTCATCAATAAACTTTCCCTGAGATTATGATCACATTCCTTTCCATATTTCTTTTAGCATTTCTTGGATTTCTTTATAAACTTTGTGTGGAAAATCTTCAGAAGCTGTGAATAAGATTATGGCCTCACATTACAGTAACTTTTCTAGACATCAATTTCTAGGTTCCACGTTCTTCTCCTGTTCAACTTCCGATTCTAGAGCTGAGCATGGTGAGGATGTTTCCACCACACAATCACCATACTCAGATGCCCGCTCAGGTACCTATCCAGCCTGGTGTCTGAGTCTTCTGTCAGTTAGCTTGACCCAATTCCAAACAGGACTGAAACAAATGTCATCTTCAGAAAAGCAGCTCTCTCCTACAGTGCTGCTGTGAGTATAAACTGCTTCAGCTGTTCTGGAGAGCAATCTAGCTAAGCGGAACATTTAAAATATGTATATGCCTTGACCCAAAAATTTAGTTTAAGACATCTACAAGAAAGAAACAACCCAACAATGTTCAAAAGGTTCACCTACAGAATGCTGCAGCATCATGGTATCACTAAAATAAAAAAAAAAAAAAAAAAAAAAAACAGAAACTGAAAACCATCTCATCTCCAATAGTTAAACTATGTTAAAATTCTATAATCAGGGGCCAGCGCTGTGGCGCAGCGGGTTAACGCCCTGGCCTGAAGCGCCGGCATCCCATATGGGCGCTGGTTCAAGTCCCGGCTGCTCCACTTCTGATCCAGCTCTCTGCTATGGCCTGGAAAAGTAGGAGAAGATGGCCCAAGTCCTTGGGCCCCTGCACCCATGTGGGAGATCCTGAAGAAGCTCCTGGTTCCTGATCGACACAGTTCCAGCCGTTGCGGCCATCTGGGAAGTGAACCAGCAGGTGGAAGACCTCTCTGTCCCTACCTCTCTCAAATAAATAAAATAAATCTTTAAAAAAAAAATTCTATACTCAATACAAAGCAACTAGGATGTTTAGATTTACCAAAGGGAAAATGAATATTTAAGCTTAAAAAGAAAGCCTTTTTGTTCCAGAAATATGCACACATAGCTAGAAAATACCTGGAAGCCAAGAGGCTGTTTGCCAAAATACTAAGTTTTTCTCCAGACAGAGAGAATGAAGGGGTTTCCTCAGTTCTACCTTTTGCTCTTCTGTACTTACTACGTATGTGTCATATAGCTGTTGAATCGCAAAAGTAATTTTAATAGTTTCTCCACCTGAGTCGGTTTCACAATTTGAAACGTGGAAGGTTCTATGACCAGAGTGCACTTGGCATGAAGTACCATTCTTTCACCCACACCCCTTCAAACCTCCTTGCACACACCTCAGACTCCTCCTTGATCCTTACATCCCTCCAAAGCCATTAAGGTGCTTGACATAAATAAAGCATGAATACATTACATCAGGCTGCTCAAGAAAGCATCTCTAGAGTAAAGTGTGAATGTCTTTAATTTACTATATTTAACAAATCACAATTAATACAGAGTTTCTTTCCATTACAGACTGCAGAATGATTAAAATAGTAATTTCCAAATATTTTAGTAGAAATCTTTATTTTTTTATTAAGGTTTTTATTTATTTGAAAGACAGAGTTACAGAGAAAGAGGAGGAGAGACAGAGAAAGAGAGATCTTCCATCTGCTGGTTCACTCTCCAAATAGCCGCAGTGGCCGGGGCTGAGCTAGGTCAAAGCCACGAGCCAGGAGCTTCTTCTAGGTCTCCCATGTAGGTGCAGGGACCCAAGCATTTGGGCCATCCTTCGCTGCTTTCCCAGGCACATTAGCAGGGTGCTGGATAGGAAGTGGAACAGTGAGGACTCAGACCGATGCCCATATGGGAAGCCAGCACTGCAGGCCACAGCTTAACCTGCTACACCACAGTGCCACCCACCCCCACTTTTTTTTAAAAGGCAGAGTTAAGAGAGAAGAAGAGGGGAGACAGACAGACAGAGAGAGAGAGAGAGAGAATATCTCTTCCATCTGCTGGCTCACTTCTCAAATGACTGCAATGGCCAGGGCTGGACCAGGCTGAAGCCAGGAGTAAGGAGCTTCTTCCAGGTCCCCCAGGTGTGTGCAGGGTCCCAAGCACTTGGGCCATTTGCTGCTGCTTTCCCAGGCGCATTAGAAGAGAGCTGAATTGGAAGTGGAGCAGCTGGGCCTGGAACCAGTGCCCATATCGGATATCAGTGTTGCAGGCAGGGGTTTAACCCACTATGCCACAATACCAGCCCCCGGAAATTTTTATTCAAATGAAACCTCTCTTTTTTGAATACTAATATATATACAAAACACAAAAACAGGGGCTGGCATTGCAGCACAGTGAGCTGACACTGCCTATGATGCTGGCATCCCATGTGGGCAGCAGTTCCAGTCCTGGCTGCTCCTTTTCCAATCTAGCTCCCTGCTAATGCACCTGGGAAAGCCCCCGCTACTCATGTGGGAGACACAGATGAGAGTTCCAGGCCCCTGGCTTCAGCCTGGGCTGTCCCAGCTAGTGTGGCCATTTGGAGAATGAATCAGAAGTTGGAAGATCTGTTTCTCCCTCTCTAAATCTTAAAAAAAGAGAGAGAGAGAGAAATAGAGTTAAGAGGTACAGAAACTGAATCCTATCCACTCAGCCCCTCCCTTGCCTCTCAGAGGTTGCTGTGCAGCATGAGAATTACTATTAAATACATTCTGCTGACTCTAAACGCCATGTCTGAGCTCGAAGAGAAAACACACACAGTCAATCTAACATTTATTTATTTGGTGTCTGTTTTTCGCAACTAGAAATTACAATCACTAGTACACCTGTAATTCTTTATAGTGTGTTCAACTAAAGAGTAAGCAAACACAGCATAAGTCAGTTAAAAAGAAATCACAGTATTTCTTAGTGTAATTTGCAAAAGAGGAGAAAAGTCTTGGGCCCACTCCTTGGAAATAAATATTGAGTAACCATAAAAATATGCAGTCATTTTTCAGTTGTTCAGAGAGGTTCATGCATGGTCCCACGCCGAGCATCAGAGTTCCTCTTTGAAATATCCCAGCTTTGCCAAGGACATCTCTTTTCTCAACTGCATAACTTCCCAAAACATCTGATCAACTGACAAACAGAAAAGACATGTAAATCATCAAGTACCATTATTTATTTTGTAATGTTTTGCTGAGAATTTCAAAGTCGCTGAAATGCCAGCTGGGCATGTTCTAATGATATACCTATGCCTAAACTTTCAATATTTCACACAGACTTTTCCCGTGCACTTGTGTGGGCATCCAGGTGTTACCAATAAGCGGTATTTCACCTGTTTTGTCACAACTACTTGTTGGATATGGCAAAGACTATCACTTTAGCCCAAGGAAAAGCAGGCATTTCGGTGTCCTGAGTAGACAGTAATGCTGGTGCCTTCAAAGAATCAGAGAGACAGAGAGAGATGATGTGACTGGGAAAGGTTGGTTAGAGAATAAACCTGAGAGGGGCCTCAGCCAGAGATGCTCAATTGATTCTTATCAACCCAGAGACTTTCTTGCCCTGGTTCGCTAGATCTTGGCCATTCCATTCTTCATTAACACTAACAGAGGGTGAGCAGGAAAAAAGAAAACAAGAGACAATCTGGAAAGCTCGGTAACATTCTTTGTAACAACAGGAAAGGTTTATGTATGGCTCCAACTAGAAATAAATGATAATGTAGATTTCAATTAAGCTCCTGCTGCAAGAGGAAAAAAAGGCTGCCTCCATATTTCTGACAGTGAAAGGTCTTCGTCTGATACGTGATCAGGTTAGACTGACAGATCAGCGGTTCTCTGCCAGGACAGTCTGACTCCTAGGGTCCGTTTGGCAATGTCTGTATATATTTTTCATTGTCACACTTGGGGTTGCAACTGGCATCTAGTGAGTAAGGACCAGGAAAGGAGTTAAACATTCTACAGTGCCCAAGCCAGCCCCTTCCTACAAAGAATTATCCAGTTCAAAATGTCATATAGAGAGGCTGGCACCGTAGTGCAGCGGGTTAAATTGCTGCCTGCAGTACCAACATCCCATATGGGCATGGGTTCATGACCCAGCTGCTCCACTTCTGATCCAATTCCCTGGTACTGTGCCTGGGAAAGCAGTGGAAGATGGTCCAAGTCCTTGGGCCTCTGCACCCACATGGGAGACCCAGAAGAAGCTCCTGGCTCCTGGCTTCAGACTGGCCCAGCTCCAGCCATATTGGCCATTTGGGAAGTGAACCAGTGAATGGAAGATCTCTCTCTGTCTCTTCCTTTCCCTCTTTCTCTCCCTCTCTGTAACTCCACCTTTCAAATAAATAAATAAGTCTTAAAAAATTGTCAGAAAGATAGAACATCCCTTATCTAAGATGCCTGGGATCAGAAGTGTTTGGGATTTTTTTCAGATCTTGGAATATTCACTTATACATGATGAGGTACCTGGAGACGGCATCTAAGTCAAAACATGAAATTCATTTATGTTTCATAGATACTCTATACTCATAGCCTGAAAGCAATAGGGGTGCCAGCATTGTGGCACAGTAAGTTAAGCTGCCGCCTGCGACACTGGCATCCTATATGAGCACTGGTTTGAATCCTGGCTGCTCCAATTCCAATCCAGCTCCCTGATAATAGCCTGCGAAAAGCAGCAGAAGTCACCACTGTGGGAGACCTGGAAATAGCTCTCCTGGCTCCAGGTTGGTCCCGCGTAGCCCAGCCCCGGCTGCTGTGGCCATCTTGGGAGTGAACCAGCAAATGTTAGATCTCTGTTTATCTCTCCCTCTCTCTCTGTAGCTCTGACTTCAAATATAGAAATATAATTCTAGCATGCCTAGGTTTTGAATACAACTTGTCACATGAGGTCAAGTGTGGAATTTTCTAGGTATGATGTCAATGTCACAACTTTCAGATTGTGAAGCATTTTGGATTTGGGATCAGGGATGCTCAGCCTGTAGCAGCAAGGTCAAGAAACCCTGCTTTAGATGTGGCTGCACAGATAATAAACTGAGTTTAAAATCAGGAACACTTGTTTACTGTAAACCCACACAGTATACACTGTTTCCCAAATACTGTGAAGTGGAAAGATAACAGAGACCAGGAAGGCAGTGCTTCTATCACTGTCCCCACCACCTGCTGACACCTTTGTGTTCACAAAGTAAAGTACTTTTCATCAGTCTTCCCTACAAACCTTTTCACCAGGAGAAAAACCTGCTTGACAATTTAACAACATAAGTCACCCATTCTCCAGGATAAATCATATTATTCACCATTAGGTATTTAAAAAGTCAATTTTATTAAAATCATAAAAAAGTGTTACACAGTTTAAAAGACTACTTTTATGCTATGCAGCCTTTTGAAACTAAACACTACTCAGTGACAAGTTTCACTGCCATTCTCTTAGATGTTTTAGACATTAAAATCCTACAACAGAGACTCTAAATGAAATGGGCTTTTTAGAACATAGAGTTTGATAGAGCTACACTAACTTTTTATCGGCATCGCTGATTTTTCCATAGTATTAAGACTCGCTAGTTGACTGAAACAATGTGTGCTTATACTAATTTCTAAGCACAAGAATACCTTAAAAAACAAACAACAATATCTCCCATACCTTTGAATTTGAATGCTATTTCTGTTTTAAAACCACCACATGTACTCAGCTAACACTGCTTGGGAGCCGCCAGGCCCTATCAGTTTGTATGTCTCACACTGAAGACATCTGGCTGGGAACCATCAGCAATCGTGGAAGACGGCACTGCAAAGATTACCGCACTGCCAGGAGCCTCACTCTCCCGGACAGAGGATCTGCACATCCCTGCTGGCATAGAGGGCAGCAACCTTGATTCCACCCAGAACTATCCTAACTCACACGTGAAGGGAGAAAATACAGGGAAAATCTGCTGTTAACTCCACCATGGCTTCTATCAAAATAAACTGGCCAATTCTAGGGCTTGCTCATTTTTCTCTCTTAAGAAATAAACCCAATGAGCTTTGTACTCTCCTCACACTTACCATCTAGTTTATCACGTACCTCATATGAGTGAGAACACAGCCTGTTTAAAATTCAAAATTAAGATAATAATATGGCTAGTACTAAAATTAAACATTTTGAAAGGGATATTCTCAAATTCTCCACACATTTTACTGCAACTCTAAAAGTTGAATAAAGTTTATTTGAGCATTACTATGTCCTACACTTACTTTAATGTAAATATTTATAATGAACCAAGAACACTCACCATCCTGCTGTTTCACAAGTCCCTGCTGGATATATCGAATGTATGTAAAAAAGTTACATACAGAAGTGATCTAGGCCAGAAGGAAAAATGTCATGAATAGTTAAATGTTTTATGTCAAAGTGAACGTTACTAAAATTCACGGTTAAGTCACTTACCCTATATCTGCAAAAAGGAGAAATATAATAATAGTTGCTTGAGTCCCCTAATTTAATTCTGTGTTTACAGGACTTACTCTGGCCGGTGAGAGCACATTTTCTGTAAAACAATGGTAAAATTTCAGCTCTTAATAATTAAACACATTTCCCCTACCTTCTCCATTTACTAAGACAATCACTATTAGAGAACCCCCTACGTACCAGGCACTATGCAAGACGCTGGGCCACAGTGATGTAAAGGACATAGCTCTGACTTCAAGGGACTTAATACTGTAACACTAACCACGTTCTAGAAACAGAAGCTGGATGTTTTCAATGTACGCCCCATCCTGCAGTCGTAAGCTGCAGGACAGCCCTCAGCTTTCCACCAGGACTTCCACTTCTCAGCTGACAAAAGACTAACAGTGACTGTTCAAATCTCAAAACATGTGGAGTTAACAGCTTCCAGATGGGGTGCTGTGTGGTAGGGGTTGGTTGGTTTATATGCATTTAATATGGGACTTTGAGGGAAGTACAATGGCATATACCATGTTATAAAAATCTGAATCTTAACAGTTATATAAAGAGTGCACTACATTTCATTCCATCCTTTCAATTTGCATACTACAAACTCTAAAATTTGGTAGCAGGCTTTTCTGGCTTGGATTAGGCTGTAAGCTTCTTGAGAGCAAAGACTGGTCTTGCTCATCTTTAGATTCCTGGCACCATGGCCGGCGCCGTGGCTTAACAGGCTAATCCTCTGCCTTGCGGCGCCAGCACACCAGGTTCTAGTCCCGGTCAGGGCGCCGGATTCTATCCCGGTTGCCCCTCTTCCAGTCCAGCTCTCTGCTGTGGCCCGGGAAGGCAGTGGAGGATGGCCCAAGTGCTTGGGCCCTGCACCCGCATGGGAGACCAGGAGAAGCACCTGGCTCCTGGCTTCGGATCAGCGCGATGAGCCGGCTGCAGCGGCCATTGGAGGGTGAACCGACGGCAAAAAGGAAGACCTTTCTCTCTGTCTCTCACTATCCTCTCTCCCTGTCAAAAAAAAAAAAAAAAAAAAAAAAAAAAATTCCTGGCACCATGCATGTGCCTGGCACACAGAACTTCAGTGACTGCTGAATAAATGATGAGCCACCTGTCACTCTCCTGCTCCATCAGACGAAGCTGGCTTGTCCATCAGACTGGACTTGCAGCAGCCCAGCTGTCACTCACCTAAGCTAGGAACCTGGCTGAATACAACGAACACTCCTTATCAATGCAAAATGAGCCCCACTCACAGTGAAATGAAATGGCCAAAAGCATTTTATGACATTATATATTATGTATAATCTATAATATAAATGTATATGTATTATATAAAGATAATACATTAAATGAACATTAAATATCAGCTGTATTTATAGGAAATAGGTTACCAATGTGTTCCATATTATGAAAATGCTATCCACTGCAGTGGCTTTCAATGTGGTAAGCCTGGGCTTCAGCAGAAGTCAGCTTGTGAAGAGCCCTGGCAGCTCTGCCAAGAGTTGGATCACTGGAAATGGACCTGCCCTGGAGTCGAAGGATGCCCAGGTCAGAGCCACAGATCTTATTGGCTCTAAGCTGAAAAGCCCTTCACTCAGCCCAACTTCCAAAGTGATCACTGCAGCTGAGGGCACAGGCAAGCAGGGTCAGCAACATTGCAGGCAGAACTGTAAATTTCTTGTTAGAGATGCCACCTGCCTTTACCTGACCAGCTCTCCTCCCAGGCCAGCCAAGTAATGAAAGTCAACAGAGTGCCTTCCCCTAGGAGGTTCACACCTCCCTTAGGATGTACCCCATGTGAAGAGATAGATAGGTCTGGGCCTCTTAACTTACAAGGCCTAAAGCCCAACAGATTATTATCAAGCCCCTTCTATCAGGTTCTATTTGCCTCTCAATCAGAAAACTTAATTGTAGCTTAGACAGCACCTTTCTTAGCTCCTCTAATATTGACTCTGTCCTTTGTTCTAGACCCTGTCTAGCGCACTTGGGCCTCATTCCTTTGTAATCATAACCTCTACTCTACCACCAATGGCTCTACTCCCAACCTGTGTGTACTGATGGTCCTCTTCCCCACTTAATGCTGTATAATTGTTCAGACCTGGTTAATGCCACTCTTAGGATCATTGGTTACTATCCTCACCCTGTCTTTTATGACCTTGTCTAAATATGATCAGAGTCGGCAAACTTGGAAGGCTTCCATAGCCTTGGCAACTCATGACGAGAGCCTTGGGTGGTTACTGGCGCCATAAACTAGAGTGTCAATTTGTTGGGTCAACAACAGGAGCCACTGTGCACTTGCTCCTCATGTGGGATCTCTGTCCTTAATGTGCTGTACATTGTGATTTAATGCTATAACTAGTACTCAAACAGTATGTTTCACTTTGTGTTTCTATGTGGGTGCAAACTGTTGAAATCTTTATACTAAATTGATCTTCTGTATATAAAGAGAATTGAAAATGAATCTTGATGTGAATGGAAGGGGAGAGGGAACAGGAGAGGGGTGGTTTGTGGGTGGGAGGGAAGTTATGGGAGGGGGAAGCCATTGTAATCCATAAGCTGTACATTGGAAATTTATATTCATTAAATAAAAGTTAAAAAAAAAAAAAAGAACACACATACACACACACACACACAAAAAAAGAAAATGCTAGAATGGGCATTTGAAAGGGGATAATTCAGGAGGAACCATTCAAATCACACACTAACTCATTCTTATCTTTCAAGAGATTTTGTCAGGGCTTGCACTACGGCATAGAGGGCTAAGCCTCTGCTTGCAATGTCAACATCCCATAAGGACGCCAGTTCTAGTCTCAGCTTCTCCTCTTCCAATCCAGCTCTCTGCTATGATCTGGGAAAGCAGTAGAAGATAGCCAAGTGTATAGGCCTCTGCACCCACGTGGGAGGCCTGGAAGAAGCTCCTGGCTTCAGATCAGCCCAGCTCTAGCCGTTGCAGCCATTTGGGGAGTGAACCAGTGGAGGGAAGACCTTTCTCTCTGTCTCTCCCTTCTCACTGTTTCTAACTCTACCTCTCAAATAAATAAAATCTTAAAAAAAAAAAGATTTTGTCTTATTTTTATTAAAAGCATATTCCTTTAATGATATGTAATAATGTTTAACAGCACTATCTTAGGTAGGGCAAAAAGCGAATGCAAGATACAAGTGTTAGAAGGTCTTGGAACTTCTAAAAGTATACTTTACACAAAAGGAAAAAAAACAATCGAACTCATAAAAATCAATTTACAAACTATTCTTCTGGAACCAGATATATACCATTCACCTACTATACTAATTTTGAAAGAGCTCTGCTAAAGTGGTTATAAGTATCAATTTCTAAAATAATAAAAACAATGTTTCTTAAGTGACCTCATTTTTTTTTTTTTTTTTTTTTTTTTTTTTTTGGACAGGAAGAGTGGATAGTGAGAGAGAGAGAGACAGAGAGAAAGGTCTTCCTTTTTGCCGTTGGTTCACCCTCCAATGGCCGCTGCGGCCGGCGCATCGCGCTGATCCGAACCAGGAGCCAGGTGCTTCTCCTGGTCTCCCATGCGGGTGCAGGGCCCAAGCTCTTGGGCCATCCTCCACTGCCTTCCCAAGCCATAGCAGAGAGCCGGCCTGGAAGAGGGGCAACCGGGATAGAATCCGGCGCCCCAGCCAGGACTAGAACCCGGTGTGCCGGCGCCACAAGGCGGAGGATTAGCCTGTTAAGCCACGGCGCTGGCCAGTGACCTCATTTTTAAAGTCACTTGTAAACTGGGCATACCCAGTATATTTTTATTTGAGCCAGGATTCAATGCTATGTCTTCTGGCTTCCCAACTCCAAGCAACTCCAACACTTATGAGACTTCAAAAACTCAGTAGCTCCCGTGAGTCACAGGTGTAAAAACCTACTTTGGTCCTCCACATTCCACTGCAGAAGCTTTCACAAATCGAATCGGCTGTAGCCCCACCGGTTCAATGCTCAGGGTATTGTTTTCCACGGCCTCCAGAACAGCTGAAGCCAGCTTCAACAAAGTGAAAAGTATTAGACTTCATGCTTGCAGGAAAATATCAAAGTTGTATGCCACAGTCATCTAGTCTTATACATGATTCTTGCCCCAAGTCGCGCTAGCTTGGCCTTAGCCAACAAGTAAGAAAGACATCGCATAATCTTAATTTGATTTCTCTTATAATTCAAGCACTGTTATGAACAGCAATTCAGTTATGGTGAAATAACTTTTCTCATGACCTGGAAGAGGATTAAAGTTATTAATCCCAGTCTGTATGTCCTCCCTACCTACAACTAATACCCACTGTTAATGCCACTTCAAAATGAATATTCTAATTCCTTATGCCACTGAACATAATGCAATTTTTGTGTGTGTTGGTCATTTATCACATAGCAGTGTATGCTGGTTATGGCTATTACTTTCTGAACTTGCACATATGTGCACGAAATAATTCACTGAATAATCAGATATTAGATCCCAGATGGAAATGGCACAACCGATAAACAACAAATGAAAAGGGCACCCTTCTCAAGCCTGCCAAGATTACGAACACTGAATGGCCCCCCTGAATCCAGACACATGGCCACAAACAACAACACAGATTCCTATCAAAAGTGTTACACAGTTAATCTGAACTTCTTCCTACAAATTAATGTTATAATTAAATCCTTGAAAGACTTAATTAAGACTCTCAGGATTAAATTTCTTGAATACTGACAGGATATCTGTGGATAAACCTTTCACACACAAGAACAAATTTAAATTGTATCTTTTACATTTGTATAAAATTTTTAAAAATTTTCAATCAACCTAGTACATACTTCATTTCATCCTGTTAACACCCTTGGGACATAAGCAAAGAAGGCATTATTTTTCATGCTTTAAAGAAGAAAAGAAGTGTGATTTCATCATGTACACACAAACTCAACAAATGCCTTAAGCGAATGTACAGAGAACTTCCTTATGCTGAATCTTGGACTGCGAATCAAAAAATGTAAGCCCTACTCCCATAGACATTTCATCCTTTTCTTGAACACAATGCAAGTCTCAGTATGAATGATGCTCTGCTCATCTAAGGAAAGATATTCAGTAATCAAATGCCAAGACATTATGATCCTAATACAGGACGGAGAAAATGGTTGAGCACGACACTTCATGATAATCTACTTATATCAGATATATTAAAATATGTAACAGGACTTCATAAAACGTACAAAATCAAATCTAATGTGTTCCCGTTAACGTGGAAAAAAAAAGTTACCTCACTTTTTGAAAATGTCAAACACGGAAAGATATCTTCCTGATAGATTTTGTCTAAGAAAGGACACGTTCTGTCCATTGTTGGCTCATCCTTCCAAGACCTGAACTCATTATACAGAGACAGATCAGCCTAAACAAGCCAAAAGGAAACACATAAAAAAGTTTTAAAAAGTGCAAACAAAAAACCATTTTGTAACACCAAAACATAATACAAACATTACTAAAAAAGAAATGCTTATTTAACATAATCAACTGAACCATTTTTAATTATTTATAATATACAGTACCAACTTTTCTATAAGAAACTGACTTTTTAAGAAAACTGTCTGATGGGCCTAGTAGTATCCACAGGGTATCCATGACAGTGTCCACTGATGCTGCTATTACCCTGTTGGAGCTCCTTTAAGATACAGGTATGTACTGTTCTGAATATAAAAAAGGATGATAAGTATTTTCTGAAACTAATGAAAAAGTACTTTGGAGTCAAGCTAAATAAAGTGAGACCTGATTTGAGGTCAAAAGCTGACACTGATTGTTCTATTAACCTGAAGGCACTTAGTTTAAAAATGCCAAAATGCTTGCTGTGTAGGCAACTAGACAAAAAAGCACACACACAACCTACTAAACTATCTTAAAACTGAGCATTTACTTAACTGTGTTTGGTACATCAAGTTAACTACCACCTGAACTATCCACAGTGGTGCCTGCCGGCACTGCCTTCCTAGTCACACCTGCGGCTGTCCATCCCCGGCTGCCCCTCTACAGTCTTCTTCCCTACAGACCCTCAGGCTCCCTAGGCCCAGATCAGCACCTGCACTAGACACGCCAACCACCCCAGCACAAAGCAGTCTCACTAGTCCTCACACAGCTCCAAGCCAACCAGGTCCACAGTGCTGGGTATGCTATAAATGCCCCATCAACAACAGCCGTGGCCGGCCTCTCGGACGCTTAACCAGATGTGCAAGCAGTCTACACAAAAGCAGAAAGAAGGCTGAGCATATCCAAGCTTTCCTATAGATTTCCTTTTAAGATATCAATGTGAACTTTTTTATCCCAATTCATAAATTCCTTGAATCAAAGCTAAGGGCAAGGAATTCCAAGATGGCAGAGTAGGGAGGGTGCTTATTGCTGTAGTCTAGAAGATAGTTTAAAAAAAGTGGAAAGGGGCTGGCACTGTGGCATAGTGGGTAAAGCCGCCGCCTGCAGTGCCAGTATCCCATATGGGCGCCAGTTTGAGTCCCAGCTGCTCCACTTCCAATCCAGCTTTCTGCTGTGGCCTGGGAAAACAGTGGAAGATGGCCCAAGTCCTTGGGCCCTTGCACACACATGGGAGACCCGGAAGATGCTCCTGGCTCCCAACTTTGGATTGGCACAGCTCCGGCCATTGCAGCCAACTGGGGAGTCAATCAGCAAATGGAAGACCTCTCTCTCCCTCTCTTAGTCTCTCCCTCTCTCTCTCTATGCCTCTTCTCTTTTCTCTCTGTGTAACTCTCACTTTCAAATAAATAAGTAAGTCTTTTTTAAAAAAAAGCGGAGAGAGTGCAGTCCAGGGAAGAGTTACGGAGAAACTCCAGCAGCAAATCTTGATTAGGCAGCTCACTGATGCCAGCCACTCTCCCTCACACAACCCATGACAGTGTGCTCCCTAGATGAAACACTGAGAAGAAGAAGCCTATCAAGTTTCCAGCAGGTTCTCCACAGTCAACCAGGTGGAGAATGGAACTGACGAATCCCTGAAAGCAGCCAGCTCTAGGTAAAGCCTCCCCTCTCTTACTAGCGCATATTCTGTAATCAAAACTTTGCCAGCAAAACCACAACCGACATCTCAGTGCTGAGAACTGAAAGCATGAACAGCAGTCCTTGACGAGTTACCTCTTTGCAGTCTTTTACAATTGGCTGGATCACACTGAGGTCCTGATGACTGCCACTCATGGCACTGCTTGTACTTTTATTCCTCTGATGCCCCTTTTTAAACGGTGTCTTTCCACCTGGCAGAGGCTCCTGTGTAGGCGAGGTTGGAGAACTGGACAACACAAGTGTCTTCAGTGCAGCTACTTCAGCTTGAAGTACATCAATCTTGAAAAGAAACCAGCATCCTCATAAGCACTACATGTTTTGTGACAGATGCCCCTAAATGTTAGCAATTTGGTCCAAACACTTACAAAGATGGAATTTAATTTGTACTTCCTGTGGACTAAGAAGATAAAACCAAGTTTTCTGATATTTTCCTATGATTCAGATTCAGCTACTACTCACAATGTCAAATGAAATGATCGTATCTTATAATTGGTTCTAGTTTACTCCTAAAACAGTAAAATCTAGTACCACGTAGGTTCTTTTTCTCAGTGAGAAAATAAATATTAACATTAAAATGTGGTCATATAATTATTTTGATGACACATGTGATACAGTGTTTTAAATCATTTGGTTCCAATATAAATGAACACCAATATAAACTATTTATATCCCCATAGTAGCTATTTTTTTTATATTTTTCTGCAGTTTCCAAATCTAAAACTTTCACAATCAGAACAAAATCCAATCATTTTTGAAATACCAATAATCATCACTAATGTCCGTAACTTCTATACTGTAACAGCAGTGAAAACTTACTTTTCCTTGAGCTTCTTTCAGCTGTTTCTCTGCTGTTGCTTGCTTGACATTCGCTTCCCTCACCATCTTATGAGCTTCCTGAAAAAGTCAACATCTCAAGTCTTGGAAACAGCATTAGCATTTGCTTTCAAAAATCTTTCACCAGATGTCTGTGACTGATGCAAAAATGCCTAACAAAATATAGCCTGAAAATAAGAATTTAATGTCAACTACAGAAACAGCAGTTGACATAAGACAAACCATTAGGAATTAAAACAGGTGCCTTCTCCTAGGACCTATCACTACTGAGATAACTGAGTTAAGCTCAATCATTCGGATCAGTGATGAAGGAAACCAGAAGATGACCCACACGTCAAAGCCAGCTCATTTGAAGTCAGGTTTTCGTAATTTGCTCACAATATACATCAGGGTACTTCATTTTGTGAAAAACAGAATTCAAAGACAAGTTTACTTTGGTACAAAGAAAACTAAAATTCATGCTTATGAAAATTCTTTACAAAACTCACAGAAAATATATCACAAAAAAGTTATGGATAAGGTCTTAATTTTTTAGTACCATAAATGTGAAACTCTAGGTATTTAATTATTTTACTTATTTAATATCTATTCATCAAAGATTTACATGTGACATTTCTTTGTGACGTACTGTTCTAGGTGCTGATAATACACTGGGAAAAGAGACAAAACCCCTGCTCTTAAGAACTAAGACTGCATTCTAATAATCAATAAAACATCAAGTAAGAACTATAGATTTGGAGTTGGTATTGTGGTGTACCAGGTTAAGCCACTACTTTTGATGCCAACATCCCATGTCCCCAGCTGGCTCATGTCCTTAGCTACTCCACTTAAATTCTGGCTTCCTGCTAATGTGCCTGGGAAGGCAGTGGAAGATGTGATTGAGTTCCCGCCACCCACTTAAGAGACCTAGCTGGAGTTCCTGGCTCTGACCTGGGCCAGAGCTAGCTGTTACAGGCCTCTGTTGTAGCTATTTAGGGAGTGAACCCGATTACAGATTCACGTTCTCTTTGTTAAGTGAGTAAATAATTTTTAAAAACAAAAGAATTATAGGTTTTGTTCTAAGCGTAACTTGAAGCCTTACTTTAAGGAGGTGACATGATCTTATCTGTATTTTATGCTGCTCTATGGAATACTCCCTATGAGGGATTACAGGGATTCAGAGTGCACAGGGTGCTATAATCCCCTGGGATGTAACAGCTTCTATTTTAGAACTTCAATCTACGCTTTATTGCAGGAGAAAAGGAGGGGAGGCAGGAGGGCCAGGAGGAAGGGAGGAAAGACAGAGGGAAGAGAGGAAGCATGCTTTAATAATTAATAAATACACAGTTGACAATGTCACCCTTACTAGGTCCATCAACTGCTTAGTGGCACAGTGGAAGCTCTCCACAGCAGAATGTGAGTGACATTCCTACTTGTTTATCTGCTCTTACAGTACTGTAATAATTTGCAGTCTCTCTGTGCCCTTGTATGTGAATATATAGATCACATCATTTTAAATACGAGAATTTTACTATCAGTGATTTATAATGAAATGAGATTAACCACAAAAATATTCCATGTATGCTGGCTATCTTGGCAAAGCCCTTAAGAACTGTCATATTTAATGATGAGCTAAGCACGTTTCTTTCAAAAATAACAAATGTTTCACAGCAGTGCTGAGTTTTTCTGGAATGATAAATGGTTGTCAACAGATGACTAGTTGGCAGATATTTTTAAAATAATAATAGCTAATCTGGCCCTTCAAGATGAGCAACACTCTAACTATAAATGCAAAAAGTAACTCATGCTATGAAGAGAACATTTGTTTAAATACTTAGAAATGAACTCTGCATACAATTGGATCAAACTTCTAGCAGAAAACAATTAGAAAAGCTGAGAAGTTTTTTGTAAATGTATTTGGAAGAACTAGAGAGCTACCAAAGTAGTGATGAATTAGAGGCCAAGATCCAGAAGAATGAGGTGCAATTTGAGGTGATTTACCCCCTTAGATATACTAAGGGGTACAGTGAAAAGGTATAGCATGCATATAATTGGAGTCCCAAGAGGAAAGGAGAGAATTAGACCAAGGCAGAAGACAATGCATAGGATTTTGCAAATCAACAAGAGACATCAAACGGTAGATTCAAATAAAGTTTGAAAATTTTTCTATTACTCTATTCTTCTAAAGCTGAACATAATGCACCATTTATACCAAGAGTCAGCAAACGTTTTCTATAAAGGGTCAAGCCTCAGGGCCAGCGCTGTGGCGCAGCAGGTTAAAGCCCCAGCTTGAAGCATCAGCATCCCAAATGGACGTTGGTCCTAGTCCTGGCTGCTCCTCTTCAGATCCAGCTCTCTCCTATGGCCTGGGAAAGCAGCAGAAGATGGCCCAAGTCCTTGGGCCCCTGCAACCACGTGGGAGACCTGGAAGAAGCTCCTGGCTCCTGGCTTCAGATCGGCACAGCTGTGGCCATTGTAGCCATCTGGGGAGTGAACCAGTGAATGGAAGACCTCTCTGTCTCCACCTCTCTCTGTAATTCTTACAATTAAATAAATCAAATCTTTAAAAAAAAAATTAAAGGATCAAGCTTTAAGTATTCTTCAATGTAAGTACCACATACAGTCTCTGTTGAAACTACTCAACTCAGTCTTAGCTGATACACAAATGAATGGGGCTGCCTCAGTAAAAAATTTATGGGCACTGAAATTTGCATTTCATTATCATTTTGGTTTTTTTTTTTAACATATCCATTATCTCACAGGGTTATCGCTTCTTTTTCCACTGGTGGTGTGTACAATCGGGATGTAGCTTCTAAGCAAATTTCAAACATACAATGGTCACCATGCTGTTATTAGTTAGATCCCCAGAATTTATTCACTGTGCATAACTGAGAAATTTCATCATTTGCCCAGCATCTCCCATTTCCCCCAGTCCCCCACCCCCACAAAGTACAAACCTACTCTGTGCTTCTATGAGTTCGACTATTTTAGATTCCACACAGGTGAGCTCGTACAGCGTTTGTCCTTCTTCCTGTTTGGCTTACTTAGCATAATGGCCTCCAGCTTCATCCATGTCGTCACAAATGACAGACCTAAGCATATCATGCTTTCTTCCTTCATTCCTAAGTTCTTTTGACAACTGAGAGTAACACAGCAATGAACATGGGAATACAGATAGCTCATCAAGATCCTGATTTTATTTCTATATATCTATAGTCAGAAGTGGGACTGTTGGATCTAATGCTAACTCATATTTTTAACTTTTGGGGGAAGAACCTCCTTACTGTTTTCCATAATGATTGTACTAATTTACATTCTACCAACAATGTACAAGAGTTCCTTTATTCCGTATTCTTGTCAACACTTGCTATCTTTTATATCTTGATGATAGTGCCTTTAACAGGCATGATGTGATATCGCTTTAGGGTTCTGATTGCATTCACCTGACCACTAGTGATGCTGAGCACCTTCTCATTCATCTGCTGGTCATCTCTATGACTTTTTTTTTTTTTTTTTTTTTTTTGACAGGCAGAGTTAGAGAAACAGAGAGAAAAAGGTCTTCCTTCCATTGGTTCACCCCCCAAATGGTCACTACAGCCGGTGCGCTGCGGCCGGCGCACCACGCTGATCCTAAGCCAGGAGTCAGGTGCTTCTCCTGGTCTCCCATGCGGGTGCAGGGACCAAGGACTTGAGCCATCCTCCACTGCACTCCCGGGCCATAGCAGAGAGCTGGACTGGAAGAGGAGCAACCGGGACAGAATCCAGCGCCCCAACCGGGGCTAGAACCCGGTGTGCTGGCGCTGCAGGAGGAGGATTAGCCTATTGAGCTGCGGCGCCAGCCAGTCATCGCTATGACTTCTTAAGATAAATGACTATTCAGGTCCTTAGTTCAGTTTTTAATTTGGTTATCTGGGTTCCTGTTTTTGCCTTTAACTTCCTTATATATTTTGAATATTAACCCCTTATCAGATATATGGTTTGCAAATGTTTTCTCCCATTCAGTAGGTTATCTTTCCATGTTGTTGACTATTGTGCAGAAGTTCTACTTTTTTTTTAAGAATTATTTTATTTATTTGAAAGAGTTATACAGAGAGAGGAGAGGCAGAGAGAGAGAAAGAGAGAGAGAGAGAGAGAGAGAGAGAGAGAGAGGTCTTCCATTCCACTGGTTCACTCCCCAAATGACTGCAATGGCCACAGCTGAGCTGATCCAAAGCCAGGAGTCAGGAGCTTCTTCCAGGTCTCCCACGTGGATGCAAGGGCCCAAGGACTTGGGCCATCTTCTACTGCTTTCCCAGGCCATAGCAGAGAGCTGGATGGGAAGAGGAGCAGCTAGGACTCGAACCAGCACCTATATGGGATGCTGGTAATGCAGGCTAGGGCTTTAACCCCCTGTGCCACAGCACCAGCCCCCATGCACTTTCATGCACTCCTACTTATGTATTTCTGATTTTGTTGTAATATCTGAAAAGTCACTGTCCAGACACTACCAAGAAGGTTTTTCCCTGTTTCTTTTAGTTTTATGGCTTTAGGTCTTTCATCCTATTTGAGTTAATTTTATAATGGTGTGAGATAAAAGCCAATTTCATTTATCTGCAAACAGATATCCAATTTTCCCAGAATCACTTTTTTTTCCCCAGACATCTTTTATTTAAGGTATACAAACTTCTGGAGTTGGCACTGTGGCATAGTGGGTAAAGCCATCAACTACAGTGCCGGCAGCCCATATGGGCACAGTTTGAGTCCCGGCTGCTCCACTTCTGATCCAGCTCTCTGCTATGGCCTGGGAAAGCAGAAGATGGCCTAAGTCCTTGGGACCCTGCGCCCACGTGGGAGACCCAGAAGCAGCTCCTGGCTTCGGATCAGCATAGCTCTGGCTGTTGTGGCCAATTGGAGAGTGAACCAGCGGATAGAAGATCTCTCTCTCTCTCTCTCTCTCTCTCTCTCCCCCTCTCTGCCTCTCCTGCTTTCTCTGTGTAACTCTGACTTTCAAGTAAATAAAGCTTTTTAAAAAAAAGGTATACAGGTGGCTGGCACTATGACACAGCAGGTTAATGCCCTGGCCTGAAGCGCCAGCATCCCATATGGGTGCTGGTTTGAGTCTCAGCTGCTCCACTTCCGATCCAGCTCTCTGCTATGGCCTGGGAAAGCAGAAGATGGCCCATGCACCCACGTGGGAGACCCGGAAGAAGTTCCTGGCTCCTGGCTTTGGATTGGCACAGCTCTGGTGTTGCGGCCATTTGGGGAGTGAACCAGCAGATGGAAGACCTCTCTCTCTCTCTAACTCTCTCATATAAATAAGTAAATCTTTAAAAAAATGTACACAAACTTCATGCATTCATAAGTACATTAGGAACATAGTGATTCTTCCCACCGTACCCAGTCTCCCATCCATGCTCCCACCCCTCTTCTTCCTCCCTCTCCTATTCCCATTCTTAGTTTTTATTAAGATCTGTTTTCAATTAACTTTATACACATGACTACTGCTATGCTAAGTAGAGTTCAACAAATTGTATGAAAAGAAAAAGCTGTTCCTCAATAGTTGAGATAAGGGCTGTTAAAAGTTATTGCATCTCAAACTGTCACTTTCACTTCTATAGATTACCTTTTAGGTGTTCTATTAGTTAGCACAGATCAGGGAGAACATATAGTATGTGTCCTTTTGGGACTGGCTTATTTCACTAACTATGATGTTTTCCAGTTTCATCCATTTTGTTGCAAATATTCAGATTTCGGGGTTTTTTTTTTTTACTGCTGTGTAGTATTCCATGGTATACATATCACATGATTTCTCTATCCAGTCTTCAGTTGATGGACACCTGGGTTGATTCCATATCTTAGCTATTGTGTGCAGGTAACTCTTTCATATGCTGATTTCTTTTCCGTTGGATAAATTCCCAGGAGTGGAATGGCTGGGTCATACGGTAGGCCTACATTCAGATTTCTGAGGTATCTCCATACTGTCTTCCACAGTGGCTCTGCTAGTTTACATTCCCACCAGCAGTGGATTAGGATACCTTTTCCCTACATCCTCACCAGCATTTGTTTTTGATGATTTCTGTAAGAAAGCCATTCTAACTGTGGTGAGGTGAAACCTCATTGGGGTTTTGACTTGCATTTCTCTGAAGGCTAGTGATCCTGAGCATTGTTTCATGTGTTTCTTGGCCATCTGGATTCCCTCTTTTGAAAAATGCCTGCTTCAGTCCTTTACACATCTCTTAACTGGGTTGTTTTGTTGCTGAGTTTCTTGATCTCTTCATATATTAATTATATATTAATCCTTTATCAGTTGCATAATTTGCAAATATTCTAATATTTTCTCCCATTCTGTCGGTTGCCTCTTCATTTGGCTGTTTCTTTTGCAGTACAGAAGCTTCTCAATTTGATGTAACCTCATTTGTCAATTTTGGCTTTGATTGCCTGTGCCTCTGGAGTCTTTTCCAAGGACTCTTTGCCTATGCCAATGTCTTGTAGGGTTTCCCCAATGTTCTCTAATAATTTGCCAGCTTCACTTATAGAAGAGATTGTCCTTTCCCCATTGGGTGTTCTTGGCACACTTGTTAAAGACCAGTTGACAAGAGGCCAGTGTTGTGGCATGGAATCCCATATGGGTTCCGGTTCAAGTCTCGGCTGCTCCACTTCTGATAACGCTCCCTGCTAATGTGCCTGGGAAAGCAGCAGATGGACCAAGTGCTTGGGCCCTGTTACCTACATGGGAGACCCAGAGGAAGCTCCTGGATCCTGGCTTCAGTTTGACCCAGCCCTGGCTGTTGTGGCCATTTGAGGAGTGAACCAGCAGGTAGAAAAAAGGTCAATCTCTTTCTCTCTCCAACCCTCTTCTCTGCAACTCAGTCTTTGATATAAATAAAATAAACCTTTTAAATTATGGGCTCCCCAATCTGTTCCATTGATGTCTGGTTTTTCATCACTGTCATACTGCTTTGATTACTGTAGCTTTGTAGTATATTTTGAAACCCAGAAGTCTGATGCATCTGGATTTATTTTGCTTGCACAAGATTGCTGTAGCTATTCAGATCCTCTGTGGTTCCCTAAGAATTTTAGGATTTTTTTTTTCTATTTCTGTAAAGAATGACATTTTGATAGGGACTACACTGATTTGTAGATCCTTCTGAATATGGATACTTTAAGAGCAATCTGGAGCTGGCACTGTGGCACAGGAGGTTAAGCTGTCATCTGCAGTGCTGGAATCCAGTATCAGCACCAGTTCCAGTCCTGGCTGCTCCATTTCCCATCCAGTTCTCCGCTAATGTGCCTGGGAAAGCAGCAGAAGATGGCCCAGTGTTTGGGCCCCTGCACCTACATGGGAGACCCAGAAGCAGCTCCTGGATTTGGCCCGGCATAGCCTTGGCCATCACGGACATGTGGGGAGTAAGCCAGCAGATGGAAGATTCTCTCCTGTCCCTAACTCTTTCAAATAAATCAATCTTTAAAAAATACAGTAATTCTTCCAACCTGTGACATGTCTTGCCGCACATCCATGTCTTAATTCATCACATATAATTTTTATAGTGTTCAAGCCTTTCACCTCTTCTAAATATTTCATTCTTCTTGATGCTTTCACAAATAGGATAATTTTCTTAATCTCCTTTTCATATAGCTCATATTTTTGTGTGTGAAACACCACTAGTTTTTGTGTCCTGCAATTTTGTTAAATTCATTTTTCAGGGCCGGTGCTGTGGTATAGTGGGTTAAAGCCCTGGCATCCCATATGGGCACCGGTTCTAGTTCCAGCTGCTCCTCTTCTGATCCAGCTTTCTGCTATGGCCTGGGATAGCAGTGGAAGATGGCCCAGGTTCTTGGGCCCCTGCACCCACGTGGGAGACCTAGAAGCAGCTCCTGGATCCTGGCTTCAGATCAGCACAGCTCTGGCTGTTGCGGCCATCTGGAGAGTGAACCAGCACGTGGAAGACCTTTCTCTCTGTCTCTACCCCTCTCTGTAACTCTTTCAAATAAATAAATCTTTTAAAAAAATAATTTTTCAGTTCTAACTATTTGTGTTTTGTTGCATCTTTAGGGGTTTTTACATATATGGTGACATCATTTGCAAACAGAGAACATTTTTACTTCTTTTTCAAAACTGGTTACCTTTCTTTCTTTTCCCTGTCTAATTGCTCTGGCTAGGAAGTCCAGCATTGAAGTGCTGAAAGTGAGCATCCTTGCCTTGTAGCAGATCTTAAGAGGATTTTCCCCATTGGTTACAGTGCTATAACTTTTCATATATGTTGGTGTTGAAGTTTAAGTTCGTTCTTTATCTATTTTGCTCTAAGTTATTATCATGAATGGATACTGAATGATTTGTAAACACTTTTTCATTATCCATTGTGAAGACCATGTGCTTTACGTCTATTAATGTGGTATATAGGATTGGAGGCGGCAAGATGGCGGAATAGGCAGGAAGCACACTTAGTCCGGGGGGAGAGAAAGTTTAATATAAGTGGAGATACTGCAGGGTCAAGGAAGAGTAGGGGATGAAACAGCAGAGGAAACTCTTCCGGAACTAGTGATTCACAGTGGACCTGCGTGGAGAGCGTGGGAGCCCAAGTTCGGGACACCAGCAGCAAACTCAACGCACCAGCGCTGGAACGCGAGGTGAGCCGAACCTCAATAGCCCGAGATACCAGCGGGCAAGCGGAAAGAGGAGGCTAGAGGGAACGAGGCTTGAAACTCCGTGGGGAAAAGTTCACCAGGCTAACTAGAAGAGAGAGAAAAAAAATACAAAAAGTGACTGATACGGACACAAGTTTCTCTCTCTCCGCTCACCTCTCGAAGGCGAGCAAGACAGAGCAGGCGCCATTTTGGACATACGTCATAAGCAGGGCGACCTCAGGTCTGCACCAGCCCTGAGCCTAGCAGAAAAACCTGACTCTGTGGGGAGGGGTGAAATAACAGGAGATTAGCATCTAACTTGGCAACCCAGTGGGAGACTGCAGGAGAATTGGAGCCCACACTGAGGGCAGCAGAGATTCCCTGTGTGGTCCTTGGGAAAGAGCTTCCGATCTCTGGCTCCTGTGGGTATATCATTTGCCTGCTAACTACCTCCAATTACGTTCAGCTGTGCGGAACTACTTCCCTTTTAAATCAAAAAAGAAAGAGAGATTTACCACACCTAACCTGGGAGTGTCATCCTTGACACACCCTCAACCCTGAGGAACCAAACACAGCTCTCAGTCCACACTCATCTCAAGCCTCTAAGGCTCCACTGAAAGCAGACAGTCCACTTAATATAGAGCCATAGTGTAACAAGAAAAAACACCACAGTGAAGAAACCAAATACCTCCAACATGCCAAACAACAAACGCAAAAACCAAGCTAACAAGAACAAGGAAGAAACTATGACGCCCCCAAATGAAAAAGACACCCCAATTCAAGATTATGAAGATGATGAGATCAAAGAAATGCAAGAAGCGGATCTCAAAAAATTGATAAGAACATTAAGAAGTTCTCAAAAACAAATTCTTGAACTACAGAAATCCTTCATGGACAAGATAGAAAATCTCTCTCGTGAAAGTGAAATATTAAGGAGGAATCAAAATGAAATGAAACAACTAGTGGAACAAGAAACTCTGATAGTTACTAGAAATCATAATGAAATGAAGAGTTCAATAGAGCAAATGACAAACACATTAGAGAGCCTTAAAAACAGAATGGGCGAAGCAGAAGAGAGAATATCAGACTTAGAAGACAGAGAACAGGAAAGGAAACAGGCAAACCAAAGAAAAGAAGAAGAAATTAGAAATCTAAAAAATATTGTCGGGAATCTACAGGATACTATTAAAAAACCCAACATTCGGGTTCTAGGAGTTCCTGAAGGCATGGAGAGGGAGAAAGGATTAGAAGGCCTTTTCAGTGAGATACTAGCAGAAAATTTCCCAGGTTTGGAGAAGGACAGAGGCATCTTAGTACAGGAAGCTTATAGAACCCCTAATAAACATGACCAAAAGAGATCCTCACCACGACATGTTGTAATCAAACTCACCACAGTGAAACATAAAGAAAAGATCCTAAAAGGTGCAAGAGAGAAACGTCAGATCACTCTTAGAGGATCTCCAATTAGACTCACAGCAGACTTCTCATCAGAAACCCTACAAGCTAGAAGGGAATGGCGAGACATAGCCCAGGTACTAAGAGAGAAAAACTGCCAGCCCAGAATACTATATCCTGCAAAGCTCTCATTTGTGAATGAAGGTGAAATTAAGACTTTTCATAGCAAACAGAAACTGAAAGAATTTGTTGCCACTCATCCTGCCCTGCAAAAGATGCTTAAAGATGTCTTACACACAGAAACACAGAAACATAGTCACCAATATGAAAGAAGGTAAAGGAAGGAAACCTCACAGCAAAAGATCACAGGAAGCTCAATTTCTCTTTGACATAGAATTAAACTCTGATGCTCTGTTAAAGCAATGTGTTAAAGTAATCTATTATGTTCTCTTGATGTCTGTTAAATTCTAATTGTTCAAAAACAGCTGAATTTTTATTAAGAGCTATGGGTTATTTAAATATGTGCTTTTTTCAAAAATTTGAATAATCACCTTGTAACAATGATCAAATTTGGTCTATGTTATGTCATGATTTTAAGGAATCTTATTTCAACCAGATATTTTGGATTTGGAGCCTTCTTGGCATTCTTGACAGGCATTCAAAAAATCAAAGTTTCAAACAATCTGGTCTCTAAAATTTCCAGTAAATCCTGGACTTTGGTTTTTCCAGTTTGGGCCCAACTGAAAAAATCGAAGGACCTATGTCTCTCTTCTTATAGAGACACCAACTAATCAGTCTATTTGGAGTATATTAGAAGGACTGTCAAGATGTGATGTGGTACCAGACTTTAAGTTTCTATAATGGAAAATGCTATTAATACAAATGTTTGAGAATTAAAAAGTCTAATGATCTTGTGTTACTAGACATGATAGTTATCTTAATGAGAAAGCCCCAGAGGCCTAAAGGGTTAAATACTTGTAAAATCCTACAGGTGCTTTCAAAAATACTGTGAAGTAAGCAAGTGCCTCTTGTTGGTTGATGAGTTTATAATTTTAAGCATGGCGACTTAAAGTCTTTTGTCATCCACAGTTATATATGATCTGCTGCTCATAAAACTAAAGCGTTGTTGGTTCTGTGTTTAGCTGTCCTCCTATAGGTTCCTATGGACTTTTTCCAGCCACTTTTATTGTATTCAGTACTTTGGGATGGCTCTGTAAACAGATGAAGCCAATAATGTATTAACAGTACCAACTGAGAGAAAGTATGGTTAACTGAGGTTACTAAAAACAAAAAGCAATTCAAATCAATTGGCAATCTACAAAAAGAGTTAAAGATTTTAAAAGCTATTATTAAAATTGCTATATTGGTCTATTATGCTATATTATATGTGTGTACATATTGTATGTCCACATGGGGAAATTTTATTAAGAGTTTTATTTTAAATGGCTTATAGATAAGATTGTCCATAAATTTAAGCTGCTAAAATCAATCAAAGATACATTTTAATTTGTGTGACCTGAATCTGTGTATCATATGTTTTAGACTTGTTGGTAGAAAGAAACAAAACATTTTAGATGGTTGTGCTTAAGTTTACTGGCTAAACAAACTACACCATGTTAGATATTTAAGAGGTGTTTTCAAATACATGATTCTTAAAATTTATAGAAGGCATTGGACCTTCTGGTAAATGTTTTCTTAAGTTGTTATCTAATGGTTGAAACAGTTTGCTAAGTATTCATGTGATATTGCTATTGTCAGCAAGCGATCTAGGACTTGCTCCCTCATTTCTCTATTCTAAGCCCAACTTGTTCTTTCATTTCTCTATTCTCTTCAAGGTAGGAAACTAATTCTATTATGAAGGAATCTGTAGGATGCACAATTTAATCTTTAGACCTTATAAAAGAGATGGCTAACATTTTTCTGCAATAGCATAGCCAAAATAAGAACTCAAATAATAATCTCATAGCTAGATTCACTTCGCCATCAGCAAAGTATACAGTAAGTAGAAAAAACCTCCCTTTCAGACCAAAGGGAAAGAAAGTTTTTAAGTGAGAATATAATTTTCCTCATGGGCATTGTCTACCTTAGAAAAACTACTACAGAACATGCCTGTGACTATAGACTTGTAGTTCAGGCCACCAAAGATTAGAGATGGGAAACGGGCACTCCCTTGACTTGCATCCTCTGGTCTGCTTTAACACAAACCAGGAGGAAAAGAAAGCTCGGCATCAGAAGCAATGGGTGGCAGGCCTATTAATGGCTGATCTGTACAGTGATCTGCCCTCAAGGAGACCCAACAGGCCAGTCCACTGCAGTGGCTTTCAATGTGGTAAGCCTGGGCTTCAGCAGAAGTCAGCTTGTGAAGAGCCCTGGCAGCTCTGCCAAGAGTTGGATCACTGGTAATGGACCTGCCCTGGAGTCGAAGGATGCCCAGGTCAGAGCCACAGATCTTATTGGCTCTAAGCTGAAAAGCCCTTCACTCAGCCCAACTTCCAAAGTGACCACTGCAGCTGAGGGGATGGTCAAGTAGGGTCAGCAACATTGCAGGCAGAACTGTAAATTTCTTGTTAGAGATGCCCCCTGCCTTTACCTGGCCAGCTCTCCTCCCAGGCCAGCCAAGTAATGAAAGTCAACAGAGTGCCTTCCCCTAGGAGGTTCACACCTCCCTTAGGATATACCCCATGTGAAGAGATAGATAGGTCTGGGCCTCTGAATTTACAAGGCCTAAAGCCCACCAGATTATTATCAAGCCCCTTCTATCAGGTTCTATTTGCCTCTCAATCAGAAAACTTAATTGTAGCTTAGACAGCACCTTTCTTAGCTCCTCTAATAATGACTCTGTCCTTTGTTCTAGACCCTGTCTAGTGCACTTGGGCCTCATTCCTTTGTAATCATAACCTCTACTCTACCACCAATGGCTCTACTCCCAACATGTGTGTACTGATGGTCCTCTTCCCCACTTAATGCTGTATAATTGTTCAAACCTGCTAAATGCCACTCTTAGGATCATTGGTTACTATCCTCACTCTGTCTTTTATGACCTTGTCTAAATATGATCAGAGTCGGTGAACTTGGAAGGCTTCCATAGCCTTGGCAACTCATGACGACAGCCTAGGATGGTTACTGGCGCCATAAACTAGAGTGTCAATTTGTTGAGTCAACAACAGGAGCCACTGTGCACTTGCTCCTCATGTGGGATCTCTGTCCTTAATGTGCTGTACATTGTGATTTAATGCTATAACTAGTACTCAAACAGTATGTTTCACTTTGTGTTTCTATGTGGGTGCAAACTGTTGAAATCTTTATACTAAATTGATCTTCTGTATATAAAGAGAATTGAAAATGAATCTTGATGTGAATGGAAGGGGAGAGGGAGCGGGAGGGGGGAGGGTTGCGGGTGAGAGGGAAGTTATTGGGGGGGGAAGCCATTGTAATCCATAAGCTGTACACTGGAAATTTATATTCATTAAATAAAAGTTAAAAAAAAAAAATGTGGTATATAACAGTGGTTGATTTGCTTGTGTTGAAACATCCTCCATCCCAGAGATAAATACCACTTAGTTATGGTAAGCAAACCTTTTAACACATTGTTCAATTCCCTTTGCTAATATTATAATGCGGATTTCTGCACCTATATTCATCAGGAATAATGATCTGTAGCTTTTTCTTATAGTGTCTTTGCTGGTTTTGATATCAGGATGATGCCAGATTCATAAATGAGTCGGCAGGGGTTCCTGCTTCTGTTTTTCAGAGAGTTCAAGAAGAAATAGTATTAATTCTTCAGAAGTTTGGCAGAATTCACCTGTGAAGTCATCTGCTCCTGGGCTCTTCTCTACTGGAAGGTTTTTCATTTGTCACTGGTTTATTCAGGCTTTCTGTTTCTTCCAGATTCAGTTTTGCTATGTGTATGTTTCTAGATTTTATCCATTTCTTCTAGATTACCCAATATACTGGCATATATTCTTATATGTCTTTTTCAATTCTGATCTTGAATCCTCTTTTTTCTTTTTCCTTCCTTTTTTTTTTTTTTTTTTTTTTTTTTTTTTTTTTTTTTTTTTTTTTTGACAGGCAGAGTGGACAGTGAGAGACAGACAGAGAGAAAGGTCTTCCTTTGCCGTTGGTTCACCCTCCAATGGCCGCCGCGGTAGGCGCGCTGCGGCCAGTGCACCGCGCTGATCCGATGGCAGGAGCCAGGTGCTTCTCCTGGTCTCCCATGGGGTGCAGGGCCCAAGGACTTGAGCCATCCTCCACTGCACTCCCTGGCCACAGCAGAGAGCTGGCCTGGAAGAGGGGCAACCGGGACAGGATCGGTGCCCCGACCGGGACTAGAACCTGGTGTGCCGGCGCCGCAAGGCGGAGGATTAGCCTAGTGAGCCACGGCGCCGGCCTGAATCCTCTTTTTTCTTAATCCAAAAAACTGAAAGTTTGTCAGTTTTATCTTTTCAAAGACTCTTAAATTTGTTATTTTCTAATATTTTCCCATTCTCTAGTTATTCTTACTCTAATTTTTACTATATCCTTCCTTCTACTAATTTTAGGCATATTTCTGAGTTTCTTTGAGTATAAAATTGTTCATCTGAGATTATTCTTTTTTAACGTAGGCAGCTATCACTGTAAAATTCCCTCACTGGTGTTTTTGCTGCGTCTCAGCAGTTTTGGTGATGCTGATTTTTCTTAGTATCAAAATATTTTTCGAATTCCTTTTTAATTTGACTCAATGGCTGTTCACAATGATGTTGCTTAGGGGCCAGTGTTCTGACGCAGTTTAAGTCACTGTGTGAAACACCATCATCCCCAGTAGGTGCTGGTTTGAGTCCTGGCTACTCCACTTCCAATCCTGCTAATGCACCTGGGAAAGCAGCGGAAGATGGCCCAAGAACCTGTGCCCCTGCCACACACATGGGAGACCCAGGTGGAGTTTCAGGCTCCTGGTTTCAGCCTGGCTTAACCATCATTGTTGCAGTCATTTGGTGAGTAAACTTTTTCTCCCTCTTTCTGTAACTCTGCCTTTCAAATAAATTAATTCTTAAAAAGATAAGAAGAACAAAATTGTGTTGTTTAGTTTTCACATATTTGTTTTCTTACTATTATTCATTTCCAATTTGATTTTGTGAAAAGATTCTTGGACTGATTTTGATCATCTTAAATTGAACTCATTTTGTGACTTATCGTGAACTATGAGGAATGTTTTCACATGCACTTCAGAAGAATGTGTTTTTTTGCTGCTGATGGAAAGTTCTATTGTGTGTGTATTACATCATTTGTTCTACAGTGTTATTCAACTGGTTGCTCATTTCGTCTGAAATAATCTATCCATTACTGAAGCTCCTCACTATTACTGTATTGCTATTTCTCTCTTCAGATCTGCCAATGATTGCTTTTACATATTTCGGCACTTTGATGTTGAGTGCATACAAAATTGTATATGTAATACACATGTAATAGAATATAACCATATTCCTGTTCAGTTCAGCCTTCTGTCATTCCTTCTGTCATAATATAATGATCCTGTCTTTTGTGATAGTTTTTAGTGTCTGTTTTGTCTGACATAAGCATAACCACTCCTCTCTTTTAGTTAACAGAAATATTTTCCCACCTCTTTCCTTTTGGACTAGGTTATTCTTGAATCTAAAGTGACTCTCTTAGGGCTGGTGCCATGGTGCGGTAGGTTAATCCTCCACCTGTGGTGCTAGCATCCCATATGGGCATCGGTTCTAGTGCCAGCTGCTCCTCTTTTGATCCAGCTCTCTGCTATGGCCTGGGAAAGCAGTAGAATATGGCCCAAGTCCTTGGACCCCTGCACCCACGTGGGAGACCTGGAAGAAGCTCCTGGCTCCTGGCTTCAGGTCAGCACAGCTCCAGCCATTGTGGCCATCTGGGGAGTGAACCAACTGAAGGAAGAGCTCTGTCTCTCCCTCTGTCTGTAACTCTACCTCTCAAATAAATTTAAAAAAATAAAAATAAACCTTAAAAAAATAGACCCTCTTAATAGAAAACACACAGTAGGGCTTTGTAATATATTTTGAAATCCAGAAGTTTGATGCATCTGGATTTATTTTGTTTGCACAAGATTGCTGTAGCTATTCAGATCCTCTGTGGTTCCCTAAGAATTTCAGGATTATTTTTTCTATTTCTGTAAAGAATGTCATTTCAATTTTGATAGGGACTGCACTGGATCTGTAGATCTCTCTGGATTTGGGCACTTTAAGAAGAGTAATCCTGGGGCTGGCTCTGTGGCACAACTGGTTAAGCTGCCGTCTGCAGTGCCAGAATCCCATATAGGTACCAGTTCCAGTCCTGGCTGCTCCATTTCCCATCCAGCTCCCTGCTAATGTGCCTGAGAAAGCAGTGACGGATGGCCCAAGTGTTTGGGTCCCTTCCCACACCATTCAGCTACTGCACATCTTTTGACTGGGGAATTTGGTTCCCCAAATTTACATTTAAAATAATTACTGAAAGGCAAGTACTTATTTTTGAAATTTTGTTAAACTGTTTTGGAATTTTCTTGTTCTTCTTGTCTTTCATTGGTAGTGCTGTACTTTTATTCTTCTGTTTTGTGTGTGTACCATACATATTTTGGGGTGTACGTGGTGACCATGAGATTTACAATGAACATTTTACAATTACAGAAGTCTGTTTAAAACTGAAAACATATTTTTTTTTTTTTTGACAGGCAGAGTGGACAGTGAGAGAGAGAGACAGAGAGAAAGGTCTTCCTTTACCATTGGTTCACCCTCCAATGGCCTCTGCGGCCAGCGCACCGCGCTGATCCGAAGCTGGGAGCCAGGTGCTTCTCTTGGTCTCCCATGCAGGTGCAGGGCCCAAACACTTGGGCCATCCTCCACTGCCTTCCCGGGCCATAGCAGAGAGCTGGACTGGAAAAGGGGCAACCGGGTGACCCGACCGGGACTAGAACCCTGTGTGCCGGCGCCGCAAGACGGAGGATTAGCCTATTTAGCTGCGGCGCCGGCCAACAACTAAATTTCAATCACATGCATCTATGCTTTGCTTCCTCCAATAGACATGCACTTCCCATAACTAATGCCAGATTTCATTCTTTCTATACTGTATTTCCATTAACAAACTTCCAGTAACAAGTCATTCTTACCATATTTATCTAACTCATATCAGTATTAAAATTTTCATGTAATTTCTATATGTCACAAATTAATCGTTTGATTTTTACCCCAACCATTTAAAAATGTAAAAATAATTCTTAGTTCACAGGCTGTACAAAAATAAATATAGGCTACTTCTGTCCTATAGTTATAGTTTTCAAACTGCCTGATCTAGATGTTTATTGTATTTACTTACAAACTTTGAAAATAAGATTTTTCCTCTCTGGTTGGTAGTGATTCAAATAAAAGAGGATCTTCTCTTTTTTTTTTCAAAAATAATGTTTAAACACAATATATGATTAACTTGCAAATAATTTGTTAATATGTAAACCAAAATCTGTTAAATGGAAAAATCTTCACATTATTGGCAACAGAATTAAAAATTTAACATGATTTAATGCAGGGAAAGATGTACTTCTTACATTGGACCAATATATCTGTAAGTTATCAACAATAACACATCTAATTTTTAAAAAGGAACTTAGAAGCTGGCACCGCGGCTCACTTAGCTAATCTTCCACCTGTGGCACCGGCATCCCGGGTTCTAGTCCTGGGTGGGGCACCTGAATCTGTCCCGGTTGCTCCTCTTTCAGTCCAGTTCTCTGCTGTGGCCCAGGAAGGCAATGGAGGATGGCTCAAGTGCTTGGGCCCTTGCACCTGCATGGGAGACTGGGAGGAAGCACCTGGCTCCTGGCTTCGGATTGGCGCAGCATGACGGCCATTTGAGGGGTGAACCAACGGAAAAGGAAAAGAAGACCTCTCTGTCTCTAACTCTGCCTGTCCAAAAAAAAAAAAAAAAAAACAAAAGGAACTTAGAACAGAGCTGCATCTGAATCACAAAAATCGCAAGATTTTTAAAAATAAAGTACCATATGCAATCACATTCCTCTCAATATATGTAAGTGTGTGTGTAAATGTTTCAGTGAGAATGCGAAATATTTTTGCTATTATAAAAAACTATAGGCTTTGGCTCACCTTTCAATACTTATGTTTTACAATGTATATAATATATTAGTATGTATGTTAGTACATGTATATAACTTATAAATAAAATAAACACTCCCAAACTGTTCCTAGCACATAAGGAATCCTCAGTAAATACAGGTATCTTCATCATAATTGAGAAAACATGCTCAGATTTTTCTTTTACAGATCAGATACAGGACCAAAAAGTCCCCAGCATCCACCAGTTTAGGCAAGAACTGACAACAGCTGCTGCATCATCTCCTGAGGGGGCATCACAAGGCCTTTCCAATAATCTGAATGTGGGATGAAACAGGAAGAGGCCTCAATGACCCCTCCCTCACCACGGCTGGAAACAAATGGAGATGTGCTTATTATTTTCACTATATATCAGTCATGAATCTGAATCATGATACTTTCTATGCCTCTTTTTCTGCACAGATAAAATGATGATAATTTGCTCTATAGGCCTCATAGCACTATTGAGAAACAACCAGGCATTTAGTAGATACTTTTACTAAAAACTCAATGCTAAAACGTAAAAATTTTAAGACTACTCATCTTTTTTTTCATTTTAAATGTAGAGATTCTTGCAAATGAATTGATATTTTTTAAAAGACTTATTTTTATTTATTTGAAAGGTAGAGTTAAAGAGAGGTAGAGAGAGAGAAAGGCAGAGAGAGAGGTAGAGATAGAGAAAGAGAGAGAGAGAGAGGTCTTCCATCTGCTGGTTCATTCCTTAAATGCCCACAACCACCAGGGCCGGGCCAGAGGCAGGAGCCAAGAGCTTCTCCAGGTCTCACACGTGGGTACAGGGGCCCAAGCAATTGGTCCATCCTCTGCTGCCTTCCCAGGCGCATCAGCAGGGACCTGAATCAGAAGTAGAGCAGCCAGGTCTCAAACCGGCACCCATATAGGATGTCGGTGCTGCAGGCTGGGGCTTTAACCCACTGTACCACAGCACCAGACCCCTGAAATGATTTAATATTATCTCAAAATTGGAGATATTAAGAGAACAGTATGTCACTTTAGAGTTTAAGTATTTGATACTTCAAGGAGTCAACTTTGCCACATATAAAGTATGATTATTTTCAGGATTATTCAACATACCTAATAAGCTACTAATTTAAATTTACATGTTAAGTTTGCCAAACATACACAAATTGAGTTTATTCAAAATAAGTTTTAATTCTTAAAACACTACATATATAAGAATTCAGGCAAAAAAATTTTTCCTAAGAGTAAGCAGATCACAAAGGCACAATTAAGACCACAGAAAAGCTTCCAGACTTCTTTTTCACATTCCTATTTACGGTTTGAAGACAACTTTCTTCATAACTGAAGTCATTCACAGGGTCAAGGCTATTAATCACTGTTGGCTAGGGAGAGGTTAGAGATCCCAAAAGTATTTTATTTTGTTTAACTGCATAAACAAGCATTCCTAACCCTCACATCTACTGCAAAGAGGGAGAAGTTTCCTTCTGTTTGTTCTCCTCCTATCTATCCAACAGAATATACACATGAGTGAGTACAGATGGGTGGAACCAGGCAGCACTAAAATTAAATCCAAGTAGGCAGAAAATAAAAACTAACATAAGTAGCTTATTTTTGCTTTCTTAATCATTGTCCGTTTATCTTTATAAAATGGTCTCGTAGCCAGGCAATACCAGGAAAAAGCCGGGTTTCTGTAAACACTTCTCCATCCAAAAGTGTAACAAGTCACATGACTCCTGTTCTAGATCTTTCACTTCCCAGTCTCCACATCTTTACACTTTCTCTCATCTCTGATAACTAGCTAGCTAAATAAATGAGTTTTAACACACTCATTAGAAAAAAATGACCCAAAAATAACAGAAGGAAAGGGGTATGAAATAGATGGAGTCACAGAAAACCTTACGTATCAAAAGATATTCACTGGGGCCAGCGTTGTGGGGTTACAGGTAAAGCCACCTGCAGTGTCAGCATTCCATAATGGACAACAGTTTGATTCCTGGCTGCTCCGCTTCCAAGCCAGCTCTCTGCTATGGCCTGGGAAAGCAGTAGAAGATGGCCCAAGTGCTTGGGCCGCTGCACCTGCATGGGAGACCTGGAAGAAGATCCTGGCTCCTGGCTTCAGATCAGCACAGCTCTGGCCTGTGAGGCCATCTGACCTCTCTGCCTCTCTGTAACTCTGCCTTTCGAATAAATAAATAAATCCAAAACAAAACAAAAAAAAAAGCCACAAAGTATTTAAAAAAGTTTGTGGGAAAATGGAGTTAAAAATAAGTCAATTTTTAAAATAAATGAATATATTCACTGCAAGTTACTGAATGATAAAAACCGTGGGACATACACTCGATAGATTATGACTATCATTACAATTAGTGACTATATAGTAACACAAAAATGTGTTATTTGAAAAAATACAAAATATATTCAGATTACTCTATGCAAAGAAATGGGCATATCTCTAAATTTGAAATTGATGCTGCATAAACAACAAAAGGTGATGGAATTTTTCCCTAAGATTTTTTACTGAAGTTTTAATAAAGCTTTAAGGGAAAAAATATTGCTAAGTGACAATGGCATTAGCTACTCAGCAATATTATCACTGCTTTTTTTTTTTTTTTTTTTAAGATTCATTTATTTACTTGAAAGCCACAGCTACACAGATAGAGAGTAGGAGAGGCAGAGAGGTCTTCCATCCACTGGTTCACCCCTCAATTGGCCTCAACAGCTGGAGCTGCACCAATCCAAAGTCAGGAGCCGGGAGCTTCCTCCAGGTCTCCCACATGGGTACAGGGGCCCAAGGACTTGGGCCATCTTCTACCACTTTCCCAGGCCATAGCAGAGAGCTGGATGGGAAGTGGAGCAGCCAGGACTTGAACCGGCACCCACATGAGATGTTGGCACTGCAGGTGGCGGCTTCACCCACTATGCCACAGCGCCAGCCCCTACATCACTGTTTTTGGTAAAGAAAATCTAAGGACTCAAAGTCTTAACCCAGGGGAGATCCTTCACGGCAAAGGTTCTCGGCCACAGCGATCCCATCCTCTCACCACCCCGGAGATAGATCTAAGTCATCAAAGAGATCAGGCGGTGTGACTGGCACCTTCCAGGCAAAGTCTAGTGGGATGGTTAACTGTGTCAACTTGACGAGATCATAGGGTACCCAATATTCAGTGAAACACTATGCTGGGTGTTTCTGTACAATTGTTTTTGGGTGACAATAACATTTAAATCAGTGCAGTGAGCAAAACAGACTGTCCTCTACAGTGATTGGGCTTCCCCCAATCACTTGAAGGCCTAACCAGAACAGAAAGGTAGACCCTCCGAAAGGAGGAGAATTCTTCCCCTTCAGGCTGGAACTCAAACACTGACCCCTCCTGGCACTTGGGCTCTCAGCTCCTCTGGGTCTCTAGCTTGCCGACTGGCCCTGAGGCTCCCGGGCTTACCAGCTGCCAGGATCAGGCGAACCAATTCTTTGTGAATGAGTGCCTCTCTGGCTCACTCACGCGAGCTCGCGCTCTCTCTCTCTCTCTCTCTCTCTCTCTCTCTCTCTCTCTCTGATACTAATGCTTGTTTCTCAAAAGAACCCTAACACACCAAGGATGCTACAAGTCCTGCAATGCGCACTTGGTGCCAGGCTGGAGGGCAGCAGTACTTGCTCTGACACTGCTCACGTCACCTCCAAATGTGAGGTGCCTAACTCAGAGTTTGCCATCGTTGTTGTGGACTCACACACTAGCCCATAAACACCTAGTAAAATAGAATACAGAACTAAAATTGACCTCCTTGCGTTATACATATACATTTTTAAACAACCTGATACTGGCAGACCAGAGGGTTTTTCTTTTCACATCATTTTAAGCTGCAGACTCGGCATTCACTAGAGATTTTGTTTTTTCTTTAGAGAACTTACAAATATGCGCGAAGCTAAGTATATCCTTTTCAAGATTCCCTGAAACAATAATGCTATCAATATATAAAAATCAAGATGCTGCTGTTGGCCAAGATGTAGACAGACCAACCTCAAACAGACTAGCTGTGAGTTCTTCCAATTCCTGTCCAAGTTGGTCTCGCACTTTTGAAAGCCTCTCACATTCTTCATCTTTTAACTTCAGTTCCTATGAAAAATTGATAATTTTATTTTGGATCTCCACAGTTTGAAGTTAGATTCAGCACACTATATGATCTTTTACTAATAAAATTACAAAATATCAATATTGTCTCCTCCTACGTGGTTCACATTGGAAATGTTTATCTAGTACATGCTATTATAGAAGATAATCAGGCAGGACTAAAAACACAAATAATCCCAACTAACATTAAATTTTCACATATGATTCGAAAGACATCCAAAGATTAAATGTAAATATATAGGTAAAAATAAATTACAAAATGACTTTATTCACTCATTTTTCCCTTAACTGTTCTGTGAACATTCACTTTCTTCTATCAAGCAAGGAATTTCTGCAAGTGTGCTTACTAATTTTAATGAAACTCAGTGGGTTTTTTTTTTTTCATGTTTACTTTAAAAATTGTTATAGGTATCTTGAACTACCATACTACAATTAACCTAAAATTTCCGCTACGCAACTATACCCATTTAACACTGCAACCACAGGTAAATGATGCCCCTTTAGCATTTAAAATCAAGAACAAAGTTAATGACAAAGAAATCACATTCCTTATTTACATATGACTCCTTAACAGGCATGAATAGAAGTTCATTAATTATTTTAAGATGTTAATAATGTTCAATCTTATAAGCTAACATAGCCCTTAATTAACCTTTCAAACACAGAGATTAAAAAAAAATCCAAGTTCCCTTGTATCAACAACAATCACACTAACAAAATAAGCTCATCACGTTGTGATTGTGGTGGCAGCATAGTTTTTTTTTTCAAGGTTTTTATTTAATGAATACAAATTTCGTATGCACAGCTTTTAGGAATACAGTGTTTCTTCCCCCCATTCCCGCCCTCCCACCCCCACTCCCTCTCCCATCTTTAAAAAGAAAAACTGAATAGAAGAGAATCTGTGCAAGTCTCAGAATAGGAGAGGCTATAGCTAAGCTGCCCACACCAAAGCGTCAGCTGTGCACAGAGAACTGCAGGAAGAGAAAGGGAACTCAGGAAGCCCAGGATTACTAACAAATGCTCCAGGAGGAGAGGTCACTATCCTTGGAGGACGATGGGAGACAAATGGAGAAAAGGAGCCGGGTCTCCACAGGCCAAGTGGCCGGTGAACGTAGAACTCCATGAACTCGGCTGTGCGAGCTGCAGCAGGGCCATGGAGTTGTCAGCTCTCACGCATCTCTGGAGTAGTCAGTAAAGAGCCCCTTTCCAAAGGAGAGCATCTCACCCTAACGGAAAAACTCTTGGGATCTAAAACCAAATTGCAGGGCAGAAACAATGGAGATAGAGAGAGTGAAAGAGCAGACACAGAGAAAGGGAGGAAGGGGGTGGCAAGATTCCAAAGGATACAGGTCACAGAGGACAAAAGCTCAGAAAGCAAGGCTCATTTTTGAGAGAGAGAAAGTGGTTACGCTGATGCACCAAGAACAACAGAGGGGAAGTCCTGCACATGTGAACAGAACAACTGCCACCTGGCTTACCCTGCTCCTTACAGGAACCGCTCCCTAACTGACCTGGGAAATCCAACTCATTTAAACACGAGAAACAGAAACAAATACATAAAGTTATAGTAAAAAAAGTTAAACACAAAACACATCACCTATAGGGAGAAGAATCAGATTGGTATTAAACTTCAACAGCTATGGTTTATGCTAGAAAACAACAGCCATGTTTTGTGGTAGAAAACAAGATACTCAAAGGAAAAAAAAATTTTGAGCTGAGTATTTTATATCCAAAACATTCTTCAAATACAAGGTGATAATGAGCTCTAAGCCTGTAAGACCTTAGAAAATATCTATCCCATGGTGCCAGCACTGTGGCATAGCAAGCAGAGCCACCACCTGCAGTGTTGGCATCCAATATGGGCGCCAGTTCCAGTCCCGGCTGCTCTACCTCCGATTCAGCTTCTGCTATGGCCTGGGAAAGCAGTAGAAGATGGCCCAAGTACTTGGGCCCCTGCACCCATGTGAGAGACCCAGAGGAAGCTCCTGGCTCCTGGCTTCAGATTGGCGCTGATCAGGCCATTGCAGCCATCTGGGGAGTGAACCAGCGGATAGAAGACCTCTCTCTCTCTGTGTGTGTGTCTCTCCTCCTTTCTGTGTAACTCTGACTTTCAAATAAATAAATAAATCTTAAAAAAAAAAAAAATCTACCCCATGAGAATGCCTGAGTAATGGAATACAGAGTAAATCTCAGATAACAAAAAAGCAAAAACACTGAAAATGGTTTAACATCAAAGATGAGGAGTGAGGAGGAAATATATCTAACTGTAGAACTACAACTAAAAGATGGTAATAATGTCAAAGAGCATGCAAAGTCTGAGCACAGTCTGGGAGGAAATATTTGCAAAATGACATATCTGATCAACGTTACCTAAAACAAAGAACTCTGAAACTCAACAGTAAGAAAAGAACAATCCAATTTAAAAACACTCCAAAGATCAAAATAGACACTCCATCAGAGAAGATATATGGAAGACAAGCATATTAAAAGATTCTCAACATTATATAAAAGCAACAAAATGCCACTACACCTAAAAATGGCCAAAATCCAGGACACTGATAATACCAAATGCTGGCAAAGATGTGGAACAACAGAGCTCTCATCTTCACAGCTGATGGGACTATGCCATTTTGCAATACAGTTCAGTGGTTTATTTTTTTAAATATTTTATTTATTTATTTTGAGAGCTAAAATTACAGACAGTGAGAGGGAAAGTTAGAGAGAAAGAGAATGCCTGAATAATGGAATACAGGATAAGTCTCAGATACCAAAAAATCAAAAACACTGAAAATGGTTTAACATTAACATCTGGTTCACTACCCAGATCATGACAACAGCAGGAGCTGAGCCAATCCGAAGCCAGGAGCTTCTTCTGGGTCCCCTGCACAGGTACAGGGACCGAAGCACTTGGGCCATCCTCTACTGCTTTCCCAGGCCACAGCAGAGAGCTGGATCGGAAGAGGAGCAGCCAGGACTCGAACTGGCGCCGCAGGCAGAAGCTTAACCTACTATGCCCACTGCACTGGCCCATCAGTAGTTTCTTTCACCCAGCAATCACACTCTCTGATATTTACCCAAGTTGAACTGTCCAAACAAAAACCTGCACAAGGACATTTACAGCAGCACAATCATTCATAACTAATAAAAATTGGAGCCAAACAAGATGTCTTTCAGTATGTAAACAAATAAGCCACTATGGCACAATCAGACAATGGAACATCAGTCAGCACTAAGATGAAATGAGCTATAGTCATGAAAAAACATGAAGAAGTCCTAAATACCTCCCACCAGGTGACATTGCCTTTCAGATAAATGTCCCCTGCCTGTAGGTAAGATCTAATTTCTTAGCCTGATATCCAAGGCTTTTCACCTAACTTCCTGGCATTGTCTTCTTGTGGTATCCACCACAACACCTAGATTAAAAATTATATTGTACAGGGCTGACAGATTAGATACTGCAGAAGAAAAGAGTAGTAACAGAGGACATAGCAGTAGAAACTTTCAATGAAACATGGAGAAAAAAGAATTTAAAAAAAATAATAAACACCTATGAGCAATGGGACAATTTTAAGCAGTCTAACTTACACTTGGAATACAGAAGAAGGAGAGAGAGGGGCCAGCACTGCTGTGTAGCAGGTAAAGCCACCACTTGCAATGCCGGCATCCCATATGGACACCAGTTCCAGTCCTGGCTGCTCTACTTCCGATCCAGCTCTCTGCTATGATCTGGGAAAGCAGTAAAAGAGGGCCCAAGCTCTTGGGTCCCTGCACCCACATAGGAGACCAGGAGAAAACTCCTGGCTCCTGGCTTTGAATCAGGCCACTCCCAGCCATTGCGGCCATCTGGGGAGAGTGAACCAATGATGGAAGGTTGGTCTCTCTCTGTCTCTCTGCCTCTGCCTCTCTAGAACTCTGCCTTTCAAATAAATAAGTCTTTTAAAAAAAAAAAAAAAGGGTAGAGATGGGGCAGAAATGTAAATCTCTTAGAAAAAATGGCCAAAATTTCCAAATTTTATGAAAACTAACAACCTATAGATTTAAGCTCAACAAATCCCTAGGACAAGAAACCTAAGAAAATTACACCAAGATAAATCATAATCAATTGCTCAAGCCAATGACAAGCAGACAGAAAAGACATCATACAGACAGGCAAAAACGAAACGAGCAGGCTTCCTCCGAGAAACAATGCCACTGTAGCAACATCTTTACAGTACTAAGAGAAAAAAAAAAAAAAAAACTAATAAATTATCAACCTAAAATTCTCTACCCATTGGAAATATTTCTAAAAAGGAAAAAGTAAAAGTAGATCTTTCCTGGTATACAGAAGTTAAAATGATTGATCACCATCAAACATAAATGTTAAAGGATGTTTAATATAAACATGTTTAATATAAATGTTAACATTAATGTTAAAGGATGCCCTTCAAGCAGGAGGACAATAATACCAGCTGGAAATCTAGATCCACAGAAGGGAAGAGTAATACTGGGAATAGTAGTGACCATGGGCAATTAGGTAAGAAATACAGATTTTTTTTTTTTTTTGGACAGGCAGAGTTAAAGAGAGAGATAGAGAGAATGGTCTTCCTTTTCTGTTGGTTCACCCCCCAGATGGCTGCCACAGCCGGCGCGCTGCACCGATCCGAAGCCAGGAGCCAGGTGCTTCCTCCTTGTCTCATGCAGGTACAAGGCCCAAGCACTTGGGCCATCCTCCACTGCACTCCCAGGCCACAGCAGAGAGCTGGACTGGAAGAGGAGCAACCGAGACAGAATCCAGCGCCCCAACCGGGACTAGATCCGGGGTGCTGGCGCCACAAGTGGAGGATTAGCCAAGTGAGCAGTGGCGCTGGCCTAGATTATTTCTGATTATTTAAATCCCTTTAAGAGATCACTAATTATTTAATGAAAAAAATAACAAGGTACTGTGAAGTTTAAAATGCAGAATTAAAACATGCTAATCATTACAAAAAGCTGAGAGGGGGAACAGAAATATACTTTTGTAGGATTCTTACACCACTGTATATAAACTAGTATAGTATTACTAGACACTAGAAAATGATAAGTTAAAAACAGACACTTTGAATCCTAAAGCTATCACTAATAAGCTAAATGATATAGGTAAATCATAAAAAATAAGTAGTTTATTGAAAAGACAGCATAAAAAGGGGAAAAAGGAACAGATGAGAAAAACAAGAAACAATAAGGGGGTAGATAACTAAACCCTATCAACAGCTCATTAAATGTAAATGGCCTAACCACACCAATTAAATGGCAGAGATTATTAGCATAGACAACTACAGACTGTATACAGAAGTTCATTTTAAATAGAAGAAACAAATAAAAGAAAAATGATATAAAAATAACAATTACCGGATCTCTCTTTAAAGAATAATCACCACACAGAAAAAAGCTGTTGACATGGTTTAGATTAACAAACTGCCATAATTCAGGACATTTTCTCATACTCAAGAATCTTTTTCAATCCTTGAGATCTAAATAAATATTAATACTATCTTGTACTCTTCATTATAAAATGTCCCACATGTTCACACATTATTAACATTTGAATTACCTCAACAGTACCTCTAAATACAGCAAATTAAAGATTTCAAAAGGAATCCTTAACTCAACTAAGAGACTAGCCATCTTTCTGATCAGTAAGTAACCACAGTATATTCTCAAAAATGGATATATATATTATATATATATATATATATGCTCAATAGTTAACCTCAATACTCAGACAAGAGACTGAGCCGAATGCTAAGAGGTAAAATAAAAACATATCTCACTACATTCCCTTCCTTTGAGAGAAGATTTAAGAGAATATAAATTTTTCTTCCTATCTGATAAAATGTATTTTGACAAAAAAATGTTAATATGTCTGCATGGCTCCTTAGCCATTAGACATGAACCATTTATAGAGACATACTATTTTAAACTAGGCACTAGTGATTTAAAAAAATGAATATGCCATGCTATTAGAGACATGTATGGTAGGGAGAGAATAGGAGTGGATATCTGCAAAATGACAGAATGCTGGAAATTATACCTAGAGTGTTTGCCCTATCTTCTCAATTTTCTGAATGCAAATATTTTATTTTACCTATGTTTGTACATCATTGCTATTATTCCTTTATTGTACTTTTGAGGTCAGTAGTAACATCTCATTTCATTTCTGCTATTGATAATCTAGGTTTTCTGGTTTTTCTTTTTGTTTTGTTTTTTTTTACCAGTCTTGCCACAGGCTTGACAATTTTTATGATCTTTTACAAGAACCAGCATTTTATTTCATTTTCTTTACTTTTTCTGTTGTCAATTTCACTAATTTATGCTGTTCTCTCCTTATTAGTTTCTTAAGGTGGAAGCCAACATTTGTTCAATTGAGACTTTTTGTGCTTCCTCTTTTTATGCTATGAATTTCCCCCTGAAATTTAATTACTGTCAGAGAAAAAGAAAAAGATATGGCCACAAACTTGGAAGTAAACAGCAGAAATTTTAAAGACGACCAAATGGGGAACAAAACACTTTATCAAGAAAAGAAAAGCCTCCAAACAAAATAGAGAAAATATTCAAATCCAACTGGAAAACAAAAGTTGTATCATTAAAACAATCTTAAAAAAACCAGAATGCTTTAGAATGAATGACTTCAACTAAGTGACTATGCAGTCAGCCACTGCCAGAGGAATGTAACCCACAAACCGTACTACAGAAAATGCCAGACAGGGCACAGAGTTTCAGAATCTCCTTTTTCTAGTTAGTACTCATAACTGAGCCTTAGCACTCAGCCCATTTCACAGACTCCTGAATGTTCAACAGGAACTGAGCCTGGGCACATATGAAGGGTGTGTGTAGAACTGCAATAATTTTTAGTTGCCCCATCCCATGGAAATAGAGTAATTTCTATGACAATATATGGAAGAATAAAATACATTTTTTTCTTACCCTCTGAGCTTTTGCAAGTTCTTCTTTTAATCTTTCGTAGCCCTTTTCTCTAACTTCCAAAACAGATGGGCTTCGTAAACGGGACAGGCTGTCGATACTCAACCCAAAAATATCATCACTGCCATCGCAAGCCTCTGTTATAGTGGCACCCTGTAAAAACTCCCTCTCTGCATTACAGTTGTCCTTCCTCGTGGCTAACTTAGTTAACCCAGTTGTGATTCCAGAGGTAGAACAAGGTGTTGGGTCTGTAACATGAATGCTGGAAAAAAAGAGAAACATTTTTCAGAAAACATCAGGACATGCTCAAAAGAACTGGCATAACACACAGCTCCAGAACTGCATTATTTAATTGGGTAGCCTCTATTTTTAATATCATGCCCCCTGCCACACCAGCTACATTTCAAGGGCTCAAAAGCCACACGGGGTTAATGGCTATCATTCATATTAGCAGAAAGAGAACATTTTCATCATCACAGAAGTTCTACCGATGGAACCACCTGATCACAGGAGTCAGCACACTATGGCCTGCAGGCTAATTCAAGCCTGCCACCTGTTTTCCTAAGTTCCGAGAGCAAAGAAAAGTTTTACATTTCAAATGGTTGAAAAGAAATCTAAAGAAATATTTTGTGGCATGTGAAAATGGCATGAAATTCAAATTTCTCAGTATGTAAGTTTTATTGGAGCACATACTCATTCATTTACAGACTGTCTATGACTGCTTTCACATCCTAAAATATTTACTATCAGGCCCTTTACCTAAGAAGTGTGCAAACCCCTGCTCTAGAACATTAACACGTATCACTCAGCATGGGCAAGTTTCTATTACTCAAATTATCTAAACCTTAGAGTAACCAAGCAAACTGTTTATTTTTACACAACAATAATCCAGAATAAGTGTTTTGATGACCTCCTACCTGATACCAGATATTTCCGCACAACTTAAACGTCTGGGGGATGAATACACAGGCTGTGTAGGGAGGTCGGAAGCATCCAACGCATTAGCCTGGATAGGGGCAGAGCATAGAGCTGCAGGGTGCGGCCGATAGATGACACTTGGTGAGGTAGTCTGCTCTTGGCTTCCTGATTCATACACACCAAGAAGGTCCGGGGAAGTAGGTGAAGCAAGGTTTACTTCATGGAAGCCTTCCAAGGGGTCATCAGCCATAGCAAAAGCCTCATCGTAAGATAGCCTGTGTTAAAACAAGAGGCAGACAGTTATTTCTAGATAGTCACCTTTAAAACTAAAGCAAAAAGTATAAGTTATAAAATGTGTTTAACAGTCCATTATAAAGTATGAGCTTACAATAAAAGACAAAAAAAAGTACAACCACTTAATATTTATTAAGTGATCACAGAGGACAGATGCTATAAAAGCAAACAATTGATCTGGAAGGGACTTGAGAGTGATAACTAATGCTGTTAAAGTGAGTATAACAAATAAGTAAGTATGAGGCAGGAATAGGACTTTGTATGACATTTTTAGCACTGCTACCACGTGTGACCTTGGGCACACAGAACAAGACAGATCCAGGGTTAGCTGTTCTGCTGTATGCCTTGGGATGAGTTGGTGTCTTATTTTCTATTTTGAAATAATTTCATATTTACCTAACCTACACCGTTCCTGTGCACCTTTCCCCCAAACTATGAAATTGTTAACATCTATGAGTTGCTTGAGAATAAGTTCAGACATAATGCCCATAAACTCTTAGTATTTCAGTAGACACATACTATATCCTAAGTAAAACTCCATTCTGCTATCAAAAACATTACCAAAATCGAAGTTCAGACATGAATCAAAATTACCATCTAATCAGCACATCCCATTCAAATTCCACTGATTGGTCTAATAATGTTCTTTATGGGCCCAAGATCTAATTCTAAATAATGTATTTCATTTCTCTAAACCTTAAATTTCTCTTCTAATGGGAAAAAAATGGGAATATTCCCTCCACATGTAGTATGCTTCAAAGATTAAAGCCTACAGACTATATAAAGTACTAAGTACCTGGCAAATAGTATGACCTTAGTAAGAATCTGTTATCACAATTGGTCAGTAATAACAACATATATTGCTTCAGTTTTTCCATAAGCAAAAAGTATTTCATCTATACTAATCAGTTACATCACATGAAAAGTCCACATGAAAACAAAAAAGTATACCACTCAAGGTTTTAATCTGATAAATCTAAAGCTAAAAGAAGCTTTATAAATCTTTTATGGACTTCCCATTGTCTGCAGAATAAAATCCAAATGTATTAACCTGAAAAAGTCTTCTATGATCTGATCCCAATCTTTCCTTCCCATTTTTTTCCTTTCTACAAAAGTACTTTGATAACCATGAATGATACATTCCTATGACTTCAAAATCTTCAAACACAAGCACCAATGCAGCATGTAATTCCTTCCGTAAAATATACAAAATTCATTGATTTGGATAAATTTAGCTCTTTCATAGCCTTAATTTTTAGAAGTGTTAAAAAAGAAGTAGAGAACAAATAACAACAGTCAATCTGGGAAAGAAAAAAGAGCTGATTCAGTATTTATCTATTCTCTCAAAATTACAGGTAACACAGATCTTCCAAAACACAATCAATCAAAACTGTAACAAATCTACAAATACCAAACTTCCTATCAGTAAGCTACTCATTAATAGCAAAGAGAAATTTCAAATCAATTACCAGGGATTTAAAGTGTTTAATATACTATCATAATTTATTACTTTTCATACAAGATAAATGTCACTCTTTATTCATAATTCAAATATACATCAAGAAAAATGTTTATATTCAAAGTATTTTCACTTAAATATAGTATACAAGCCAATTCAGCAGGTTTTCACTAAACTTTAACATTTATCAGTACCTATTTATCCCAAATATTTCTAATTCATCTCTCTATACCCTGAAGGATCATTGAATCATGGTGTGTAAAAAAATGTGCATTTCTAGAAATATAAAATGGTACAAATCCTCTGGAGAAAAATTTGGCAGTATCTAGCAAAATGACACATTATCACTCACCCTGACCTAGCATGTCACTCTTCATCCAAAAGATAAACTGCCACTTGATTAGGAAAAGCTAACATGCCTAAAGCTAGCAGCATTATTGGCAAAAACAAAAGACTGACTTCATGAACTAGGGTACACCCTCATAATAAAGCACTACATAGCTATAAAAAGAAATTAATAATATCTACTTACCACTATGAAGCAAGCTTTGAGAATACACTGGTAAGTTAAAAAGCGAAACAAACAATTATAAAGCAAACTATCTTTTATTCAGGAAAGGAGAACAAGATTACAATTTATGTGTAGAAAACATGCATATGTATTTATATATATCTTATAGAAGTGGAAGAATAATTCTAAAACTAGTAAAAACAGCTACCTACAGGAGGAGCAAGAGAACTGCATGAACAGGCATGACAGCTAGACTTTTCTGAGCATACCTTGACTTACAGATTTGAATTTGAGCTTGACAGCATGTAAATGACAAAAAAAGATTTAATGTTCAAACAGAATTTCTCAAGACAAAACAAATAAACCTAACTGTGTATTGAAATGGTGGCTAAATCAGAAAGAAAAGAACTATTTTGAATGGTTTTAAAGCATAGTAATATAAATATACATCCCTAACGAGATGTATTCTAAGGGTAAGAGTCAAAAAAAAAAAAAAGCTGCAAACTATTCTCAGGGATCACATTAGTAGAAACACTGACATTGTTATTCTGAAACTCTTATGTATAAAATGAAGCAAATACATTAATGTCAAGTGAAACCATGTTAGCGTAAAGATACAAATATAAAATCAAAAGCCGGGGGCCGGCGCTGTGGCGTAGCAGGTAGGGCCGCTGCAGGCATCTGGTGTGGGCATCAGTTGGTGTCCCAGTGGTTCCATTTCCACTGCAACTCCAAGCTGGCGTGCCTGGGAGAGTGGCAGAGGGTGGCCCAAGGGCCCCTGTACCCACTCTGGCTTCAGACTGGCCCAGCCATTGTGGCCATTTGGGGAGTGGGCTAGCAGACGAAGGATCTCTCTCTCTCTTTTTCTCTCCCTCTTTTTTCTCTCTGTGACTTTGTCTTTCTAAACAAATAATCATTTGAAAAAAAAAAATTCAATAGGTAACATCCTGGAGTCTGAAATTTGAATCAGAAATACCGAAATCATTTAATGAAACGGTAGAGCAAAACTGACCAACTGAGGTGCTCAGAGTGTTACCATTTCCTACAGAAACAATGAGGGTACCTGGAGAATGGCTGCTCCAGCCGGGGCACAAATACACAACAAAGCCCTGGAACACCTTAAAAATACCAGGCAGCAAGAAGAGAGCTATCAAAAACTACTAAGGGACAGCAAAAGGACTCCCACAAACCAAAGATCAGACAACATGAACATCAAAAAGGACAGTATTTGCAAAGAACTGAAACTCAAGTTCATGACAGTATTAAAAATAAAACAAAAACTTCACATGTTCCCATTGATCAGTGCTATGGAGCCGATTCATTATTTTCAAATCTGGTGAACAACAGAATCAAGTATTTACTACGACCATCCTTCACATCAGGGAACTAAACAGTTCATGAGAAGATATTTTCCAAAAAATTCCACTTATCCACTTAACAAATATAACTTTCTAATCCTAATGAAATAATGGGTGTAGGTAATAAATATCACCACCCATTGAAACAATTAGTTAAAGGCTGTTTGAGGAACTTCACAGTTAACAGACTGGAGTGACAGTACCTGAGACCCACTAATAACATCTTCTCATAAAGATAGATACAAATATGGTTTAAAATTCAACTCCTGAAAAAGGGACTATTTTAAGAATAAACTTAGTTTCTTTTTCCTTTCTGTAAAATTTCTATAAAATATAATTTGGCTGGTAATGAGCTGCCAATCTCACTGGTGTAAAAATCTTTTGCCTTTAAAATATATGGAAGCCTTAAGAATTATTTCATATTTAAAATACTTACATGAGTAAAATAAACTATTTTTAAGCAGCAATATTTGCTCTGTTAAGCAATGAAAGAACTAATTTCAAATGGAGATTATCCCAACTTAGAAACTAATCTTGTCAAGGATCATTGCCAGGAAGTAAAAAAATATGATTTCCTTAAATTTTAAAGTGAATTATCTATACAACTTAGCTTGCCTTATGACTTCCCTCCAAGTAAAAAAGTTGATTTCCACTCATAAGAAAAAAACAATCAAAACTATTTGTTTCTGAAGCCTAATATGTACTTCTTGTTAACTGCTCTTCCTGGAAGTCAGTAGTATTACAGCAAAACTGTCAGGCAGTAATGCTAAGAATTTCACAGTTATTAACTCATTTAATGAATCACTAGAAAAATCCTGCCAACTTCTTATAAAATCTTTTTCCAATTAAAATGAATTTTCAAATAAAAAAAAATCATAAGACAAACAACATCCCTACAACAACTTAAGAAACTAAGGTGAATTACGGCCAAAATATTTTCAATTAAATCTGAAAGATATGAATAAAACATTTATACATAATTTAAACAAAATCTATGAGCTTGATAAACCAGTAGTTCAAAGGAGACATAAAATCCATTTTCCTAGCAGTAGAAGATGGCCCAAATCCTTGGGCCCCTGAACCACGTGGGAGACCCAGAAGAAGCTCCTGGCTCCTGGCTTCCAATCGGTGAAGCTCTGGCCGTTGAGCCAATTGGGGAGTGAACCAGTGGATGGAAGACCTCTCCCTCCCTCCCTGGGAAGTGCCTGGGAAGGCAGCAGAAGATGGCCTAAGTACTTATGGCCCTGCACCCATGTGAGAGACCAGGATGCAGCTACTGGCTCCTAGCTTTGGCCTGGTCCACTGCCAGAACCAGTAGATGAAAGATCTCTCTCTGTAACTCTTTCACATAAATAAGTAAACCTTTAAAAAAAAAAAAAAGATGAAAAGAAATCATACAATCATTTAGTTTTCTTCAAAATAATACAAATGGGGGAGAACTCAATCAGGCAGGACTGATCATTGCTGATCCTCACTGTGCTAAATAATGGGAACTCTGAGGTTCATACTATTCTATCTGCTTATTTTATTTGAAATTCTCCATAATTAGAATACTCTCCAAAAAAAAGTTAGGATTTACTCAGATACTATATATATAAAGAAGAAAAAAGCATGCATAAAATCATTTTTCCATTAACTTCCAATACTTTTTTTGAAAAAAGATTTATTTATTTATTTGAGGGTGGAGTCAGAGAGAGGGAGAGGCAGAGGAAGAGGAGAGAATCATCCATCCACTAGTTCACTCTCCAAATGGCCATGTGGCCAGGTCTGGGCCAGATCATAGCAAGGAGCCAGGAGCTTCATCCGGGTTCCCACATGGGTGCAGTGACCCAAGCAAGCACTTGGTCCATCCTCCACTGCTTTCCCAGGTGCATTAGAAGGGAGCTGGACTGGAACTGGCACAGCCGGGACTCGAGCCAGTGCCCATATGGGATGCCAGCGCTGAAGGCAGCCACTTAACCCACTATGCCACAGCATCAGCCACCAATACTGTTTTTTAATTGCATTTATTTCATTGAGTAAAATAGAGACAGGGAGACTGCCCATCCACTGCCTGGGAGACAGGAGCTCATTCCAGTTCTCCCATGTGGGTGGCAGGGACCCAACTACTTGAGTCATCACTTGCTGCCTCCCAGGAAGCTAGAATCAGGGTGGAGCTGGGATTTGAATGCATGCACTCCAGTATGGAATGTGGGCGTTCCTAGTGGCATCTTAACCACTGCACCAAATACCCAACCTGATTTTGATTATAATTTTGAAGTTGGCTTTCCAAACTAACATTTCAGTTATAACAACAAAAAAAAAAAGTCATATTTACAATAAGAAGCATTCTATTTTTACAAGCTTGAATTAACAACTCAAGGGAAAAATTAGTCAAATGGCCAAACAATACAATCTTCCCATTTTTGTTAAAATAAACTACAAAATGGGGCCAGCACTGTGACGTAGCCATCACCTGCAATGCTGGCATTCCATATAGGCACCGGTTCAAGTCCCAGCTGCTTCACTTCCAGTTCAGCTCTCTGCTATGGCCTGGGAAAGCAGTGAAGGATGGCCCAAGTCCTTGGGCCCTTGAACCCAGGTGAGAGACCCAGATGAAGCTCCCGGCTTCAGATGGGCGCAGCCCCAGCCACTCTGGCCATCTGGGGAATGAACCAGAAGATGGAAGAACTCTCCCCCACTCTTTCTCTGTCTCTCTGTAACTCTGCCTTTCAAATAAATAAATATTTTAAAAATTAAAATTAAAAAATAAACTACAAATTAATTTTCACTAATTCCACAGTTCTTGATTGTATACACAGCCTGACATATTTAGAGATTTTAGTTACTGCAGATTCTCTTGTTGAGGGTTTTCAGAAAATGCTCTGAATTTAATGAGTTACTAATGTCATACCACATTTAATTACAAATTCTCGAAACAAAAATACAGAAAGTTTTCCAAATTTTTCTTAATACTGGAATCCTTACTTTGTATATGCAATAATATGTGAATACTAAACATTCAACAGGCACTTAAGTAGGCACTGACTGGATAAACAAATATCAGAAGTCTTTAGAAAGGGAATGAATAGCAAAGTAGTGAAGACCAGAGACAGTTATTCCAGGCTACCTTTGTTGAAAAATAGTGACAGAAGCATAAGCACCGTGAGAGAATACCAAGATAAGAAACTGCAGTTTTTAAGGTCTGAGGAAACCCAAATCTTTTATCAGACTGATTTCAGGAAACCTTCCTCTAGTTCAGATTCTGTCACTGACTACATGGTGGTACTATTACCTCCCCTGCCTATATTCGAGAATATCATGGCTTAATTATTAACATAATATTTTGTAGACTGTGAAGCACAGCACATTGTATGGTGCTTAGAGAGATCTAAGAAATACGGAATAACAGATCTGCAGCATGCTGCAGGTTGGTCTTATAAATGAGAAGGGATCCTCATTTATCTGAGACGAAAGAGGGAAGTAAGTCTTCCTGGGGAATTCAAGGGGTTTTCAAAAGTTCAGGGTAAATGCGTATTATGGAAAACTATACATGGAGTTCAAAAATTTGCTGTGCCAAGATAAACTCATATTGCACTGTTGTAACACACCTGAGTAGGAGCTAGTCTGAGGCAGTAAGAAGGCTAAGACATCAGCTGGGAAAGAGGCCCCCTCCGCCCCAGCCACATGCATTCTGCTATAAGTGATGGAAGTACACTCAATTTACAGTGAAGCTTGGATGGAACAATGGTGACATCAACGATGCTTTACAAAAGCAATATGGGGCCGAAATCATCAGGGAGCTGGCACTGTGGAGCAGTAGGTTAATCCTCCACCCGCAGTGCCGGCATCCCATATGGGAGTCAGTTCTAGTCCCGTCTGCTCCTCTTCTGATCCAGCTCTCTGCTTGTGGCATGGGAAAGCGGCAGAAGATGGCCCAAGTGCTTGGGCCCCTGCACTCGTGTGGGAAATCCAGAGGAAGCTCCTGGCTCTGGATCCGCCCAGCTCTGGCCATTTGGAGAGCGAACCAGCGGATGGAAGACCTTTCTCTCTGTCTCTTCCTCTCACTGTTTGTAACTCCAGCTCTCAAATAAATAAAAGTATTTTAAAAAAAGAAAGAAATCATCAGTACACAGCGCCATTAACTCCTTTCAAGAAAGAACCAGACAATACTGAAGATGAAGCCCACAGCAGATCACCCACATCAATCTATGAGAACTGCATTCATGCCTTAAATGAAGCAGATGAACAGCTAACAGCAGAAACAATATCCAATATCAGAGACATCTCAACTGGTTTAGTGGTCACAGTTACAACCAAATAATTAAACTAAAGCAATCTTTCTGCCTGATAAGTCCCGAAACTGTTGTGCCCACATCAGCTGCTGTTAAGAGCAGAGCTTTCAATAGAAATTTCCAGTAAGTGGGATCAAGATCCTGAAGCATTTCTCTGAAGAACTGCTCTAACAATACAATCCCAAAAACAATGCACAAAGTAATGGCTACCAAGAGGGAAAAGTGACCCAGCCAAAGAAAAAAGCAAAGTGGTCAAGAGCAAAGGTCATGCCAACAGTTTTTCAGATTGCTAAAGGCATCTTACTTGTTGACTCTCTGGAGGGCCAAAGAACAATGGCATCTGCTTATTAGGACAATGTTCTGAGAAAGTTAGCCACAGCTTCAGCAGAAAATGCCTAGGATGCAGCCAGCGCTGTGGCACAACAGGTAAAAACCACTGCCTGCAGCACCAGAACCTCATATGGGCACCAGTTCACGTCCTGGCTGCTCTGCTTCCGATTCAGCTCCCTGCTAATGTGCTTGGAAGGGCAGTGGAGGATGGTCCAAGTACTTGGACCCCTGCACCTATGTGAGAGACCTGGAGGAAGCTCTTGGCTCCTGGTTTCCGATCTGCCCAGCTCCAGTCATTGTGGGCATTTGGGAAGTGATCCAGAAGACGAGAGATCTCTCCGTCTCTCCCTCTCTCTCTGTAACTCTGCCTTTCAAATAAATAATCTTTTAAAAAAGAAAGAAAATGAAAAATGCCAAGGAAAGCTTCAACAGAGTCCCCCTTCAGGGCCGGCACTGTGGCATAGGAGTAAAGTCACCGCCTGCAGTGCCAACATCCCATATGGGTGCCAGTTCGAGTCCTGGTTCCTCCACTCCCAATCCAGCTCTCCACTATGGCCTGGGAAAGCAGCAGATGGCCCAAGTCCTTGGGCCCCTGCACCCACATGGGAGACCTGGAAGAAGCTCCTGGTTCCTTGCTTCAGATCAGCCTAGTTTCAGCCTTTGCAGCCATCTGGAGATTGAACCAGTGGATGGAAGACCTCTCTCTCTCCCTCTAACTCGGCCTTTCAAATTAATTAATTAATTATTTAAAAAAAAAAAAAGAGTTCTCCACCACCACCACAATGCTTGTGCTCATTCTTCTCAACAGGGCAGTTTTATGAGAATTCTGATGGGAACTCATTAGGGATCCACATTACAACCCTGACTTAGCTCCTTCTGACACTTTGTTTCCTCATCTTAAATAACTATTAAAGGGCACCCATTTTGCTACAGTTAATTATGTTAAAAAATTAAAAAACCTTCATTCACATGATTAAGTTCCCAGGACCGTCAGTTCTTTAGGGATGGGCTGAACAGTTAGTATCATCTTTTATAAAAGTGTCTTGAACTTGACGAAGCTTATGTTGAGAAATAAAGTTTATAATTTTATCTTTCAATCCCATTTTTCCACAAACTTTTTGAAATCATCCTGTACGATTCAAATATGAAATCTCCTCCCAACAGGGCATTAACTAATATACATACTCCTTTTTCAAACATGTTTATACTTTATCCCAATCTATCAAATGGGTACCCCAAAATAAACCTTCAATGTTATTGCTCGCACCTGGACACATCAAATTGCAATCCATTCATTTAATTGTTTTTTTTTTAAAGACTGATTTATTTATTTGAAAGTCAGAGTTACACAGAGAGAGGAGAGGCAGAGAGAGAGAGAGAGAAGTTTCCCATCTGCTGGTTCACTTCTCAATTGACCGCAACAGCCGGAGCTGTGTCGATCCGAAGCCAGGAGACAGGATCTTCCTCCGGTCTCCCACGTGGGTGCAGGGGCTCAAGGACTTGGACCATCCTCCACTGCTATCCCAGGCCATAGCAGAGAGCTGGATTGGAAGTGGAGCAGCCAGGTTTAGAACCGGCACCCACATGGGATGCCAGCGCCTCAGGCCAGGCCATTAACACACTGCACCACAGTGCTGGCCCCCATTTAATTGGTTCTAAACTACCATCTGTATTTTCCTTTAGGCTTCTAGAACACTCTCACATTACTGAATAGTTTATTTCAGATTGTCAATCCTTGTACTTACATCATATATATTCACATCCACCAGTGGAATTTCACCAGCTTCCACTACACTTACAATTACAACCCTGCTGTTAAAACTACAAGCAACAAATCTCTCATGAGCTTATTTTAATGATTTTCATCTTCCTCTAAGTAATGGTATCTTATTACAGTTCTTCAACTTTGTGCTAACATTTAAAATAAATTGACTAGTTTTTCACTGTTTTCTAACCATGATTCTACACAAGTGAAGCTTATGGAACTTAGTTGTAAGCCAAGAGAAATGAGACAGGAAAGATAAAGATATCAAATTAATGTTACATCATAAATATCCCTCTTCTTAGCCTCCGCAATTCTCATTCTAAATACACATTTTAATTTCTAATGCTAAATCAATTTCATACATCCTAGAAGTCCTCAACCACCCATCCACCAGCAAACACAACACTTTCTACTGGGTATCAGGCTCAATGCTTAAAGCTATAAAAGGAGGTAAGATATATAAGCCTTGCCTTCAAAGTACTAGCACATCAGAGAAAGACATCACCACGTCACTAAACATATTTCTAGTGCTCTAATTAAGTTACACTACAAATATCAAAAATAATAAATGCCAAAAAGACATGTACTCAGAATTATAGGAACAAAAGACTGGGGGGAATACTACCTAGTACAGATAAGGAATGTAGTACAGGAAAAGAGGAACTAACCAGAGGGAGTCCTCAAAACTCAGCCATTTTATTTTTAGGACATCAAGTGTATAATTTTACCAATTTACTACCCTTTGTTGAACTGTACCTTAATGAGAATTATGTTGGACAAAGGTTTCAAAGGTTTTTTTTTTTTTGTTTTTTTTTGTTTTTTTTTTTTTTTTTGACAGGCAGAGTGGACAGTGAGAGAGAGAGAGAAAGGTCTTCCTTTGCCGTTGGTTCACCCTCCAATAGCCGCCGCGGTAGCGCGCTGCGGCCGGCGCACCGCGCTTATCCGATGGCAGGAGCCAGGTGCTTATCCTGGTCTCCCAAGGGGTGCAGAGCCCAAGCACTTGGGCCATCCTCCACTGCACTCCCTGGCCACAGCAGAGAGCTGGCCTGGAAGAGGGGCAACCGGGACAGGATCGGTGCCCCAACCGGGACTAGAACCCGGTGTGCCGGCACCGCAAGGCGGAGGATTAGCCTGTTGAGCCATGGCGCCGGCGGACAAAGGTTTAATTTGAAAAAGTGTACTTCAGGATATACTCAAAGCTTTCCCCCATGAGCCCAAAGCACAAACACCTCCACCACTACTCACCCTCCCTTCCTCCACTTCCTGCCAAACTATTCCTAACTTCCCGGGCACTCTTACAATGCATACTTATGCCTTCTAAAGCTTGAGTCGCTTCTGACAGACGGGAATGCCTCGATGGCCCTACCTTTCACAGTCCTTCTGAAAACTTTCCTTTAACCCCCACTATCTTGCAGAGCAGATATTTGATATCAGATATCTTCAGAGCAGATGTCTGATTTCAAAAAAAAAAAATCTCTGGTGACATAGTAAGAATCACATATGACACTAACATTAAGTATCTCATAAAAACTGCATTAAAAACAGTTCTTCAGCATTACAACCTACACATGAAATGGCAGCAGGTAGTGGTTAAAAAGCAAACAATTTTCCAACATTACAAAGTACACATGAAGAGAGGGAGAACATGGTAGTTAAGAGAAGAAAGATTAAAGACAAACTGCTTGACTTCTAAGCTAGGCCTGTCATTTAATTAGCTCTATGATCTCAGGCAAGTTACATCATCTCTCCACGTCTCAATTTTCTCAGCTCTAAAATGGGGATAAACTATTGCCCATCTCTTAGCTTGTTGGGAGACACAAAAGGGTACAGTGCTTAGCTAAGGCCGTGGCACACGATAAGCCCTACCTAGGCTCAATGGTAGTAGGAACAGAGGTGCTATCACCATCATCAGACAACTCAGAAATTTTTCAACCACGAATACAATGATAACAAAACTTCTCATCATAACCTCAGAATTCTTTTACAGAAGTGTAGATTGGGAATATAAGGAACAAGAGTGTTAGTTAAAGAGAGTTCCATTTGAGGGAGGCACACAGTTTTTAAGCTTGGCTTTCCCATCAGTCAGCTATACAACCAGTGACAGAAAAGTAACAATATAGGGCGGCGCTGTGTAGTGCATAAAGCTGCCGCCCCCAGTGCCAGCATCCCATATGGACGCCAGTTCGAGTCCCAGCTGCTCCTCTTCCAATCCAGCTCTCTGCTATGGCCTGGAAAAGCAGCGGAAGATGGTCCAAGTCCTTAGGCCCCTGCACGGTGTGGGAGGCCAAAAGAAGCTCCTGGCTTTGGATCGGCCAGTTCTGGCTGTTGCCGCCACTTGGGGAGTGAACCAGCAGATGTAAGACTACTCTCTCTCTCTGCCTCTGCCTCTCTGTAACTCTTTGCCTTTCAAATAAATAATAAGTAACCATGCAATTATTTCATATTTCTGCACCTTATTTTCCAAACTGATGTGTAAATTCAATAAACTAATAACATCCCTGGAATGTCCTGAAAGACCAATGAATCAAGGTACCTAAAACAGGCTCACCCACATCTCACGTGGAACATTTCATGCAATCCTCCTCCCACCATTAAGAAGTTCCTACTACGTTGAAACATGAAAACCAGCAGAGTGCTGGCAACCGCACTTGCTGTGTTCTGACAGCATTTCCATTTACAAATGTAGAAAACAAGTTCAGAGAGGTTAAATGCTTCCCTCAAAGTCATAAGCTTAGTAAGTGATGGAGTGGAGAAGTTAAATCATTTTTCCTTTGGCCAGCTCACTCATTCTTTGAGTGAGTCCTGCCTGGGAGGGGGCAAACAATGTATGCTAATCACCACAATCAATGGAAACCACTGCACCTGTAAGTTTTTTCTGCCTTATTTAAAACAGGACGGGGTGGCCTAGATTTCTAAGACCTATTCCATTTTAACAATTATTTGCAGAGCCTGTGTCAGGGGTTGGGTGGGGAAGGACAAGTGGAGAGTTGAGGGAAAATGAGAGGTAAAGAATACTAGAATACTAATGAACAGGGGGTGACACTGTGGTGCAGCGGGTTAAGCTGCCACCCAGGACACCAGCGTCCCACATGGGTGCTGGTCCTGTCCCAGCTGCTCCACTTCCAGCCCAGCTCCCTGCTAATGGCCTGGAAAAACCAGGGGAAGATGGTCCAAGTATTTGGGCCCCTGCCACCCACGGGGGAGGCCTGGATGAAGCTCCTGGCTCCTTGCTTTGGCCTGGCCCAGTGCTGGCCATTGAGGCCATCCAGGGAGTGAAATCAGCATATGCAAGATCTTTCTTGTCTGTCCCTCTGTCTCTGAAACTTTCAAAATAAATAAATAAACCTTTTAAAAGAGATTAAAGAAGGTATAACCACATGAATTCAGAAAGCACAACTGGATCTAATCAGAAATCCCACTAATTAAATGCAAATGCACATCAAATACCCACCCTGGTGAAAAATTACAGGCGTTCAGTTGTCTGCCAAACCCACGAGGAAGAGTTACCTTAGACACTGTGGGTCACGAAAGCATGCGTTAATATATAACACCATTACAACAGAAAACATTCAAAGGCTTTTCTTCTAATGGTAAGAAATACACCACTGTCGTAAAATTATTTAACTGTGAAGTTTATTCACATAAATTCCACAAGGGCTCTAGGATCAGATCACATCAACCATATTTGGAATACAGTGACTGTCTAAACCTGAGAAGTCCTATCAAAATGCACAGTACTAGTAAATAAATAACATTAACAGAACAAGACCTCATAAAACTGGTGAAATATTTAACAGTATCAAATATTTACTGTGACGAGTATACAAACCTATTCTGCCTCTTTTCTCCTTGATGTGTCATTCACCATTATTTTCGTTAAAACTGCACGAGCCAGAGAAGAATAAGGATAATGGAGAGAAAGCGGGTCTTTCAATAGATTCACAACAGCGGAGTTTCGTTGTAATCCTCTTACCGGGCTCTCCAATTATGCAATCATTCCAGGGCTGGCTCCCAGGGCTCTTTCCCCACACTGAAAGAGTCAGGGGGAAAACAGTGTATAACAGATAGCCTTGGAACGGGTAACACTGCCAGGAAACTAAACAGCCTCGCAGGTACTGCCTCTGCTCAACTCAGCTCTCTGATTTTCCAGCATCTTACCAGGCAGATAGTATTATTATTGCAACTCTCCTAACTGGCAGCTCTCCACGTGCTGCGGATAGCATCCAGCATCATCCCTTCCACAGCCACCTCGCTGGCTTTTCCCGGGGCGCCAGGGCGAGCTGCTAAGGCCGGCAGGGCAGTGTCATTATGACCAGTCGGTGCAGCGTGTCCCAACTGCACCCCGCGCCTGCGAAAGCCGGGCACAGCCGAGTGCCTCCCTGGGGTAGGAGGCTCCCGGCTCGCTCTCTCCCTCCAGGTTTCGCCGAAACCTCCGAGGGTGACCTCTACGCCTCGCAGGGCGCCTGAGAAGCGGGCGTGACCCAGGTCCCGGTCCACGGCGCCCGCGCGGCCTCGGAGCTGCCCCGGGCTTCCCACTTGTGCGGGAAGTCTCTTCACCCCACTCCGCGACCCCCGAGGGCCCGGGGCCCGGCCGCGCTCGCTCGCACACGGGGAACCAAGCTCCGAGCTCCCCGCCTCCGGCGCTCGGGACCGCGCAGTTAATAAGTAACGCGCCCGTGCCCGGGGGACGGGGAGGAGCCGCCGCCCACCGCCCACCAGCGGCCCGGGGGCGCCCGGCTGACCCGGGGCGCCCAGACCCCCACCCCTCGCAGCAGCCGCGGGTCTGGGAGCCCGAGTGCCCAGGCGGGCAGCCCGCCGGGCCCGCGCCTCGATGGCACCTGCACCTGCCACAGCCGTCCCTCCCGGCCGGCTCGCGGGAGGCGGGCGGGCGCGAGGGGGGCGGTGCTCCACGCCCCAGGCCTCCCACTCTTCGCAGCCGCACTCACCTGACGAATCCACAGCGGCCGGTGCCCGCGCTCAGGGCAGCTCGCAGAGAGGCAAGAGAGCGCGCGCCTCCAAAACAGCCAGAAGCGGAGGAGGACGGCGGGCCGAAGCCGCTACACTCGGCGGCGGCGAGCGCACTGCGCCGGGGAGCCGCCGAGGGAGCGCGGGACTGCGCCTGCGCCAGGAGCGGGGCCCGGAGCCGGGAGCGGCCGGCGCCCGCGGAGGGAAGGCGGGGCTCGGGGCGGGGCCTCCGGGGGCGGGGCCTCCGGGGCGGGAGGAGCCGACGCGTTTCCGCGCCCCCTGGCGCCGGGCGGGGCTCGCGGCAGGTGCCGCCGCTCGGGCTCCAGGTGCTTCTGCGAGCGGTTTCCGTGGGAACGGACGGGACGGCGCCATGCCGTGTTGCCCTCCGCCGGCGCGAGGCCTCGAGGTGGCTTCCCCGGCGTTGGTCTCACCCGGCGTCGGAAGAGGCACGGTGGCGGCGAGCTGTGGACTGCTAGAATCAACCCGAGACGGCGTCCACATGTACCTTACCGCGTGTGTGCGTGTGCATGGCGGGGAATGGGAGGGAAAGACTGATAGAACCTGGACTCCTGCGTTCGAGCCACTGGCAGAGCATTCCAGAATGTCCTTTCTGTACCTGCCTCCTCCTCTCTTCTGTCAGCTATTGTTATCAAACTTCGCTCTCAGCCCCCTCCACCCCCCACATACACATTTTAAGTTCTCCAGGTAGGAGAAGTGAAAATACTGACAGAACCAAGCTCCTGAAAGTCTGATTAAAAAAAAAAAAAGACCATCGCCGTTATGTGGCTATGGCTAGGTATACTGATCAGATCTACTAGAGGCAGTAAAAAGTAGGTTTGTGGCTACTGGAATCAGAACTCCTGGCCTAACTGTGGGGCTGGCCTTGAGCAAGCTGATCTTTATATAACCCAAATTTTCTGGGGCTGGCGCTGTGGAGTACTGGGTAAAAGCCGCAGCCTGCAGTGCCGGCATCCCATATGGGTGACGGTTCAAGTCCCAGCTGATCTACTTCCATTCCACCTCCCTGCTATGGCCTGGTAGAGTAGCAGAAGATGGCCCAAGTCCATGGGTCTCGTGGTCAAATGGGCCCAGCTTCGGCCTTTGGGGCCATTTGGTGAGTGAACCAGCAGATGGAAGACCCCTCTCTCTGCCTCTGCCTCTCTGTAACTCTTCCTTCCTTTTTTTTTTTTTTTTAAGTGTTTAAGCGTTTTTATTCAGTGAGAGGAATGCACAGCAAAGTGAGGGCTTTAATTAGGAGAGAGCGAGAGAGGTCTAGAAGCTAAGTTGGGTCCACACCAGGCAGATAGCAGGCCAGCAGCCACATGGAGCAAGCATACATACAAGAAAGCAGAGACAGCCGGCAACAAATGTTCGCAACCAAAAAAGGAGGCCTTTTATCTACTCCCAAAGGGGAGTGGTGTTACTCTTCCTTTCAAATAAATAAATAAATCTTTAAAAAACAAATTTTCCCATCATTAAATGCATATAAGTGTGTAATTAAATGCATATAATAATGTGTGTACCTCATTGAGTTGTTGAAAGTTTAAATATCTAATACATGTAAAGCAGTGTACTGTTTGATACAGAATGCCTAAACAATATTAACTAGTATTATTATTGCTAGCATCCATCTATAATCCAACTGGAGACGTAGAAAGTCAACTTTTACACTTGTCTACCCCATCTCCAGTATGTCGTAAATCCTATGTATTCTAATTTCCAAATAATAGAATTATTATCTGTCTCATCTCAGATGCAATGCCACTAGGTAAGCCCTTCCTCATTAATGGACTCCCTTACTCCATGTAGTTGGCTACTCATTGATTTAACATTGTGTTCCATCTGTGCGCCTACTGCCAGACATGGGGACAAACTGTTAGTCCCACCATCCAAGGACTCAAATGCAGAAAGAAAGTGTGTCAACAATAACTAATTGGAATGAATAAACTCCACATGCAGCAAACTCTATGGGCTCCCCAGTCTTGCCAGACTCATTCATTCCTTCTTTGCTGTGTCTTCTTGTGTCCTAATCCCCACCTCTTCCTTACCTGGCCACTTCCTTGTCCCTCATTGTCCCCCAGGCATCTGTGTGAGCTCTTCCCTGTTCCCTCTCACACAGCCTTGTCCCACCATCCCAGCAGGGACTAGGTGCCCCCTACCTGTGCTCCCATAACACCTTATCTCTTTCTAGCGTTTATCACATAGAACTGCCAATAGAGATTTATTTCTCCATCTTCCTTATTACACTGTGAGCTTCCTGATAACAGGTACAAAGCCTTCCTGCAGTAGGACTGGCTCCGTGAATGCAGAGTGAGTGACTGGCATATGTGCAGAGTGCACTGTCTTGGTACATAATATCTTATGTCCTGCATAAGACCTAAGGCATTGCACAGTTACAGGAAATAAGAAACAGCCACTCGCCTGAGTCCTGTGTTAGTCTATTTGTACATCACCTGCTGTCCACATGGTTCTTTGGAATGTACTCAGAGGTGCTTCTCTTAAAAACTTAGCCTGCTAGTACAGTTTAAGAATGCCAGGAGTAGGCCGGCGCCATGGCTTAACAGGCTAATCCTCCACCTTGCGGCGCCGGCACACCAGGTTCTAGTCCCGGTTGGGGCGCCGGATTCTATCCCCGTTGCCCCTCTTCCAGGCCAGCTCTCTGCTGTGGCCCAGGAAGGCAGTGGAGGATGGCCCAAGTCCTTGGGCCCTGCACCCGCATGGGAGACCAGGAGAAGCACCTGGCTCCTGGCTTCGGATCAGCGCGATGTGCCAGCCGCAGTGGCCATTGGAGGGTGAACCAACGGCAGAAAGGAAGACCTTTCTCTCTGTCTCTCTGTCTCTCACTATCCACTCTGCCTGTCAAAAAAAAAAAAAGAATGCCAGGAGTGATATGGGTAGTTACATATGTTAGCCAGCTGTTCGCTATTCAAAAAAATACTTGAGGTAACCAACTTTAAAAGCAGAAAGGGTTTATTTCACTCATAATTTTGGAGGTTCAGGTCCTAGATTGGGTGGTCCCATTGGTTTAGCCTCTGGTGAGGGCAATGAAAGACAAGGGTAGGCCCGTGAGTTGAAACAAGTGTTCACATCTGGAGCCGGGAAGCAGAAACTCAGGCTTTTGTAACAATCCTCTTAAGAGAATTACCTTCCGAGGGCACATCACCAGTGACAGAGATAGCCCACTAGATCCCATGTCCTAAAGTTTCCACCCCCCTCCCAACAATGCTGCCTTGGGGACCAAGGCTGGGAGACATGGGTCTTAGGGGGACGCCCAAGTTAATATCCCCACCAGAGTGTTTCTTCTAACAATGTCCTTGTAGTTCAGAGACCAAGACACATTACAGAAGGTGGAACACTCAAAAATCTCAGCCCAGCCTGCACTGTGCTTTTCCATAGTGTTGCGAGCATCCTGCTTAGATTTCTCACTCATATCTCAAAGGGACAGAGACTTCACAGACTTCAAATAAGTTGTGTAGTGTGTTCAAGTTTGCCTTCTTTCCCTTTCAGATAAAAAAAAAAATTTTAAAGTCAAATACAACACACTTTCTGTATATCCTAAGAGTTTCCTATTCATACCTGTGGCCAGAAAACAGCATGAATAAAGATCTAGACATTTTAAACTGAATAAATCATTCTAGGGTTGTCAATCTTAGTTATAACTTTTGTTGCTTGTTTGCCTGTATTGTATTTTCGAAGTTAAGGAAATGTTGTATCTTTGCATAATACTTTCTGGTTTCAAACCAACGTCATGTTTTCTCAATTTGACATAGGAAGAAAGGTAGTTTTCCTCGTCTTTACAGATGGAGATCTTAGCCTTGACGTTAAAGCCCATTAGAACACAGACTAATCTCTTACAAAGTTCAAACTCTTTAAAATGCATATTGGATTTCTTGTCCAGCAGTACAACATCTAAAGACCCTGGCTGATTCTCCCACCAAAAACAACTCAAAATGCTGGATAAAATAGATGAGACTTCTTATCAGACGCATCAGTGAGCTGGCAAGAACATAAGAAATTCTCAAGGGCAGAAACTTGGTAAAAGTAGCAACCAGGTCAGTAAATAATAACAATGCAAAAGGAAAAGACAGTGGCTACAAGGAAATGGTATCAAAAATATTATTTCCTCATCCAGTAACAGAGTTTCTTGTGGGCCAGTGCTTATATTCCCAGAAAAGTTTGCTTTTGCAACTCCAGGACAGAAGCAGAGCTGTGTCTTTACAGTGGACGACACTGCATTTCAGGCCCCTTCTATGATGTTGGAATAAGCAACTGTGTAAGAATGAGAGGGTTAACAAAGATGTTAGACTCAAAAAAGTATAGTTCTCTTCAAAGGAATCACTTTAACAAACCACATATTGGTAAGAAAATGTTTTGGGGAGCTGGCGCTGTGGCATAGTGGGTTAAACCTGCTGCCTGCAGTGCCAGCATCCCATATGGGCGCCTGTTCAAGTCCTGGCTGCTCCAATTCTGATCCAGCTCTCTGCTATGGCCTGGGAAAACAGTAGAAGATGGCCCAAGTCCTTGGGCTTCTGCACCCACATGGGAGACCCAGAAGAAGCTCCTGGCTCCTGGCTTCCAACCCATACAGCTCCGACCATTGCAGCCAGTTGGGGAGTGAACCAGCGGATCGAAGACCTCAGTCTGTCTGTCTCTCTCTCTCTCTCACTCTCTCTGCCTCTCTTCTCTTTCTGTATAACTCTTTCAAGTAAATAAATCTTTAAAAAATATGTTTTGGAAATTGACTCCAAAACATACACAAACTGCCATCCATTAAACAAATATTTATTTATTGTTTCTCTATGCCCGGTGCATAAATAATCTGTAGTAAGAGGAAAGACAAAGAGAAATGAGACATAAAAGCACTTCCTGGTTTCCCCAGCTCTAGTCTGTTCTTCAGGCTCCCTTTACCCCTTCCTGTAGCTTGTGTGAGAAATCTTTGTATCCCTAAAATAAGTAATTCCCCCTTTTGGCTTAATATAATTGTAACTGGATCCTGTTACAGGCCACCAGAAAACTGTTCTAAACAATATACTCTCATGAAGAGGATGATTTATATAGCAGTTAAAAGTTCAAAGTAATAGTAGTTTAAAATGAGTTCATTCCTCACATGTAAGTATAGGTTGTCTAGGTTTGGTAAGGTCGCGCTCTCTGATCATTAAAGGTGCTTATTCTATTCTAAGGTTTCATCATCTTGAACCCAGAGCTTCTACTTTTGATCCATGATGGTTGCTCAACTTCTAGCCATCACGTCCTTTTTCTGGCCAGCAAAAAGAAGTAGGGACAGAAAGGAGCACGTCATTCCATTTAAGAACATCTGCAGGAGATATGTGCATCACTACACCTACACTGTATTGATCAAGTGTAGTTTCTGTTAGTAACCATGTGCCCAGCCAAAAATCAGTGGTTCTAAACCTAAGAAGAAGAGAACAGATATTGGAGATAACTTGCAGTCCCTGGCTCAACATATATGAGACAAGATTTCAGGTGAGAGAAGTGGTGATGAGGTAAAACACATACAGACCAAAAGCCATGTTAAGAGAACATCACGGGCCGGCGCCGCGGCTCAATAGGCTAATCCCCCACCTTGCAGCGCCGGCACACCGGGTTCTAGTCCCGGTCGGGGCACCGATTCTGTCCCGGTTGCCCCTATTCCAGGCCAGCTCTGTGCAGTGGAGGATGGCCCAAGTACTTGGGTCCTGCACCCCATGGGAGACCAGGATAAGCACCTGGCTCCTGGCTTCGGATCAGCACAATGCGCCGGCCGCAGTGGCCATTGGAGGGTAAACCAACGGCAGAAAGGAAGACCTTTCTCTCTGTCTCTCTCTCTCACTGTCCACTCTACCTGTCAAAAAAAAAAAAAAAAAAAGGAACATGACGTATGTTCAGTTATGGCAGACAATGCAGACCAGTTGGCACATGGAACAAGTGCAGGTGCATGCGTAAGCCTGGAAGAGTATATAGGAGCCCGACTGTGGAAAGATCAGAAGTGCAGGGTGAAGCATGTGGACTCTGACTGTTGGAACAGTTACTGAAAGATTTTGAGCTGGAGAGTGAAATCATCAAAACAGTGCTTTATGAAGATTAACGTAGCAATGCCAAGAATTAGATAGAAGGCTTCTAGGAGATAGTAAGTGCCTGTCTCACTATCAAACTGCAAAGGATGAACCTGTCTAACGCAACAAGTGGCTGCATGTCCCCTTACCTCTCCAGCATTCATTTTGCTTTTTGGAGATCAGCATAACAATTTCACGTGGGGAATCATCTTTCCATTACGTACAAGTGCAACTGGATGGCCCACAGGAGAACATGTGACCTGGGCTTGACCAATTAAGAAAATCTTCCTAGTCTCTGTGATTGGTTCAGTAAAAGGCAAATGACTCTAGTGTGGCCAAATAGGAATAAATTTGGGGACTTTTGGGGGATTGTGAAAAGTGAGTCTCTATGAGGATGGCTGAAAGGCAGACTGTAAGCCTGAAGCTACTGGCAGCGATCTGGTCACCCAGTGAAGGACATGATAAAGAATGGAAGGAGCATGCAAAAGGCAGATCTGAGAGGCAAAACAGTCAAGGGTGAGCCCTGCTGACATCATCTGGCTGGCTGGATGCAGCTGTGACTAACGTAAAGACTCTGGACTTTCCAGTTATATGAATCAGAAGTTTTCTCTTTCTTAAGGCCATTTGTGTTGTGTTTTCTGCCACATGTAACTGAATGTACAAAAATACAAGTGAGGAAGAAGTCAATGATAATTTCAAGCATTTAGGACAGTGTAGTCTACCTTTGCCATACATAGTCATAACCAGACTTGCATCTGATAAATTTTATCTGTTCCAAAATGTCAAGTCTACATTCAAAGGGAGAATTTTTGCTATGATGGGAATGTTCACAACAATGCCATGAAAGCTCTGAAAGTAATTACAGAGTCATAAAATACAGGGGCTGGAGGAGACCTTTAAGTCAGCTGCCCTCACCACCTATTTCCACACTGGTGGAACTGAATCCCAGCAAGATGAAGTAGTCTATCCAAAGTCACAGAGCTAGTACACCCTAAAGCTGAGTCTTGAACCCAAAACTTTGGGATACAAATCCATATATTTCATCTTTCTGATACATCAAAACAAATGTTTGAAAAATGTTGCCAGATGTATTTGAAATACATACAATACAAATACAAATTCTCACGATGCACTTTTTTTAAAGATTTATTTATTTATTTGAAAATCAGAGTTACACAGAGAGAGAAGGAGAGGCAGAGAGAGAGAGAGAGATGTCCTCCATCCGATGGTTCACTCCCCAGTTGGCTGCAATGGCTGGAGCTGTGCCGATCCGCAGCCAGGAGCCAGGAGCTTCTTCCAGGTCTCCCACGTGGATGCAAGGGCCCAAGAACTTGGGCCATCTTTTGCTGCTTTCCCAGGCCATAGCAGAGAGCTGGATGTCAAGTGGAGCAGCCAGGACTTGAACGGGCACCCATATGAGATGCAGGCACTGCAGGCGGCGCCAGCTACACCACAGCGCCAGCCCTGATGCATGTATTATGAAAGAGCAATACTCATTTTGAAAGCATGGTAGTGTCAGCAGTGTTCACCTCATTGCTGTGAGGATAGATGATCTTTCTTCACAGTTTTGCTATGGGTCATGCCATTAAGTAAAACCAACCATGCTGACTTCACTAATAATTAGACCTGCAAAGATACCTGAGCCCAAAGCAACCCTGTGTGTCCACAATGGGAATCCTGCCTTCTGTCTAGAGAAATCAACCCAGTCAGTTTCCTTCTCTTAGAAAATATGAATGCGGCTGGTGCCACGGCTCACTAGGCTAATCCTCAGCCTGCGGCGCCAGCACCCCAGGGTTCTACTCCCAGTTGGGGTGCTGGATTCTGTCCTGGTTGCCCCTCTTCCAGTCCAGCTCTCTGCTGTGGCCTGGGAGTGCAGTGGAGGATGGCCCAAGTGCTTGGGCCCTGTACTCACAAGGGAGACCAGGAGGAAGCACCTGGCTCCTGGCTTTGGATCAGCGCAGTGCTGGCCATAGCGGCCATTTGGGGGGGTGAACCAATGGAGGGAAGACCTTTCTCTCTGTCTCTCTCTCACTGTCCACTCTGCCTGTCAAAAAAAAATTTTTTAAATAAATAAATAAGGCCGGCGCCGCGGCTCAATAGGCTAATCCTCCGCCTAGCGGCACCGGCACACCGGGTTCTAGTCCCAGTCAGGGAGCCGGATTCTGTCCTGGTTGCCCCTCTTCCAGGCCAGCTCTCTGCTATGGCCCAGGAAGGCAGTGGAGGATGGCTCAAGTCCTTGGGCCCTGCACCCCATGGGAGACCAGGAGAAGCACCTGGTTCCTGCCATCGGATCAGCGCAGTGCGCCGGCCGCAGCGCACCAGCCACGGCGGCCATCGGAGGGTGAACCAACGGCAAAAGGAAGACCTTTCTCTCTGTCTCTCTCTCTCACTGTCCACTCTGCCTGTCAAAAATTAAAAAAAAAATAAAATAAATAAAAAAATAAAGAAAGAAAATATGAATGCAAAGTGTACACAGAGAAGGTTGGTCATTTGAGTTCAGAGGGTAACCAAAACCAAGACCTACTATTCACATTATACAAATATCCTACATTACCTAACCTTTGCAGTAATAAATCTGTCCCTTTATTTCATGCCAGATATTTTTTAGATGCTGGGAATATGTCAGAAAGACAATACAATGTCCCTGTCTTTATGGCTCTTATATTCTAGTGGGAGAGACAGTCAGTACAGGAATAAATGCGTGATAGAGTATTAAGTAACGATGTGTGCTCTGAAGGAAAATAAAGCAGGACTCGCTGCTTTGTGAGAACTTTGCCACGTGGCTATAAAGGAAGCTAGAAATCTAGTCTGGGTCAACAGTCACTGCCCAGGAGGGAGAACTGGCAGCCTATCACCAAAGGGTGCTGCAGGTAGAAGCTGAAATCACCACTTTGTGATGAATCGAACGCATTCGTAAGTTAGCAATCCGTCCCGTGGTTAAATTGACCTTTAGGGAGTGTCCGTCTGGTGAGCCACATCAACACGTAGGTAACTTGTACTGGATTACTTTTGGGAAGTGTGAGACTATTTGTCTTTCATACTGATGTCATTCATCGGTTTATTATGTGTCAGTGTGCTAGATAACAACTGAACAATCACAGAATATTTCGGAGATAGAAAAAAGAAGGTTCTCCTTTCTCCAAGGAAAATATCCCTGCCTCAGTACCTTCTCTCTGGGACACATTTCCTCAGCCAGTCTTATTTATTCCATTACATAAGCCAAGATCTATCCCAGCAACACTCCTGCCTTTGTGTATCAGTTCTATGTGGCTGCATACAAGGTGCAGTTTGTGAACCACCAGCACCAGAATCATCCAAGGTGCATTTTTTAAGCCAAGGCTTATGAATGGGAAGCTTTGCAGATCAGGCCCAACTACCGAAATTTTTAAAGAAAGCAATTGTTGGGACATTATACTTCTTAGGAATCAACCGTAGGGGCTAGCACTGTGGTGTAGCAGGTAAAGTTGTCACTTGCAGTGCTGGTATACCATGTGGGCTCCTGTTCGAGTCCTGGCTGCTCCACTTCCAATCCAACTCCCTGCTAATGTGCCTGGGAAAGCAGCAGAAGATGGCCCAAGGACTTGGGCCCCTGCACCGAGGTGGGAGAGCTGGATGAAATTCCTGGCTTCAGCCTGGCCCAATCCTGCCCATTGCAGCCATGTGGGGAGTGAACCAGTGGACGGAAGAGGAAATTACCATTCACTACTGTGGAATGATATCTGAAAATACGGTTTCGAAGTTACTAAGAAGACTCTTGGAACAAGAATGCAGCTTCCAGGAGTGGCCACTTGGCAGGTAGATGCCTCTTGTGATAGCCGCCTCCCAGTTAGGAGTGCCTTGGTTCAAGCCCCAGCTCGGCCTCTGCTTCCAGCTTTCTGCTAATGTGCACGGGGGGAAGCAGCAGTGATGACTCCAGCAGCTGGGTCCCTGTCACCTACGTGAGACACCCAGACTGAGTTCTGTGCTCCTGGCTTCAGCCTGGCCCAGCCCCGGTGTTGCAGGCATTAGCAGAGTAAACCAGCAGGTAGGAAGCTCTGTCTCTCTGTCTCTTTCTGCTAGATTTAGGGTTTGAAGAAAGCAAGGAGGTGGCTAGTTAAAATAGAGAAGACTTTATTTTAGGGTGACAGAATTGGGGGTGATAAGAGTGGGGGTTGAGTCTGCCCAGACAGAGGGCAGGGGGTTTGAAGCCAGGCTTCCAAAACAGTAGAGGAGGCAAGAGGTGACCTCACAGCCAGGACACGTTTACTCAATGGAATAAACCTGAGAGGGGCCCACTAGCAACACGCACACAGGATGAACAGGTGGCAGGCAGCCCGAACTCTTTCCCAGACTCGGTTTATATAGCATAAGGGAGTTGAGGGGCCTGAGGAGCAGGCCTTTAGGCAGGGCTGAGCTGGTTTGAGAAAGAACTCAGGGGGCTGGGATGCCCCTCAGAGGTCGGGTCTGCTCTCAGTCAATGTAGGCAAGGAGCCAGAATGGCTCTAAGACTTTCATCCTTGCTCCATCACTTTGTCTCTCTGCCTTTCAAATAAATTTAAATTTAATTAAAAATAAATTCAATATCAAAGTTCAAAAAACATACCTACATAAAGAATACACAGGTCACCCAATACAATAGGGAAAAATGAGCAAATATAAACTGAAAGCCTAACCACCCTCCCCCAAAAAATAGGTTAACTGAAAACATGTTACTTTTCAGTAAATATAAAAAGATTACACTTACCAATTAATTGAAATCTTTCAATTAATTTTCTCTGCTTCGATATCAAAGCAAATTATAGCTACATGCCATCTGTATAAAATACAGTGAAAACAAAGTGATTTGGAAAGGTGGGGCTGGGGGGGAAAAAGATAGATGAAAGTTTTCCAGACAAACGAAAGCCAACATCAAGATTTTATCTCAAAGTTAAACTTGAGGGAAAAGCATTAAATGAAAAAAAGGCACTTTATAACAAAAAAGCATGAGCTACTAAATTACTATTTCACTTTATTAACATGAACATACCAAGTAACATAGCATTTAAGTTCACAAAGCAAAAATTACAGAAATTCAAACAGAAATCAACAGAAAATACGGCTGATTCGTTTATTTTGTCTTGCAAAGGCAAGGGGAAGCCCCCTTTACAGTCAGCCCTCTTTAACCACAGCTGGCTTCTCTTTTGTCTCCCGTATGTACATACAGAACTTCCAACGTGGAAAATAAATTTTGGAAACCAGTGTGAGAAACACGCACAGTGCAATGTGAAATGTTCATTTTTAATTTAAGGTGCACATCCCGTGTGCTAAATGCACAGGAGCAGATGCTATGAAGCAGCCATACCTATGGTGAGGGGACCCATCTTGATTCTCAGGAACACAGAAAGCTGTCTCTTCCAGAAAGGGAGATGAGAAGCTTGGTATAAACATGGATGTTTACTAGAGGTGGCGTACCTGCAATAGAAGGGGAGAAGTTCTTCTGTGTCAAGACAAAGCATGGTCTGATGCCCCTGGTATCACTCATCAGGGTAGTTGGTGACTGGAGCTTTTTAACAAAACTGGGGTAAGAATGGAAGTCACATCATGGCTGTCCACATTCTTCATGCCTGTGCTCTCAACCATCGCCAGTTTGGAAAAAGACAAAGCTGTAAAAGCAGTTTGGGTTTATGTTAATGCAGTTCGAGGGCTCATTTATGGGAACTTGTTAAGGAGGTGTTTAGAGGTGAAGGTCTCTGGGGAATTAAAGGCTCTCAGAGGCCCCACTTATTTAACATACAGGGACCCAAGAGATGGGTCCCTTTCTTGTTATTGTGATGAAACATCTGAATGTACTGAACTTGAAACCACAGAGAAAGGAAGAGCTTTTGTTTCAGGAAGTGAAAAATCTCAGGCTGAAGCCATCCATATGAATTGAGCTCCAGGCAAGTGCCCTCAGCTTATGGCATTACAGATTTTGAGGAGTTGCTGTACTATTTTGGTAAAAATAAAGTCCAAACTTCAAAAGACACATATTTTAATGAGCGTGAATCATTCTTTAGGTTTCTGCAGCTGCTTTTGGTGTGCAAACCTCCAGATGTGTTTGAATTACCAAGTATCTTGCTTCTCTGTATAACGTGGTTGCAAGAGGAATTTAATTTCACGGACCTGAAAGGGAGCTCTGCTATCAAAAAAGACAGACTTTAATTAGAATTTGAGAAGTAGCACATGAATCACAAAATTATTCTAAATTTCAGTCTGTTTGGCTCCTTCCTGAAACTGCTGATCGCAACCATACCACCAGCAACAAAACTGTGCAGTAGAAATCCAGCTGTACTCTGCTTCAGTACAGTCCACACAGCTCAAAAGCTGTGTAGCTGAGACAGAACTGTGTTGTCATTAATATAGTCAAGATAAATCAACCAGTTTCTGTTTTACGTAAGTATCTCTCTGAACCAAAAATACTCTGACATCACCCTGTGTGGAATGATTCTTGCCAGACCAGCAAACACTTTGGGATGCAAGAAATAGGCCTCTGTCCCCGGTTCAATGCCAGAAATGCCGATTCAAGCCTCGATGATTCAGATAATTATGGAATCTGACCTTGAGCTATAGAACTTGAACCAGTGTGGAAAAATACCTGAATAGTGTTTAGCCTGATATTTTATGCTAGGTAAATAAACAAGTCAAACTTCTTAATTAGTCAGTCTGTTGGGGTCTTGGAATTTCTAGCATACTGTAATTATGAGGCTCCCCGTAAGACTTAACCAAGTCCCAAATACTTGGGTCCTGGCCACGTGGGAGATTCTGATGGAGTTCAGGACTCCAGACTTCAGCCTGGCTCTGCCCTAGCTGTTGGTGGCCATTTGGGGAGAGAACTAGCAGATGGAAGACTCTCTCTCTCTCTCTCTCTCTCTCTCTCTCTCTCTCTCTGCCTTTCTAACCTATACAGCGCGCCGGCCGCGGTGGCCATTGGAGGGTGAACCAGTGGTAAGTGAGCACCTTTCTCTCTGTCTCTCTCTGTCTCTCTCTGTCTCTCTCTCTCTCTCTCTCTCTCACTGTCCACTCTGCCTGTCAAACAAAAAATAATAAATAAATAAATAAATAAATAATTCTTAGAAAAAAGACCTAGCCAAGAGATGTGAGTCGTCTCTATTTTTGGCACAAATGTACATTTCTATTAACAGAGCTGATTAAATAATTTTAAAAGATACTTTTGAATATAAAAATCTGTTATTTTGAATATCATTAGGAGAGGATTCCAGGCCACATGTGTATAGATTTCTGAGTGCCCTTAAAATGTGAATATCACTGTTCTAGAAAATTAGAGCGGACTTCTGATGTGAACATGAATGGGTATATCAATATTTTCTCCTTCCATCCTTTGACATCATTCAGGAGCTAACAAGATTAAAAAAGCATCAAGTTAAAAGTTAACCTACCCCCTGCTCTACTTCCAGTCTAGCTCCCTGCTAATGTGCCTGGGAAAGCAACAGAAGATGGCCCAAGTATTTGGGCCATGCCACCCACATGGGAGACACAGATAGAGTTCCCAGCTGCTGGCTTTGGTCTAAACCAGCCCTAACCATTACAGCCATTTATGGAGTAAACCAGCTGATGGAAGTTCGCTCTCTCTCTCTTTCTCTCTCTCTCTGCCTCTCCCTCTCTGTCATTCTGCCTTGTAAATAAAGAAATAAATCTTAAATATATGTGTATGCATATAACCCACACTCCCCCAAATCCACAAACCCATGTCTTTCTGCTGTAAACTAGGACTCACACGCACTGCCAAGATTCAAAAACATGTGTGAGAGGTCACAAAAAGCAGCTGAGATGGAGCAGAAACTGGGCGAAAGTAGAGGGGAAAACAGAGACAGATCTCAGCGGCAAGAGGGCTCTTGTAGGTAGAGCTAGAAAAATGTAACTTCTGAGGGGAAAGAACACAGCGTGAGTTTCAGAAACTTAAGCTTTTTGTGAAAAAGAGAATTTTGGAACTGTGGCAACAGAAGTCCCCTGTGCTCAGTTTGATTCAGAAAGGAAGTGCAAGTGAGACTGCACAGACGCCCACGAACCACCATGTTTGCAGGAAGCACTCTGTTCACACTTCAGCAGTGAAGTGAGCCAATACACAGTGGCTCACTAGGCTAATCTTCCGCCTGCGGCGCTGGCACACGGGGTTCTAGTCCAGGTTGGGGCGCCAGATTCTGTCCCAGTTCCTCCTCTTCCAGTCCAGCTCTCTGCTGTGGCCCAGGAAGGCAGTGGAGGATGGGCCCAAGTGCTTGGCCCTGCACCCGCATGGGAGACCTCCATGACAAGAGCCTCGGGTGATTACTGACGTCATAAATAAGAGTGTCATTGTTAAACCAACAACGGGAGTCACTGTGCACCTGCTCCCCATGTAGGACCTCTGCCCTTAGTGTGTTGTACTATGAGAATTAATGGTAAAACTACTACTCAGACAGTACTCTATACTTTGGGTGTCTTTGTGGGTGCAAACTGTTGAAATCTTTACTGAGTATATACTAAGTTGATCTTCTGTATAGAAAGATAATTGAAAATGAATCATGCTGAAGAATGGGATGGGAGAGGGAGTGGGAGATGGGATGGTTGCGGGTGGGAGGGAGGTTATAGGGGGAAAAGCTGCTATAATTCAGAAGTTGTACTTTGGAAATTTATATTTATTAAACAAAAGTTGAAAAGAAAAAAAAATATCTTTCCCTGAATTTGTAAAGGAAAAAAACTGAGGCAATCATCTCTGTAAAAAGAAAACTAAAGCAGAAAGGAACTCAAGGAAGAGACTCATAAAGTGAAACAGCAGGAAATAATGATTTGCAAGGTGGAAGCAAGCACAGAAGGACAGAACAAGCAAAACTGGTACAGAAAAAAATTAAAGGCAAATGAGAAATAAGTGAGACTGAGGAAAAGATACTAGGAAACAGAGAAAATGAATAAGAAAACCAGCAAAATAAGATGAAAATATATAGTCAAAAAGAATTAAAAACGAAATAGTTTGTACAGAAAAAGGAGGTTTTTAAAAACTGATAATTATGCCTGCCAAGGAAAAGATCCAAAATGATAAAATAAATCCTTAAAGATAAAAATTTTTTTTTAATTTATTTTTTAGACAGGCAGAATAGATAGTGAGAGAGAGAGACAAAGAGAAAGGTCTTCCTTTTTGCCGTTGGTTCACCCTCCAATGGCCACTGTGGCAGGCACATCGCGCTGATCCGAAGCAGGAGCCAGGTGCTTCTCCTGGTCTCCCATGGGGTGCAGGGCCCAAGCACTTGGGCCATCCTCCACTGCCTTCCCGGGCCATAGCAGAGAGCTGGCCTGGAAGAGGGATAGAATCCGGCACCCCAACTGGGATTAGAACCCCGTGCGCCGGCGCCGCAAGGCGGAGGATTAGCCTGTTGAGCCATGGCGCTGGCCTAAAGATAAAAATTTTTTAAACTTTCCTTGGGGCTGTGTCAGGATGCAGTGGGTTAAGCTGCATATGCTGCCGGCCTCCCGTAAGAGTGATGGTTCAAGTTCCAGCCGTTCCACCTCTGATCCAGCTCTCTGCAGGAGTTCCAGGCTCCTGGCTTCTGCCTGGCCTAGCCCTGGCTGTTGCAGGCATTTGAGCCACCAGATAGAAGATTCTCTCTCTCTCTCTCTCTCTTTCTCTCTCTCTCTCTCTCCTCTCTCACCTTTCAAATAAATACATAAATCTTTTTTTAAGGATTTACTTATTTTACTTGAAAGTCAGAGTTACACAGAGAAGGAGCGGCAGAAAGGTCTCCAACCGCTGGTTTACTCCCCAACTGGCCACAATAGCTGGAGCTGCGCCAATCTGAAGCCAAGAGCCAGGAGCTTCTTCTGGGTCTCCCACGTGGGTGCAGGGGCCCAAGCATTTGGGCCATCTTCTACTGCTTTCCCAGGCCATAGCAGAGAGCTGGATGGGAAGTGGAGCAGCCGGCTCTCAAACTGGTGCCCACGTGGGATACCGGCACTGCAGGTGGCGGCTTTGCCTGCTACACCATAGCACTGGCCCCCAAATAAATACATAAATCTTAAAAATAACTTCTCAATTTCAAAAGTGCATACTTTTATTGAATGAATGTATTATTTTCCAGACATATTATAGCTATGGAGTACAAAGAAAATAATCCTTCAGAGAGGTTGCAAATCAAGTTGCTTGTAAAGAAGAAATGTCGGGCTGGCCTTAAATTTCTGCACCATACTGTCTCAAGTTGAGACAGTAGACACAGTCCTTAGGTCGAGCCAAATTGTTTCTCAAATATAAAGACTTATGGGGAATTCCGAACATGGAAAAACCCAGGTGGCATGGTTCCTTCTAACTCTTCCTAAAAAAACTCGTAAAGGATGAACTCTGCAATGAATAATGATTGGCAAACTGCAGCCAGAGGACTGCTGGTGAACAGTGCATCTTTAATGAATGAAATCCCTCTTTGGCGCTTACTGGAATTTCTCCATCAGCAGCCAAATCCCCTGCGTCCTTTATCTCTTTTTCAAACATTTCATTCACCTGCTTGTTCTAGACTCTGGCTCTGCCTGAGGCTATCACTACCCCTGCAGCTATCGTAAGTAGGGGCTGTTTTTCTCCCATATATCTGCATGTAGGGTTGGGATAGGCCATCTCTTTGCTCCTCAGTGCTACTTTTAGACTATTCTCACTCCCCTCCCTAAAATTTCTCAGCATTAAATCTCAGGTTATCAGATTAATATACCCAAAAATGTTAATTTTGCTGTCATCTATTGACACCTGGAACCGTATTTGTTTTGCAATGATATCAGCTCAGTCTGATAGTCTCTCTCTTAAATCTTTTTTTTTTTTTAAGATTTATTGATTTATTTGAGAGAGAGAGAGAGAGAGAGAGAGAGAGACAGGTCTTCCACCCATTGGTTCATTCCCCAGATGACTGCAATGGCCAGAGCTGGGCTGATCCAAAGCCAGGAGTCAGGAACCTCTTCTGGGTCTCCCATGCAGGTGCAGGGGCCCAAGGACTTGTGCCATCTTCCACTGCTTTCCTAGACCATAGCAGAGAGCTGGATCAGAAGTAGAACAGCCGGGCAGGCGCTGCTGCTCACTAGGCTAATCCTCCACCTGCGGTGCTGGCACCCCAGGTTCTAGTCCCAGTTGCTCCTATTCCGTTCCAGCTCTCTGCTGTGGCCCGGGAAGGCAGTAGAGGATAGCCCAAGTGCTTGGGCCCTGCACCCGCATGGGAGACCAGGAGGAAGCACCTGGCTCCTGGCTTCAGATCGGTGCAGCGCTGGCCGTACCGGCCATTTGGGGGGTGAACCAATGGAAGGAAGACCTTTCTCTCTGTTTCTCTCTCTCATTGTCCAACTCTGCCTGTCCAAAAAAAAAAAAGTAGAACAGCCGGGACTCGTACCAGCATCCATATGGAGGCGCAGCAGGCAGTGGCCTTACCTACTATGCCACAGTGCCGGCCCCATTAAATCTTAATTCTCGTTGATTTTAATAAATAACTTAAATGATCCTTCCAACATCAAAGTGTCTCGGTTTTGTTTTTTTTTTTTTTCCTCCATTCCATAGCCTGTTCTGTTCTTTGCCATACCTCCATTACTCACAGCTATGATCTTATGATCCTAGTGATCATACTAAAGATCTTGTCATTGTAGTGACTTTTTTTTTTTTTTTTTGACAGGCAGAGTGGATAGTGAGAGAGAGAGACAGAGAGAAAGGTCTTCCTTTTTGCCATTGGTTCACCCTCCAATGGCCGCTGCGGCTGGCACATCACACTGATCCGAAGCCAGGAGCCAGGTGCTTCTCCTGGTCTCCCATGCAGGTGCAAGGCCCAAGCACTTGGGCCATCCTCCACTGCCTTCCCGGGCCTTAGCAGAGAGCTGGCCTGGAAGAGGGGCAACCGGGATAGAATTCGGCGCCCCAACCAGGACTAGAACCTGGTGTGCCGGCGCCGCAAGGCGGAGGATTAGCCTGTTAAGCCACGGCGCTGGCCTGTAGTGACTTTATAATCTTAGTTTCATCATTCTGTTTTCTGACATCTCACTGCCTAGCTTTCCAAAGTTATTTCAGTTAGCACCCAAGAATCCTTTAAGCCCTTCTCAAGAAAAAAATTATATATACACAAAATTATTCATTGCAGCATTGTTCTTAATAAAACATTGGGAAAAAATGTACATCATTTGGATTCTTTTAAGATTTGTTCATTTATTTGAAGGCAGAGTTACAGAGAGAGAAAGAGAAATACAGTGTCAGAGAGAGATCTTCCATCCATTGGTTCATTCCCCAAGTGGCTGCAATAGCCAGGCCTGGGCCAGGTTGAAGTCAAAAGCCTGGAACTCCATCCAGATCTCCACATGGTTGCAGGGGCCCAAGTCCTTGGGCCATCTTCTGCTGCTTTCCCAGACACATTAGCAGGAAGCTGGATTGGAAGTAGAGCAGCCAACACTTGAGCAATTGCTCAGATGCAATGCCCGTATCCCAGGCAGTGGCTTAACCCACTATGCCACAATACTGGCCCCTTTTTGCTTCTTATCTGCACCTGGTGAGATTAATTATTTGGCTTTTTCTTTTTAAGATGTATTAATTTATTTGAAAGACTGAGTTAAACACACACATACACACGGAGGGAGAGAGAAAGAGATCTTCGAGCCACTGGTTCTCTCCCAAGATGGCTGCAGTGGCTGCAAATGTACATCTTTAATAGCATAGTTTAAAAATTATCTGAGGAAGGGCATAGCTTTTGGAACCAGGGAACAACTGTATATAGAGAGCTGCCCAATGTGCTGTCACCTCCAGAGACAGAGTTTGCAGGCAGCTGTGGTGACTCAGCAAGGGAGGAGCCATGGAAATAAATTCCCAGCCTCCCTCTTAGCCTCCTCTACTATTTTCTTCCAGTGATTCAGAACTGAATAATAATTAGTAAATTTCCTTTTGGGAAGGCACAGACTTCCATTTGAGAAGATGCAGGTGTGGGCACCGGCTCTGTGGTGCAGCAGGTAAAACCACCACCTGCAGTGCCTGCATCCCATATGGGCACTGGTTGGAGTCCTGGCTGCTCCACTTCTGATCCAGCTCTCTGCTATGGCCTGGGAAAGCAGTAGAAGATGGCCCAAGTCCTTGGGCCCCTGCACCCACTTGGGAGACTCAGCTTCAGATCTGCACAGCTCTGGCTGTTGCAGCCAATTGGGGAATGAACCAGCAGATGGAAGCTCTCGCTCTCTCTCTCTCTCTCTCTCTCTCTCTCCCTCTGCTTCTCCTTCTCTCTCTGTGTAACTCTGACTTATAAATAAATAAATCTTTTTTTTAAAAAAAAGAAGATGATGATGATGCAGTATCAATGGACTACTAGTGGGCAGGGTACAAGATCAGAACACCAGTACCCTCTGAGAATCCATGTCAATCCCTGTCTAAGGAGGAAGCTTCCAATCTGGGGCGCTGTGGGGGTGGGACATGGTGGGGAGGGGTCAGGATCCTTGAGGGTTCTCAAAGGCGATCATGGAGCTCAACTGAACTATTTTCAACCTTTCAAAACACATATAACATAGAAACTACACCTATCCTAGGTAAAACCCACAAGCAAACTGAAATGTTGTGCTTTCCAGTCAGTATAGTATGAATTCATGCTGATCCCAGGTGTGATGGATGGTTTTTGGTCAATTTAATAAGAAAAGAGCAGTGTTTTAAAAATATGAACAGCCTAAAGTATAGATTCCCAAGCAAGGAAGTTCTAGGCCTTTCCTGACTTTACACAGTCAATGAATCTCAGAAATACAGTTTATAATTTATGAAATTGTTTCACCACTGAAAACCACAAAATGATGCTGCAATTTATTCACCTGGAATCATGGACTAATTCTCCAGTTTTAATGAAATAAATAATCAATAAAGTAGTATAACATGCTTGCATTAAAAATATTAAACAGGTGCAGGCATTGTGGTATAGCAGGTTAAGTCCCTGCCTGTTATGCCAGCATCCCATATGAATACCGGTTCAAGTCCCGGCTTCTCCACTTCTGATTCAGCTCTCTGCTATGGCCTGGTAAAGCAGCAGAAGATGGCCCAAGTCCTTGGACTCCTGCACCCAGGTGGGAGACCCAGAAGAAACTCCAGGCTCCTGGCATCAGCCTAGCCCAGCTCTAGCCATTGCAGCCATTTGGGAAGTAAATCAATCTCTCTGTCTCTCTCTCTGTAACTCTGCCTTTCAAATAAATAAAAAATAAATCTTTAAAAAATATTAGACATGGCAGTGCTGTGGCGTAACAGGTAAAGCCTCCGTCTGCAGTGTCAGCATCCCATATGGGCACTAGTTCAAGTTCCAGCTTTTCCACTTCCCATCCAGTTTTCTGCTATGGCCTAAGTCCTTGGATGGTCTAAGTCCTTGGGCCCCTGCATCCATGAGGGAGACCCAGAAGAAGCTCCTTGTCCTGGTTTCAGATAAGCATAGCTGTGACCATTGCAGCCAACTGGGGAGTGAACCAACAGATGGAAGACTCTGCCTCTCCTTCTCTCTCTGTATAACTCTTTCAATTAAATAAATAAATAAGTCTTTTTTTAAAAATTAGACAAAATCCTGTAAAATAAAACATTATTTTGTTTCTAAACTCAGTAGTCACATTAGTTTTTTGGGATTTTTTAAGATTCTGGAAGTATTCTTTGATTGATTCAACATAGTAGCCTTTAAGGGCTAGATTACAGTGGTAGTTTTGTCTTCTTCTATTTAGCCTGATGAATTTCTTCAATACTTTCATGCAGAATTTGCTTTTTGTTGTATAATGAATCTACCTGTGTTACTAAGCTTCTGTGAAAAAGAAATCAAAAGGACATCAGAATGAAGAATATTTTGTCATTCCATAATACCTTTACTGTCTGAAGGACTTCGTTGGCTTTTAAAACGAGAGGGTTTATTAAAATGAAGAAAATGTGAAGATTTCAGAAATGTCACTGTTAACATTGGAGTATACGGGGGAGAGGCACCAGCGTGATCTTCAGGGGCCCAGCTTGTATTGGAGACAGAAGGCAAGAGCTGCTCAGCAAGAGGAAAAGCAGATGGAGTTTCTGTCCCTCCCATAAGGATCATGAAGTTCAAAACTCTCAAGGTGTCAGAGCATTAGCCAGATAAAAACACAAGATAAAAGGCTTTTCCTCCGAAACACGCCTGAAACCCGCAGTGCTTTTTGATGCTGAAGACATGTAAAACTTCACATGTAGTGGTGTGTTTCTCATCAGTGGACACTTCAAAGCCTAGTCACAGAATGCAAGGTGTCACCTGTCTTCCCCAAGTCCTCACCCTTAGCCGTGGCCTAATTTCATCTGCTCACATTGCAGAACCCAGGAATCTCACACTGAGCAGTCACAATTCATAGAATTTCTGTTCTTTATTTATTCCAGACACTTATTCACTGACAAAATAACTCAAGTAGAAAGGCTTTGGACATATGCAAAACTGAAAAATAATCTCTCAGGGTGGGGAGCCCTCCAGGAGAAAGTAGCATACCTTATCCATATCACAGACTTCCTTTTGAAATGCCAACAGAAACTCAGAAATGCCAGAGCCTGGGGCAGGTTGTGTGTGTGTGTGTGTGTGTGTGTATGTGCGTGTGAGACTGTGTCACTGTCCAGGGAAATGCAATGGGGCATGATTTATGCCGTCACAAGGATCAGATCAGCAAAGCTGCAGACAGGTGTGGTGACTGGTTCTAAATAAGACCTTTCTTTTCAAATTATCTTTAGCTCTTTAAATGTGTCCTCCCCAGAGGCTTATGCATGGTGTAAAATTTGGGAGACAGCTTGAATGTCCATCAAAATAGAAACGGCAAGATAAACTATGGCATATCATTCTCAGTAATCTTAGGCATTTGTTTAAAAGTATAAGTTTGATCTCAAAATACTGACATGGAAAATGACTATGAATTTTTTTTTAACAAAAAGGCAAATAGATGGGAGCAGGCATTTGGCGCAATAGTTAAGACACCACTTGGAATGCCCAAGTCCCATACTAGCTTCCTGCTAATAATACACACCCTGGGAGGCAGTCAGTGATGGCTGAAGTACCTGGGCCCCTGCTACCTACATGGGAGACCTGGATTGAGCTCTGGTCTCCTCCAGCCTGTCCCCGACTGTTGGGAGCATTTAGGGAGTGAGCCAGTATATGAAATAAGTCTCTCTGTCTCTGTCTGACTCTGTCTCTCTCCAACCCCCTCTCTTTCACAGAAATAAGTTAAAAATTTAAATATATATATGTGGTACACTTTTTTAAAAAAAATACAGTGTACATACTAATACTCCATTGTTACAAAGTTTCCATTGTAATGGAGTCTATCTTTGTGCAACCTCTAAGGTTTCCTCTACTGCTTCTTTTTTCTGAAGATAACCTCCATAACCCCTCTTTCACCCCTAGCACAACTGCAGGCTTGGCTGAGCTCCCTGAGCTGGCTGCAGGCCTGGTTGGAAGTCTGGGCCTGCGCGTCTCTTATGCCCCACATACTGAGCCCTATCATCCTCAAGCCGCGACTCCACTTCTAGGTGTGGATGAAATGCACACCACAAAGCAGGGCAGCTGGCTTCCTGAAGGGCTGCCACGGGCTGGAAATATGCAAAGTTACCTCCCCATGCAGTGGAACTTGGCCAATGGGAAATGAGAGGCAGGAGAGGTCCAAGGAGAAAAATGCTCCTCCTTCCACCTGGGGTAGACTATTTGGTTTCTACTTGCAGATTTTCCAGAGGAATCCTGCATGCCTAGTAGACACACCCGCCCAACATCTGCCAGGCGTCGGCCAGGCCCATTCTGAAACAGTGACCACAGAGGTTATGCATCCCGAGACACTGCTTTACATCTCTCTTGCCTCACTTCCATTTTCTGTCTGCCCCTCACCATCCTTGCTAGCATATCCCACCTAAAGTAACCACACAGTAATCCTCACCCCTGGTTCTCCTGTCTAGGAGACCCGGGTTAAGATCACAAGCAAGGCTGGCGCCGTGGCTTAACAGGCTAATCCTCCGCCTTGCGGCACCAGCACACCGGGTTCTAGTCCCGGTTGGGGCGCCAGATTCTGTCCCGGTTGCCCCTCTTCCAGGCCAGCTCTCTGCTGTGGCCCGGGAAGGCAGTGGAAGATGGCCTAAGTCCTTGGGCCCTGCACCCGCATGGGAGACCAGAAGCACCTGGCTCCTGCCTTCGGATCAGCGAGATGCGCTGGCCGCAGCGGCCATTGGAGGGTGAACCAACGGCAAAAAGGAAGACCTTTCTCTCTGTCTCTCTCTCTCACTATCCACTCTGCCTGTCAAAAAAAAAAAAAAAAATCACAAGCAAAGTAGATGGTGAAGCTGTGTGTGCAATCCTGATGAATGTATATACGCAAGCATGCACCTGTGCGTGCTGGTAAGTGCCCAGAAATGTGGGGACACACCTTAGACCTTATAGCAGTCTGCCTTCCTTTTTTCAGCTAAAATTTTTGTTTATTTGAAAGGCAGAAAGAGAGAAACGGAGATAGACAGACAGAGATCCTACATCTGTTCGTTAATTCCTCTGAGCCAAACCGAATGCGAGAGCCAGGAACTCTATCTGGGTTTCCTATGTGGGTGTCAGGGACTAGGGTATTTGAGCCAGCACCTGCAGCCTCGCAGGGTTTGCATTAGCAAGAAGCTGGCATTGGAAGTACAGTAGGAACTTAAATGCAGGCACTCAGATACGGGGAGTGGTGTCCCAGTGGTGTCTGAACCACTGTGTCAAATGCCCACCTCCACTAACATCTTTTTAGTGAGTGTGATTTACTTTTGTCTATTTTACTAAACAGTAACTTAAAACTACCAAACCATGCCATATTAATAAGCTTAGTATGTTTCCCTACTTTATTCCTTTGCAGGCTTTGGTATATCACCAAATCGTTGCACTTTGGGGCAAAGTCAGTCCACAATATTACTTGACAGCTGATCATGGCCCCCCACTCACATGCTTACACCTAAGCCACACACACACACACACACACTTCTTTCTTGCTGACAAATCCCAATTTTATTTGTCTTTACCCTCTCGATAGTTCCTCTTGCCCTCATGGGAGAAGCAGAACTAGAACCATAGTATCACTGAGTCAGTCACTGGGCAACCATGGGGACTCCTACTTCTAGAATATTTACTTGTGAGATAACAAATGTGCTGACAATTGAAACTGGGTGTTCCTTTAATTGCCTTCAGAAGCATCCTGAATCTCTTTCTCCCATTTATACGTAAATATATAACATATATACAGATATTTACGTTAACATACAGACATGCATTCATCCAGACACTGCTATCATGTATCTCACAGATTCTGAGAGGTAATGTTTGTCTTCCTTAACTTTATCTATTCAACTTGTAACATCTGCACACAGTAGGAGTTCAACAAACATTTCTTGAATGAAACTGATATGATCTAATAATGTCAATCTGAATTTTACATATTACATATTATACATCTGGTAGGAGGTTAAGTAATAGCAGGGAAGAGAGGGTACACAAAATAAAATCTGAACCACTTCTCATTCAAAAAGCTTAAGGCTATCAGTAAACAAAATTAATCACTAAACTGCATTTTTTTTTTTTTTTTTTTTTGGACAGGCAGAGTTAGACAGTGAGAGTGAGAGACAGAGACAAAGGTCTTCCTTTTCTGTTGGTTCACCCCCAAGTGGCCGCTAAGGCTGGCGCGTTGCGGCCGGTGCGCTGTGCCGATCTGAAGCCAGGAGCCAGGTGCTTCCTCCTGGTCTCCCATGTGGGTGCAGGGCCCAAGCACTTGGGCCATCCTCCACTGCACTCCCGGGCCACAGCAGAGAGCTGGCCTGGAAGAGGAGCAACCAGGACAGAAACAGCGCCCCGACCGGGACTAGAACCCGGGGTGCCGGAGCCGCAGCAGAGGATTAGCCTAGTGAGCCGCGGTGCCAGCCATAAACTGCATTCTATAAACTATATGGCAGTACCCAGCGGATAGTAACAAACTGCAGTGAGGGTCGGTACTCCTGTCACCTTAATATTTCTGGACACAGCCAATTAACTACAACTTAAAAAAATAATTGTGGGGTTGGCGCTGTGGCACAGCAGGTTGAGCCACCATCTGCAGTTCCAGCATCCCATCTGGGCGCCCATTCGAGTCCCAGCTGCTCCACTTCCGATCCAGCTCCCTGCTGATGCACCTGAGAAGCAGTAGAGAATGGCCCAGGTGCTTGGACCCCTGCACCCTCTGTGGGAGACCCAGAAGAAGCTCCTGGCTTCAGTCTGACCCAACCCTGGCAGTTGAGGCCATCTGGGGAGTGAACTAAGGAATGGAAATTGCCTTTCTCTTTCTCTCTCCCCCAACCCCCATCTCTCCTTCTCTCTGAAGCTCTGATTTTCAAATGATTAAATGAATCTTTTTTAAAAAATCTGTTGTTTGTAGAGTAACCTTAGCATTTGAAAAAAATGCATGTTCATACGATATTATGATTTGTAGACAGAACTTGACAAGTCACCAACTAAGAATTGCTGCTGGTGATGGAGCCGGCATTCTGTGACCTCTTAGATCAAGGCCCTGCATCCCCACGTGGTCTAACTCTCCCCTGAAGTAGCTCCAGGACTGCAGTGACAAAGCTCAGCCAACTTGAAACTACAGGCATGAATGGAGAAGAGTTGACACAGACAAATGGGATGCATTTATGCAATATTTATTTTCCTGGTACTGCGTGCCAGGAAATGTTCTAAGTGCTGGGAATTAAAGTGCAGTGAAAAGAAAAAGGGACAAAAATCCTCACCCACATGGAATTCATTTTCTAAAACCAGAAGGGGGCAGGGCATAAGGAGTGGGTTGGAGGAACAGTCATCACAAATATCCAAAATTCACTTTAGCCTCTAGTTTCCTAGCAAGGCCAGCTATGCATAAATTGGTCAAAGCAACAGAGTTCTGCCATCTTCCCCAGCCTCTTTCCAGCCCACACTGGCAGCTTTCTTCTACCCACCTCCACAAACGGCTTGCCCTGGGCTGCATGTCCGGTCAAATGAGTTCCAAAGTCTTTCAAAATTTTTATTTAATTATGTTCATTGTATTTGAAAGACATACACAGAGAGAGACAGAGACAGAGATTGTCCATCCTCAGGTTCATTCCCTCAAATGCCCATAACAGCCAGGGCAGGGCCAGGCCGAAGTCAGGAAGCTGGAACTCCATCCAACTCTCCTATAGGGTGGCAGCAGCCCGAAACTTGTACATCTTACACTGTTTCCAGGTGCATTAGCAGGGAGCTGGATCAGAAGTGGAGCAGCCAGGACTCAAACTCTGGAGCTGGCGATATCACAAGGTGGCTACATAACCCACTGCACCCCAACGCCAGCCCCACCGGTTTACTGAGTCTTCTCTGATATTTGTGGAGTGCTTTTGTATTTGCAGAGCACTCTCACCATAGCAGTTGTTTTATCCACATCATTGTCCCCGTGAGATCAGCAGCACAGCACCAGCCCCCAGGATAGGTTTTGTGTTCTTCTCTTTACTACTGAAGTGACTGCATCTCCAAGAAGTCCCTTGCCCAAGGCCAGCCTGCTGGGTCGCCCCTGCATGAGGAGCCTTCTAACTCCTTAGCAGTGCTGCTTCCCCTGAACTGTTGTGCTGCACGCTCAGGTTAGAATTTCAATGATTTGCTAACATTTTAATTATAACTCTCATGGTAGGAAGCTGGGCTGCACGAGAGCCCGTGCTACCAGAATCACTCTCAAGTAACGTACGACTGATTAGACCCCATAACACAGCCCATGGGTCAGCGTTGATTGGCAACTGGGGTATTTCTGTCCTCCAAGTACAGCTGCTGCCCCTTCTCCCTGCAGGCTGCTGTCAGGAGCCATCTGTCCCAGCCCTGCCTCCAGCCCCCATAAAACACCCCTCCACTAGGAGTCAGCATCTAGACTGCAAGGCTCATTCTTCCCCCACTCCATCGCTGACATTGATGGGGTGATCATCAAACCAGAAGAAAATTGGGGGTGCTTTAAATAACTATGCCAGGACCCCACTAATCACCAAACTAAGGGATGGAAACTTTTAAAAATGGAAACACCCAGGGCAACCATTTGGCCTAGTAGTTAAGCCGCTGCTCAGAGCTCCTGCACCTGGGGTCAAGTCTTCACTCTGGCTCCTGCCTCCAGCTTCCTGCTAGAGTGACCCCTGGGAGACAGAAGGTGATGGCTCCAGTGGGTGGGCTCCCGCTGCCCATGGGGAGGCACTTGGACTGAGTCCAGTAAATGGAAGTGCACTCTCTTTCACACTCTCTCTTTCTTTCTTTCTCTGCCTCTCAAATAAAAAATTAAAAAATAGAAAACCAGACAACCACAGTTGTTTTTCTTTCTTGGCATGCTAAAGGTGCCAGAAGACACGAGCGCATTTTACATCATACAAAAGAAGTCACTAAAAGTTGTATGCTATACAAATGAAATTTCAAAGGCAGAGGAAAGCTAGTTAAGGTAATTTTGAATGCTCTTAAAATGTAAAAAAGGAAAACTATTTCACAAAGCACCTTTCCATCTCCTATGCAATACTGCAAAATTTAAATTTTCTACAGCAGTTTCCTAACATATAGCAATATATATTGGCTGTCGTTACACATAGTAGGCTATTTAACTTTCATTGGAACTCAGAGAGGCAGTGTAACAAGGAGCACACATCTAGACAGGAATCTGCCTTATTAAGGCTTCAAACGAGAACAGCTATTACCACCCACCCTAGCACAAAAGTCTTCATTCATATCAAGTTTGCTTTGCTTCTCAGTATCATAAAATAACATATGCTCATTATAAAAATTTTTTGAGAGATACAGAAAAGCAGAACACAGAAAAAATATCACCCATAACCATTAGCTCACATTAGCATTCTGGTATATCGTCCCCAAATATTTGTATTTATACAATTATTCTGAATGTACTTATGATCATGCTACATTTAAAACATATCCTACTTTTCACTTAAATTATATTACATGGATTTCCCCATGCCATATTAAATTATTTCTAAGCATAATTTTACATAACTGCACACCAATCACTATTCTCAGTTTGTAAGGCATTTATGTTGTCTCTGACTTCTTATAAATAATGTCACAGTGAACACTTTACACTAAGTGCTTTCTCTGTACTTCATGTTGTTTCTTGATATTAAATTCCAAAAACTGAAATTATCTTAAAATAACATTTTTTCTTTTTCTTTTTTTTCTTTTTTTTATTTTTGACAGGCAGAGTTAGACAGTGAGAGACAGAGAGACAGAGAGAAAGGTCTTCCTTTTGCCATTGGTTCACCATCCAATGGCCGCCGCGGCAGGCACACTGCGGCCGGCGCACCACGCCGATCTGAAGGCAGGAGCCAGGTGCTTCTCCTGGTCTCCCATGCGGGTGCAGGGCCCAAGCACTTGGGCCATCCTCCACTGCCCTCCCGGGCCACAGCAGAGAGCTGGACTGGAAGAGGAGCAACCAGGACAGAATCCGGCGCCCCGACCGGGACTAGAACCTCGGGTGCCAGCACTGCCTAGTGAGCCGTGGTGCCGGCCCAAAAGAACATTTTTTAAAGAATTATTTTATTTATTTGAAAGCAGGGTTTCAGAAAGAGGTAGAGCCAGAGACAGAGAGGTCTTCCATTCCGCTGGTTCACTCCCCAAATGACAACAATGGCCAGAGCTGAGCTGATCTGAAGCCAGGAGCCAGGAGCTTCTTCCAGGTCTCCCATGCAGGTGCAGGGGCCCAAGGACTTGGGTCATCCTCTACTACTGCTTTCTCAGGCCATAGCAGAGAGCTGGATCGGAAAAGGAGCAGCCGGAACACAAACCAGCGGCCGTATGGGATGCCCACGCTGCAAGCTGGGGCTTTAACCCATTGCGCCACAGCACCAGCCCCAATAAGAACATATTTAAGGTTCTTGTTGCATATTAAAAATGGCTGCCCAATAGGTTTCTATTGTCCATCAACAGTGAACATGACCTTTATCAACACTGGATATTTTCCTGTGGGAAATGTGATTTGGGGAGATGAGGGGAGCACATTTCTTTGATTTCTAAAGAGGCTTAGTTATTTCCCACATACTAGCCAAATAATTGTATTTTCTATTCTACAGATCTTTTATTCATATCACTAGTACATTGGGAGTTGTTACTCAAAGTATAAAGTATAAATATCTACCATACCTAAAAGAGTTCTTTATGTTCAGACAATAATAATAAAGGAATTCATTAAGACTTGTTATATTGGGACTGGTATTGTGGCATAGTAGGCGAAGCTGTCACCTGCAATGCCAGTATCCTTTTGAGTCCCAGCTGCTCCACTTCTGATCTGGCTCTATGCTAATGTACCTAGGAAAACAGTGGTAGATATGTTTGGACCCCTGCACTCACGTGGAGGACCTGGAAGAAGCTCCTGGCTCCTGGCTCCTGGCTCAGGCCTGGCTCAGCTCCGACCATTGCAGCCATTTGACAAGTGAACCAATGGATGGAAAATTCTCTCTCTTGCTCGCTATGGCTCTCTTGTGCATGCACGCTCTCTCTTTCTCTCTTTTCCTCTCTGCCTTTTGAATAAATAAATAAATCTTTTTTAAAAAGAATTATTACATGGATTACTTAATGAGAATAATATGTGATTTCAAGAGAGAACTTAAATATATAGCAAAATGGTGGTTTCAGTGAGATCCTGATATTAATCCTTAACACAGACTGGCAAAACCTGGCCAAGCAAGAACCAGCATCCAGGAACAGAGCATTTTGCTCCTCTCTCAGGATGAATGGAGACCAAAAGTTGAGTGTTTATGCCAAAAAAAAAAAAAAGGTAGGATTTCATCCAGCACTTCTCCCAGATTTCCAGGGTGCTGACTAAGGATGAGATGGAGTATCCAGGGACAGAAGATACTACAGCCCAGCTTAGGGAGGCCACTGGTGGCAAGAACACCCAGGCTTGGATGGTGCTGTGGCATCGCAGGAGCCGGTGGCGCCAAGGAAACAGGATGCTGATAGTCTCCAGCACATTCTGACGTGGGCTGGCGTGTGGAACTGCTGCAAGCTCTCCTCCTAGTGTCAGACAACACTATGGATTCATCTCCCACCCACTGGGGACAGATCTGCTGATATCAGAAGCAACGCATAAGCTTAGATGCTGCCAATAATGCTCTCTGGAAGCATGCGCCTACCACCACCTGCTGAAGTCCCACGGCTGGGAGCAGCTCTGTTACCTGAACCTGAAGGAGCTCTTCCTGCAGAGCTCCTATCCAGCAGACCCTGGGCCTCCTCTCAGCCCTCTCGAGGCAGATACACTGAGAAGAAGTGCAAATCCGTTGTCTAGTCCAAGATGGCTTTCTACTCCTACCTTCCTATAGCTGCTGCCATGGATGTGGCCGGCACCGCCCAGGGGAAGGTGCATGGTAATGGCAAGAAGAGCCTGCTGGAGGGGGCAGAGCTCCTTCAGAATCAGGATGACCACCCAGACTGCTCTAGGGACCCCCGCGTAGCAGGCAAGGCTGGCAATGACAGCCAGGATGCAATGGGCCACTCCTGACAACATCACCCCCTGCAGGAGAATTAGGGGCAGAAAGAGGCTCAGAAGGTGACCCCAGGGAAGGCACTATGCAAGGAGCTGGATCTGGCAGCGGTGTCCTTGCAGGATGAGGACCGCTACAGCCACCTCATCAGTCTCATGGGGCAGAGAATGGCGCTCTTCCTGGGCCAGATCTACAAGTGGAGAAAGTGACCTAGAGACTGCAAGTGCAGGGAGAGGACACTCCCAGTAAATTACTCTGAAACCTCAAAGAGGGAGAGAGACAGTTAGCAAATTAGCCTACGTCTTAGAGCAACTAAGGCAACGTCCTCTGTCCGGGTCTGGGCAAGTCAAGTTTTGTATTCGTTATCTAAGTAGCCTGACTGCCGTCCTCTGTGTTTTAATGTTTTACCATCTCATGCCTTCTGCTGGAGAAGCTGAAGCACACGTTGTTGCCATCTTTTTTTTTTTTTTTTTTGAGATTTATTTATTTATTTGAGAGGCAGAGTTACAGACAGAAAGAGGGAGAAACAGAGAGATCTTCCTTTTTCACTGATTCACTCCCCCAAATAGCTGCAGCAACAGGTGCTGGGCCGATCAGAAGCCAGGAGCTTCCTCCAGGTTACCCACTCGGATGCAGGGGCCCAAACACTTGGGCCAACCTCCACTGCCTTCTAGGTCATCAGCAGGGAGCTGTATCGGAAGTGGAGCAGCCGGGACTCAAACTGGTGCCCATATGGGATGCCAGCACCATAGGCAGAGGCTTAATGTACTACGCCACAGCGCCCGCCCAATTGTTGCCATCTTTACAGATAAGAAACAGCAGTTAGAGACTTTTGCCTTGCTCCAGATCACACAGCTGATAAGGATTCAAAAAGTCAAGTTCTTCCACTAACCCACGCCAACTGGAAGCCAGGTGTTGAAAGGCATTCAAGAAAAGGAAGAAACAGGGGCCCAGGGAAACTTCTTAAAGTGGCAGCCACTAGGTATTAGACATGCCTTCGCATGTTTGCCCTGAGCATCAGGGTAAAAGTATTCCTCTCATCCCCTCTAGGGTTTACTTACCAATTTTTATGCAGACGTCTGCTTATCCACTGCATGGTTCCTTTAGGTAGCACTTAACCTGAGCGGCAGTGTCGCACAGGGGATGAGGGTGCAGGTTCTAAAATCCACCTGCCTGATTTTAATCCCAGCTCGCTATTTGCTACCTATGCAACTGCAAAACAGTACTCAGTGTGCTGTACCCTCTCTTTCCTCACCTGGAAAAAGAAAGGAGTGGTGGCCGCAGGACCTGCCACACAGAGCTGTAGGCAGGAGTGACTGAGCTGCCACATGCACAGCGCTTGACGTGATGACTGGCACATCGCAAGTACTCAAGAGATGTCAGCTGTTATCGATGGATTCAGTTAACCTAGGTTAACCCTGTGGCCATATGACACCTACTTTGATCCCCTTTTACAGATGAGAAAACAGAAAGTATAGTAACTTTATAAAATATAGAACACACTATTAAAACTTTACAAAAACATCTGGACGCTAGCATCATGGAGCAATGGGGTAAGCTGCAGCTGCAATGCCGGCACCCCAAACTGCACCTCCAATTCCAGTCCCCGCTGCACTGCTTCTGATCCAGGTCCCTGTTAATGTCACTGGGAAGGCAGTGGAAGATGGCCCAAGCGCTTGAGTCCCTGCTACCCATATGAGGAACCAGGATGGAGTTCCAGGCTCCAGGCTTCAGCCCGACCTAGACCCGGCTGTTAACAGCCATTTCAGGAAAGGACAAATGGATGCAATACCTCTCTCTCTCTCTGTCACTCTGCCTTTCAAATAAATAACTTTTAAAAAGATTATAAATAAATTTTTTAATTTATATTATATATATTATATATATTATATTTATTTACCCTTCCCTTTCCCGCTCCCTCTCCCCTTCCATTCACATCAAGATTCATTTTCAATTCTCTTTATATACAGAAGATCAGTTTAGTATATAGTAAGTAAAGATTTCAACAGTTTGCCCCCACATAGCAATACAAAGTGAAAAAAATACTGTTGGAGTATTAGTTATAGCATTAAATAACAGTGTACACAGCACATTAAAGACAGAGATCCTACATGATATTTTTAAAAAATTAATTTTTTTATGCAATTTCCAATTTAACACCAGGTTTTTCTTTTTTAATTTTCAATTATCTTTATATACAGAAGATCGATTCAGTATATGCTAAGTAAAGATTTCATCAGTTGGCCATCGCTGCGGCTCCACAGGCTAATCCTCTGCCTTGGGCGCCGGCACACCGGGTTCTAGTCCCGGTCGGGGCACCGATCCTGTCCCAGTTGCCCCTCTTCCAGGCCAGCTCTCTGCTGTGGCCAGGGAGTGCAGTGGAGGATGGTCCAAGTGCTTGGGCCCTGCACCCCATGGGAGACCAGGAGAAGCACCTGGCTCCTGCCATCGGATCAGCGCAGGGCACCGGCCACAGCGCGCCAGCCGCGGCGGCCATTGGAGGGTGAACCAACGGCAAAAAGGAAGACCTTTCGCTCTGTCTCTCTCTCTCACTGTCCACTCTGCCTGTCAAAAATTTTTTTTAAAAAATAAATAAAAAATTTAAAAAAAATTTCATCAGTTTGCACCCACACAGAAACACAAAGTGTAAAAATACTGTTTTAGTACTAGTTATAGATAGCATCACTTCACATTGGACAACATATTAAGGACAAATCCCACATGAGACATAAGTACACAGTGACTCCTGTTGTTGATTTAACAATTTGACACTCTTGTTTATGGCATCAGTAATCTCCCTAGGCTCTACTCATGAGTTGCCAAGGCTATGGAAGCCTTTAGGGTTCACCGACTTTGATCTTATTCTGATAGGGTCATAGTCAAAGTGGAAGTTCTCTCCTCCCTTCAGAGAAAGGTACCTCCTTCTTTGATGGCCCTGTTCTTTCCACTGAGATCTCACTCGCAGAGATCTTTCAGTTAGGTCTTTTTTTTTTGCCAGAGTGTCTTGGCTTTCCATGCCTACAATACTTTCATGGGCTCTTCAGCCAGATCCGAATGCCTTAAGGGCTGATTCTGAGGCCAGAGTGTTGTTTAGGACATCTGCCATTCTATGAGTCTGCTGTGTTTCCCGCTTCCCATGTTGGATCGTTCTCTCCCTTTTTGATTATATCAGTTAGTATTAGCAGACACTAGTCTTGTTTGTGTGATCCCTTTGACTCTTAGACCTATCAGAGTGATCAGTTGTGAACTGAAATTGATCACTTGGACTAGTGAGATGGCATTGGTGCATGCCACCTTGATGGGATTATATTGGAATCCCCTGGCACGTTTCTAACTCCACCATTTGGGGCAAGTCTGATTGAGCATGTCCCAAATTGTACAAAAGATTATAAATAAAATTTTAAACAAGGTGTTTTCAAAACAAACTATGAGACAAAAATTATTCATATAAAACACTACATCAGGGCCGGTGCTGCGGCATAGCAGGTAAAGCTACTGCCTGCAGTGCCAGTATCCCATATGGGCACCGGTTCAAGACCCAGCTGCTCCACTTCTGATCCAGCTCTCTGCTGTGGCCTGGGATAGCAGTGGAGGATGGCCCAAGTCCTTGGGCCCCTGCATCCACGTGGAAGACCTGGAGGAAGCTCCTGGCTCCTGGCTTCGGATCTGCACAGCTCCAGCTGTTGCAGCCAATTGGGGAGTGAACCAGTGGATGGAAGAACTCTCCCTTCCTCCCTCCTCCCCTCCCTCTCTCTCTCTCTCTCTCTCTCTCTCTCTCTCTCTGTGTGTGTGTGTGTCTCTCTCTCTATTTCTCTGTGTATAACTCTGACTTTCAAATAAATAAATAATCTTTAAAAAAAAACACTACATCAATGAAATATAGAAAGTTAAGGGAAATGTTACAGCTTGCATCAAAAACAAAATTAAGTAACATTAGACACTGACACAAAGTTTTTTTCTGCTGACACTGGATGTACAAGAAATATTGTAGAAGTTTTTAAATGGTTTCATTTGTACCATGATTATGTCTTAGAAAAACAACATTTCTAAGATAGAGGAGTGACAGGGACACAGACAGATGGCACACCCAGCCTCCCTTGTACTATTTAAATGCCACTCTTTCTCTTCTCAATAGGCTTGAGTGGTTGATTTCAGATGATTGTGATTCAGAATTATAAATAATTAATATATGTTTTGTGTACCAACATATATTTTTGTTTTGAATGAAAACTCTACACACTCATTTCTCTTTTTTAAAAAAATCAATTGTTGTTGAGAACAGTTATGCATCAAAATCCTCATGGAAGTCGGTGCAACCAAAATATTTCTAAGAATACTGCCCTTAAGCAAGAAGACATCAGGGTTTGCATTGTGGCATAGCCGGTTAAGTTGCCGCCTGTGGTGCTGGCAGCCCATACCAGAGCACTGGTTTAAGTCCAGTCTGCCCTGCTTTGGATCCAATTCCCTGCTAATGCACCTGAAAAAGCAGAGGATGATGGCCCGAGTGTTGGGGCCCCTGTACCCATGTGAGAGAGCCAGATGAAGTTCTAGGCACCTGGCATGGCTTGGCCCAGCCCTGAATGCACAGCCATTTGGAGAGTGAACCAATAGATGAAAAATCTCGGGGCTGGCACTGTGGTGTAGTGGGTAGGGCCACCGCAGGCAGTGCCGGCATCCCATATGGGTGCCAGTTCAAGTCCCAGCTGCTTTACTTCCAATCCAGCTTTCTGCTGTGGCCTGGGAAAGCAGCAGAAGATGGCCCAAGTCCTTGGGCCCCTGCACCCATGTGGGAGACCTGAAAGAAGCTACTGGCTCCTGGCTTCAGATCGGTGCAGCAATGACCATTGTGGCCATCTGGGGGAGTGAACCAGTGGATGGAAGACCTCTCTCTCTCCTTCACTCCCTCTCTCTCTTTCCCTCTGTGCCTTTCAAATAATAAATAAATAAATAGTCTGCAGGGAAGTTGAATTAAAAGATAAGTTTAAAAAAATAGAAAATCATGGGGCCAGTGCCATGGCGTAGTGGGTTAATCCTCCGCCTGAAGTGCCAGCATCCCATATGGGTGCCGGTTCAAGTCCCGGATGCTCCTCTTCCAATCCAGCTCTCTGCTATGGCCTGGGAAAGCAGTAGAAGGTGGCCTAAATGCCTGGGCTCCTGTACCCACTTGGGAGACCAGGAAGAAGCTCCTGGCTCCTGGCTTCGGATTCGCGCAGCTCCAGCCGTTTTGGCCATTTGGGGAGTGAACCAACAGAAGGAAGACCTTTCTCTCTGTCTCTCTCTCTCACTGTCTATAACTCTCAAATAAATGAATAAATAAAAATCTTTAAAAAAAAATAGAAAATCTTCCTTTCTCTCTCCCTCTGTGTGTGTGTCATTCTGTCTTTCCAATAAAGAAAAGTCTTAAAAAGAAAAGAATCTTAAAAAGAAAGGAGACAGTGCCAGTGCTGTGGCGCAGCAGGTAAAGTCGATGCCTGCCATGCCATCATTCCAAAAGGGCACCAGTTCAAGTCCCGGCTGCTCCACTTCTGATCTAGCTCTCTGCTATGGCCTGGGAAGGCAGCAGAAGATGGCCAAAGTCCTCAGGCCCCTGCACCCACGTGGGAGACCCAGAAGAAGCCCCAGGCTCCTGGCTTTGGATTGGCTCGGCTCAGGCCATTGTGGCCATCTAGGGAGTGAACCATCAGATGACCCTTCTCTGACTCTCTCTCTCTCTCTGCCTTTCAAGTAAATAAATAAATCTTTTTAAAAGTTATATATGTTTAAAAAGAAAGAAAAAAAAAACCATCTAGGGAAACAGTTACACACCTCAGTTTTGGTCTTTTCCAAATATAGGAGAAGACCAAAACTGAGGGGTGATCTCCTGCTGTGGCCTAGGAACCCCAAGGAGGCAAGCAGTAAGGTAGGGCAGCTGAAGACTGTTGCAAACGTGAAGACCTGGGAGACTCCACCAGTGCCTGGCAATCCAAATATGAGAAGCTTAGACAATGAGGAAATGGTGGCCAGTGAGTAAAAGGACAAACACGAAGAGACATGAGAGAAATGGATATAGGTCGAGGACCAAAATGACATGTAAGTCACAACAGAAAGGTTACATTCATTGATTTCAAAAGCTACTGAAGGGGTGGGCATTTAGCACCATGGTTAAGACACTACTTGGGGTACTTGCAGTTCCATATCAATGTGCCTAAGTTTGATCCACTCCGGATTCCAGCTTCCTGCTAATGCATACCCTGGTAGGTCAAGGTGATGGCTCAAGTGCACTTGCTCTCTCTAATTAAAATAAATAATAATAATAATAAGTCTACTAAAAAGATCCCTGGATTGTGGTAGAAGGAAGTGAATTATTGCTAGGGATAAATGAGTCAAAAGGGAAAAAAATATGGCAACCTCCCCTCTCCCCCAACCCAAACACACACAAGTAAGCTTCCTAGCAAGTCTATTTCTTGTGCTTTCAATAATGACACATTCTGCCTTCATAAATTTGACCTGTGGTTTCTCTTGTTTTTCTTCTCCTTGAGTGATTTGGTCACTGCTATATTGAAAACATGCAGAAGTGCACATTATTTTCAAAAAGCCTAGCTACATGGCCAGATGTGTCCTGAGTATTTCTTGTATCCTTTAGCTTCCTATATTGACTTGAGCCATCCTAGAGGTCATGGATGGAGCTTCAAAGTTAGCATTGAGTCTCACTGGGATTGCATGAGAGAAGGGGGAAGGATTCAAATGGGTATAGGTGATGCATGGGCCATGGGAAAGGAACAGGTTTGCTAATTCATTTTGGAAAGGACGACTCCTACCCTTGCTAACACTGACTCCCCTGTGCTACTTCACACCTCTGCACCAATTCTGTTCCTCGTGCCAAACTGTAACCTCTTCCTGCCTCACACGATGCACTGAGACATCTGTCTTTCCGTCTGGACAGTGAGTTTCCGAAGGCAGGGATGGGGTCTCACTCATATGTACATCCCCAGCTCCTAGCACCTGACCTGGTGAACAACTATGACTTGGTTGAATGAGGGAACCAAATGCTCAAATACATTTTTTCCTTTTTTAACCCTAGGAAACTTTTTACCTAATGAAACTTTTTGACTTGTAGACTACAAAGTAAAGTAGAATGTATTGTTTTTGTTCTCAAAATTCCTCCAGTCCCTGTGGTAGCCAATGGAAATTTATGGCATCTGATTTTTTAAATTTTTACTTATTCTCGTAAGTTAAATTTATCTGAAAGGCAGAGAGAGAGAGAGACAGAGAGAGGTGTCATCCATCTGCTGGCTCACTCCCCGAATGCCCACAACAGTCAGATGCCCACAACAGCCAGATGCTCACAACAGCCAGGGCTGGGCCAGGTCAAAGTCAGTAGCCCAGAACTCCATCCATGTATCCTTTATGATTTGTGTGGCCTAAGCACTTGAGCTATTATCTGTTGCTTCCCAGGGAGTGGGTTAGCAGGATGCTGGATCAGAAGCAGAGTAGCTGGGACTCAAACAAACACTCCAAGATGAGATGCAGGTGTCCTAAGCAGTAATTGACAGGTGTACTACATGCCTGCCCCCTGATTACTTATTAGGTCCCCAAACCTCCAGAGTCAGATAAACACAGCATTCTGACGTCAGAATCAGCCCTTAAGACATTCAGATCTGGCTGAAAAGCCCATGAGAGCATTTCAGGTATGGAAAGCCAAGAGGCTGTGGCAAAAAACGATCTACATGAAGGGTCTCTGTGAGTGGGACTCCAGTGGAAAGAAGGGGCTATCAAAGAAATATGTAATTTTCTCTGAAGGGAGGAGAGAATTTCCACTTTGCTTATGGCCTTATCTAAATACTGACGAAGTTTTTGGACCCAAAATGCTTCTATAGCCTTGGTAACTCATGTCAAGAGCCTCAGATGATCACTGATGTCATAAATAAGAGTGTCAATTGTTAAATCAACAGCAGGAGTCACTGTGCACTTAGTCCCCATGTAGGATCTCTGCCCTTAATGAGTTGTACTATGAGAATTAGCTGTAAAACTTGTTTTCAAACAGTACTCTATACTTTGTGTGTCTGTGTGGGTGCAAACTGTGGAAATCTTTACATAGTATAGAGTTGGGCTTCTGTATATAAAGTTAATGAAAAATGAATCTTAATGAAGAATGGGATGGGAGAGAGCGTAGGAGGTGGGATGGGAGTGGGGGTGGGAGGGTGGGTATCGGGGGAAGAACCACTATCTTCCTAAAGCTGTACCTATTCATTAAGTAAAAGCTTTCTTTAAAAAAAATAGAGACAGAGGGACATATAAATGCTTTACACAAGAGATAAATTAACATAAATTAATTTAAGAGTCATTAAAAATTCCCACACCTTGGAATTCACCCTAAAGTAGAGATTCTTTAGGTCCATGAATTCCTAGCAAGTCCAAGAATGAAGTTCAGGAGCGTTCCTACACACAGAAGAAATCAAAGAAAAATGAGGTCAATGGACACATGTTCAGGGAGGGAGGTGATCCAAGATCTCGTTAGATTCTTTTTTTTTTAAAGATTTATTTTATTTATTTGAAAGACAGTTACAGAGAGAGGTAGAGCCAGAGAGAAAGAGAGATCTTCTATCTGCTTGTTCACTCCCCAGACGGCTGCAATGGCCAGAGCTGAGCTGATCCAAAGCCAGGAGCTTCTTCCAGGTCTCCCACATGGGTGCAGGGGCCCAAGTACTGCTTTCCTACACCACAGTACAGAGCTGAATTTGAAGCGGAGTAGCCGGGACTTGAACTGGTGCCCATATGGAATGCTGATGCCGCAGGCCGGGGCTTTAACCTGCTGTGTCACAGCGCCAGCCCCTCTCATTAGATTCTTAAGGAGGTCTAAGATTCAAACCCATGTACTCCAATATGGGATGTGTGTGTCTGAACTGCCAGGCTAAACATTTGCTCCCTGAGCATTTTCTTTTTTAAACAAAGCAATAAGATTATTTTCAAAAATTGCAGGGGCTATTTATAGAAGCATATAGAAGGCAAAACCATAAATGGCAACTAGTAGTAACTTGAAAATGATGAACCTTAAGGCTGACCTCAAGGAAAGAAGTGTTCTTTGGTGGAAGAGCAGGGTGGGAGGGAAGAATCACAAAACAGGCTTCTCCCACATGGCAGCTCCGGCATCTCGGGAGCTCGAAGGGAAGTGGCAACTGGTCGTGGAAGATCCTGGCCCCATCTAGCTCACTGTGGACTGTGTGAGGACACACAACTCCACACAAGAATAAAACTGTGCGTGTAAGAGGTGGAAGTAAGTGCATAGTATCACTCATGGTTGTGCCAGTCAGGCTGGTATGTGGCTCAACCAGTTCCTGGAGGAGCTCAAGCTCCGTCCTCTGAATCAGATTAAAATCTCCCTTCCTCCTAAATGGACAAAGAGCTACTTTGAACTTTCTGTTTTCTATACGAAAGCAATTTAAACCCTTCCGGGAAAGGCTGCGGACAGGCGCATGTTTGCCATGAGTAAGTGCTGCTGTTTCCAACACGTCTGAGTTGAAGCTCTCTAGTGTGCTGTCACAGGAATCCACGCCAAAAGCCAAAATGCCCCTTTGTTTGGTGACCACTAAGTACTAAGTACACCCTGGAGTACTTAGGACAGAGGGAAAGGCAGACTTTTCTCTTGTCATGTGGGAAAGAACAATTAGGAAAGGAAAAAGCAGCTTCATTCTGAGAAAGAGTGTATACAAGGAAGCTGTGGGTCTGGAGACTTACCCACTTCAAATTATCCATGTCTGTATTCCTCCTAGAAGCTCTGTGCATACCCAGGGACACGTGCACCTCCATTGGAAGACCGCTGCTTTAACCCACCCCCATTGACTCTAATAGATATGGAAACCACAGCCCAAGGTAGTGGCCTGGCCAAGACCTAGGTCATCCAGATCCCAGACAAATGAGTTTTCAGTTCTACCCAATGCCCTTTTCTATGACCTTGGGTAAATCGGTTGACCTCTTCAGGGCTTATTTCTCTTATCTTTAACATGAGAGAGGTAGACCAGATGACCTCCCTGCTGGAGCCCTTCTTTTCATTCCTTCAAGTCTATTCTGCACCCTCTTCACCCTGCACTGCAAGTGAATGTGTTTAAACAGCCTCAATGGGCACCACAGGCATCTGGCTTCTGATGGGGGCCAGTCAATGGAAGGCCCTGGCAGGAGCTTGGAAGGCAGAGAGTAAAACGGGACCATTTGTTCAATGGCTCCCCTGCTCAGTTACACTGGGTTGTCTGGGTCCTGCCCAAGGGCATAGATCCTGTCTGACATTCTCTTCACTCGGCTGCCGTCTCTGGGGGACCAGCCAGTCCTCCCTCCCTTCTCCTATGCAGGTGTAGGGGTGGTAACATTTTCCCAGAGAATCCCATCCCAGTGAATCCACACTGGCTCTCTCTCCCAGTCCCTTCCCCACTATCTCCCTGCTGTGATTAATTTTTTTAAGGAAGGGAGAAGGACCTGGGGGCAACTCAATATTCTCAATTTTCAAGGACAGACATTTGACATGGTGATTAAAATGTCACTTGGGATACCTGCATCCCATATTGCACTGCCTTAACTCAAGCCCCGACTCCAATCCCAATTCCAGCTAATGCACACTGGGTGAAGGTGAACAAGTAGTTGGATCCCTAATAGCCATGTGGAAATCTGGATTGTTTTCCCAGCTCCCAGCTTGGGGATGGGCTGTTGCAGACATTTAAGGATGAACCAATGAAGGATGGTATCTCTCTCTCTCTCTCTCTCCACCTCCCTCCATCCTTCCTCCCCTCCAAATAAATTAAATAAATATTTTTAAAAAGAAATATTCTCAATTTCCTTCTTAAAACCTTAAAACTTTTTTTGAAAGCAATAGTTAATGATGTTACTCTAAATATATTTCTGGACTCAGTTAAATATCAAAGCAAGTAAAATGCTTCAAAATTAAGCGAGCAGTTTTAACCTCTTGTTTTGAGAAATTCTAGCCCTAGAGAAAAGTTTCAGAAACAGTTCAGCACTCCCATATCCCCTTCTCTCAGCTTCCCCTAATGTGTGTGTGTGTGTGTGTTTTGCCAGAGTTAGACAGTGAGAGAGAGAGAGAGACAGAGAGAGAGACAGAGAGAGAGTTATAGACAGTGAGAGAGAGACAGAGAGAAAAGGTCTGCCTTCCATTGGTTCACTACCCTAATGGCCGCTATGGCCAGCACTGCGCCAATCTGAAGCCAGGAGCCAGGTGCTTCTCCTGGTCTCCTATGTGGGTGCAGGGCCCAAGCACTTGGGCCATCCTCCACTGCACTCCCGGGCCACAGCAGAGAGCTGGACTGGAAGAGCAGCAACCAGGACAGAATCCAGCACCCCAACCAGGACTAGAACCCAGGGTGCCGGCGCCACAGGGGGAGGATTAGCCTAGTGAGCCGCAGCACCGGCCACCTTCCCCCAATGTTAACATCTTACCTGACCATCATACAATGATAAAAACCAGAAAGTTAGCCTTGCTACAATACTATTAGAGTATTTCAAAAAGTTTGTGGAAAATATAATTAAAATCACTTTATTTTTGTGCAAAACAGTTTTGAAATCCACACACAGTGATCTGACAATACACACCTTCTGTCTGTATTATGAAGAACATCCATGTAAATTAATCTGCAGGCCTTCCCCAAATTTTACCACTTGCCCCACTGATGTCCCAAGATCATCGGCCCAAGATCCAGTTTCCATGTCTCCTTAGTCTCCTCCTATCTGTGACAGTTCCTCAATTTTGCTTTGTCTTTCATCACCCTGACTCTCTTGAAGACTACAGGTCAGTTTTTTTTTTATTATTTGACAGGTAGAGTTATAGACAGTGAGAGAGAGACAGATAAAAAGGTCTCCCTTCCGTTGGTTCAGCCCCCAATGGCCGCCACGGCCGGCTCTGATCCAAAGCCAGGAGCCGGGTGCTTCCTCCCGGTCTCCCTTGCGGATGCAGGGCCAAGCACTTAGGCCATCCTTCACTGCCTTCCCGGGGTCACAGCAGAGAGCTGGGCTGGAAGAGGAGCAACCAGGAGTAGTACCCGGCGCCCCACTGGGACTAGAACCCAGGGTGCCGGCGCCGCAGGCAGAGGATTAGCCTAGTGAGCCATGGTGCCGGCCTGGTCAGTTGTTTTGTATAATGTCCCTCAGTGTACATTTGTCCGATGTTTATCCATGATTCCACTGAGTTCTGCGTTTGGGGCAGGAAGATCACAGAAATGACATTGCGCCTTCTTGCTGTGCCCTGTTAAGTATCCATGGTGTCAGTTCTGGTGATGTCAACTTTGGGCAGTTGAATATGTGAAAGTGAGCTAAGTTTCATCTCTGTGAAGTCACTACTTTTCCCTTTGTAACTGAAAGTATCTTACAGAAAGATACTTTGGAGACCAGGCAAGCATCCCATTTCTCAACATGGCTTTCCCTCACTCCTTTTTAGTATTTACCCATGATTCCTGGCTCTACTCAATGATGACTTTTCTAGTTCCATATTTACATTTATATTTATAAAAATAGAGCTAGTCCTTCTCTCCACTTGCTTGTTTAAATCAATATGGACAAAGGGATATGTGGTTTTCTGAGCTACAATTCATTATGACCATTATTTATTTTTTTTAGCTCAAGTTGTCCCAAATTTCAGAGGGAACTACTTGAGTTTGGCTCTTGTGTCATTTTTTCCACATTATTTTTTTAGTAATCCCTTAGTTTCTGGCACCACAAAATGTTCAAGTTCATCCATTATTTTCCCTGGAGTTAACCATTCCACCAAGGAACCCTCTAACTCATTTGCTCAATGCTAATATACATATAGAGTAATTTCAGAATTGTTAACTCTTACCTCTGTGACAAACAAATTTACTAATTGTAATATCTGTGTTCAATTGTTTATGTCTAAACCTTAACAGTATACAATAAAAATACTCTATTCCAAAATTGGTTAGTTCTTCCCCAACTTCTTAAGGTTATGATACCCATTTGTAATACAGTTACATCCATTTGTTATTCTTTGTGTTCTAATTGGGCTCCTTCCACACCTTATAGATTTTTAACTATTTGGTGGGGTTATGGGGATATAAAACATTAGCATGGCTCTAAGAGTTAGATCTACACAAAAAAATACATCCGTTCAGTGGGAAAATCTGTTGACCTAGGCCCTGCTACTTCATTCCCACTTCTCCATTCTTCTCACCTCATCCCCAAACAATCCCTGAGTAGCCAATCTCATCAGTTTCATTCTTGTAATATTTCTTTGGCACAAATGAAGACATGTATGTATATTTTGTTTCTTCTTTTTTTTTCTCTTTCATGAAAGATAGAACACTATGAACTCTGACTCATTAAATTCACACAACATAAAATTAATCATTTTAAAGCATACAGTTTGGTAGCATTTAATACATTCATGACATTGTGCAACTACCAAGTCTATCTAGTTCTAAAGTATTTTCATCAACCTGAAGGAGTCCCTATACTCATCAAGAAGCTACTTCCTGCTTCCCCCTCCCCATAGTGCCTGGTACTGGCTAATCTGTTTTCTTATTCCATGGATGTACCTATTCTGGATATTTGTTACAAATGAAATTATTTAATATGTGACCTTTTGTATTTGATTGTTTTCACTTATCATAATAATACTTTCAATATTCAAATGCATTGCAGCACATATCAATACTGCATTCCTTTTTATGGTTAAAGAATTTCTATTGTATGGATACACCATTGTGTTTACCCAAGCATCAGCTGATAAACATTTAGATTGTTTTGGTTATCATGAATAGGGCTGCTATAAATACTCAAGTACACTTTCTACAACTTATTATTGTGTTTTTTAATTTAATTATGTATTCAAATATCTGTTTCTAGGAGCAGAATCACTGGATCATATGATTCATGTTTAACTTTATTTTTTTAAAGATTTATTTATTTATTTGAAAATCAGAATTACCAGAGAGAGAAGGAGAGGCAGAGAGAGAGAGAGAGGTCTTCCATCCACTGGTTCACTCCCCAATTGGCCGCAACAGCCGGAGCTGGGCCAATGCGAAACCAGGAGCCAGGCGCTTCCTCTAGGTCTCCCACGTGGGTGCAGGAGCCCAAGGACCTGGGCCATCTTTTACTGCTTTCCCAGGCCAAGGCAGAGAGCTGGATCAGAAGTGGAGCAGCTGGGACTCAAACCAGTGCCCATATAGGATGCCGGCACTGAAGGCAGAGGCTTTACCCATTTTGCCACAACGCTGACCCCTCATGTTTAACTTTATGAGAAGAGAGAAAACCATTTTCCAGAAGGGCTGTAACAGCTTCCATTCCTGACAACATGCAAGAGTTTCAATCTCTCACCATTCTCACCAATTCTTATTGTTTTCTGTCTGCTTATTGGTTTTCTAGAGCCATCCTAATGAGTGTGAAGGGGTATTTCATTGTCATTTTGATTCGCACTCACATAATAACCAATGATGCTCAGCATTTTTTCATGTAGTTATTGATTATAGGTATTCTTTTGCACCCATCAGTACCTGGAAATCACTCAGATCAATTTGTAAAGCTGTTCCGCGGGTAAGCATTTGGCCCAACTGTAAGATGGCTCATGAGACAACAGCATCACATATCAGAAGGCCCGGTTTGAATCCCATTTCCTGTGCTTCCAATCCAGCTTCCTGTCAATGCAAACCCTGGGAAGCTGCAGATGATGGCTCAAGTGCTTCCGTCCCTGCCACCCATGCAGGAGACCTGGCTGAATTCCAGGCTCCCAGTTTTAGCCTGGCTCAGCCCAGGCTTTTGCAGGAATCTGGGGACTGAGCCAAGGGATGGAAGATATCTGTCCCTCTGCTCATCAAATAAAAATGAAAAGATATAAAATAAAAATTTAAAGGTATTCTTCATTCGCATTTGCAGCTGTATAGTACTCCATTTTGTGCATGTGTCATAGTTTACACAACCACTCTCCTCTACGAGGGAACTTCAAAAACAGTACTATGAAAAAATGGAATTGAAAAACAAGTTTAGGAGCAGGTATTTTACTCAGCAGGTAAGTCACCACTTGGATCATTGTATCACATATCAGTCCTTGGGTTTGCATACTGGCTTGATGTCTGATCCAGCTTCCTGCTAATGTACACCCCGGAAGGCAACAAGTGAGGTCTCAAGCACTTGGGTCCCTGTCACTCATGTGGAAAAACCTGGTGGAATTCCAGATTCTTGGCTTTGGCCTAGCCCAGTCCCAGATGTTGAGGGTATTTGGAGAGTGAACTAGCAAGAAAAATCTAATTCTCTCTCTCTCTCTCTCTTTGCTTGTCAAATACATAAAATTTATACCTTTAGATATAGATGCTAGTTTTGGTTCAAAAAGTTGAAAACCATGTATAGTTTTTTATAATACATATTTCCCATGAGCTTAGTGTTTTCCCAACATTCTGTGATTATAAACAATTCTGCAATTAGGCCGGCGCCGTGGCTCACTAGGCTAATCCTCCGCCTTGCGGCGCCGGCACACCGGGTTCTAGTCCTGGTCGGGGCACCGATCCTGTCCCGGTTGCCCCTCTTCCAGGCCAGCTCTCTGCTGTGGCCAGGGAATGCAGTGGAGGATGGCCCAAGTCTTTGGGCCCTGCACCCCATGGGAGACCAGGAGAAGCACCTGGCTCCTGCCATCGGATCAGCGCGGTGCGCCGGCCGCAGCGCGCCTACCGCGGCGGCCATTGGAGGGTGAACCAACGGCAAAAGGAAGACCTTTCTCTCTGTCTCTCTCTCTCACTGTCCACTCTGCCTGTCAAAAAAAAAAAAAAAAAAAAAACAATTCTGCAATTAATAACTTCACACATGCATTTTTGATTGTTGAAGGTGAATCCAGGAAATGGGTTGCTGGGCCCAATGATGAGGTCACATGTAATTTTGTGAGATATTCATCAATTTAACAAGGAACAATCCTGGTTCCCTTTAACAGTCTAATAAACACAAAAACATCAGATTTCCCAGCAAGGGCGGGAAGCCCAGAAGGAAGAATTATCCACCTGGTTTTCTACCATGGGACAAAAGAAACTTGTATAAAGTCTACCCCTTCCTTTTATCTTCTCATAATCAGATAATGCTACACTAAGAGAAAGCAACCCTGGCATTGCTCAAACACACCTGACACTTCCAAAGGCAGGGTTTCCTGTCGCTAGGGCAGGCTGTGAGGTCTGAAAGAAGCTGAGTCCTAAGAGTACACTTTCTGCAACTTATTATTGTGGCTTTAATGTAGTTTAATCATGGATCTGTGAGACAGAGTGAGGGATGACATGAGTCATCTCAAAATTAACAGGGTGTGTAGGGGGCGGCAAGGAGTGAAGAGAGGAAGTGTATTTCCCAATTTGTTTGCATTTTTCCTCTCACACAAATATTAAAATATATCAGAATGTGCTGAGATGCCAACAGATCTGAGTGCCTGTGTCTCTTACACACTTTTCCTCTGCTGCTGAGATGCGGCCACTAAAATCCCTCAGAGGAACTTCATGATGAAATTTTCACCAGGTCTCTCAGTTCTGCTCCACAAGAGTATTCGGGGTCAAGAACCCTGAGGCACCCTCTGAGCCACAAGGATAACCCCACCACCTAGACTATCATCAAAGAGCATTTGCAGTGCTTGTGACTTTATTACTATTATTTACTTTTATCTCAAGGGTGTTCAAAGTATTGGTTACCCACCACATGAGCGCTTGGTCCCATGATGCTATGGGGTGGTCAACAGGAAGTGGAAAGGCTCACTTGATTTCTGCCTAAAATTCATATGGAAACACAAGAGACCGCAAATAGCTAAAGCAACCCTAAACAATAAAAATAAAGCTGGATTACAATACCAGATTTCAAGACTTATTACAGGGTAGTTATAAACAAAAGAGCAGCTGAATAGACAAGAATAGACATGTAGAACAATGGAGCAGATTAGAAACCCCCATAATTAATCCATACATCTACAACTGATTGCTAACAAACAAGCTAAAATAATATATATAATAAATAAATTATAAATTATAAATTTAAATATAATATAAATTATAACTTAAAATATAAATTATAAATTAAAATATAAATAAATTATAAATATGAATAAAATTATAGATACATTTATATGTATATAATAAAATATATATAAATATATATAAATTATATATATAAATTTCCCTGGAGAAAGGATAGTCTCTTCAAAAAGTGGTGTTGGGAAAATTGGATCTCTCTATATATAGAAATATCAAAAAATACTCCTATCTTAGACTATATAGAAAAATAAACTCAAAATGAATCAGGGATCTAAATATAAGACCTGGAACCATCAAATTTCTAGGGGAAACCTTCTAAGACACTGGCATAGGCAAAGACTTTCTGGAAAAGACCCCAGAAGTACAGGCAGTAAAGGTAAAAATAGACAAATGGGATTACATCAAGCTAAGAAGCTTCTACACAGCAAAGGAAACACTAAACAAAGAGGCAACTGACAGAATGAGAGATAATATTTGCAAATTATACACCAGATAAAGGATTAGTACCCAGGATATATAAGGAGCTCTATAAATTCAACAACACAAAACAAGAAATCCAGTTAAGAAATGGACTAAGGATATGAACAGGCATTTTTGAAAATATGACATACAAATGGCCAACAGATACATGAAAAGATGCTCAGGATCATTAGCCATCAGGGAAATGCAAGTAAAAACCACAATGAGGTTTCACCTCATCCAAGTTAGAATGGCTATCACCCAAAAATTTAAAAAGTTATAAATGCTGGTGAGGATGTGGGAGGAAGGTACCCTGATATATGGAATGTACCCTGATATATGGAAATGTAAAATAGTACAACCATTACGAAAGCTAGTATGGAGATTTCTCAGAAATCCGATCCAACCATTCCACTATTGGGAATTTACCCAAAGGAAATTAAATCAGAGCATATGAAAGAGTTATCTGTACTCCCATGTTTATAATAGATCTACTCAAAATAGCTAAGATACAGAATCAACTCAGATATCTATCACTGATAGCTGGATAAATAAATTATGGTATATATGTATACAATGGAATACTACTCAGTGGTAAAAAAGAATGAAATCCTGTCTTTCACAACAAAAGGGATGCAACCAGAGGCCATTATGCTTAGTCAAATAAACCAGTCCCAAAAGGACAAATATCATTTGTTTTCCCTGATTTGTGGCAACTAATATCCAGAGTACAAAAAAATGCAATGTATATGAGCCAAATTGACATATTGAGATTTGATTGTTTAAAGCCCTTGTGTATACTCTTGGGGAACAGTAGTTTTTCTTATTATTACTTATTGAATTTTTATTTGGGGGAGGGATAAGCTTGTGATTATAAATAAAATTGAAAGTATACCACAGAAAAAATTAAAAGAAAAATAACAAAAGAAGGAGAAGGGAGGATGGGAGGGAGTGATAGAAGAAGGATATGGTGGGGAGTATCATCATGCTCTTAAAACCATGTATATGAAATACAAAAAAATTGGTTATTGCAAAATATTAAAGAAAAAAAGGAAAGAAGGAGGGAGGTTTGAGGGTGGGAGCAAAGTGGATCCAACAAGCTGCTCAAAGATTGGATCCTGGTAAGAGAGAAAGAGAACTGGGAGGACTGCAAGGTCTTTGGTCTTTTGGAAGGAAGGAACATCCATTGGTTAAGATGGGATGAGTTGTGGGCAGAGCATGTTTGGAAGAAAAGATCAGAGGTTCACTTCGGGGCATGTTGGGTTTGAGATGTTCATGGGAACATCAAGTATAGGTCTGGAGTTGGATGAAAGATTTAATTAATTAAATCAAAACATTTTTAAGATTTATTTATTTGAAAGGCACAATTACAGAGAGAGAAGTAGAGACAGAAAGAGATCTTCCATCCAGTGGTTTACTTCCTAGATGGTCGCAATGGCTGGGGATGGGTTAGGCCAAAGTCAGGAGCCAGGAGCTTCTTCTGGGTCTGTCACGTGGGTAGCAGGGACCAAAGCACTTGGGCCATCCTCTGCTACTTTTTCCCAGGACATTAGCAGGGAGCTGGATTGGAAGTGGAGCAGCTGGGACAGAACCTGCACCCATATGGGATGCTGGCTTTGCAGGCCACAGCTTTATCCACTACGCCACAATGCCGGCCCCTGAATCAGATTTTTAATTGCATATAATTAAGTATAAAAATATGGTTGCTGGAGCTGGTGTTATGGTAAAGTAGGTTAAACCTCTACTTGCAACACCTGCATCTCATATGAGAGTCATTTCAAGTCCTGGCTGCTCCGTTTCCAATCCAGTTTCCTGCTAATGTGCCTGGGAAAGCAGCAGATGATAATCCAATTGCTTGAGACCCTGCTGTCCATGTGAGAGACCTGAATGGAGTTCCAGGCCTCTGATTTTGGCCTGGTCCAGCCCTGGCTGTTGTAGCCATTTGGGCAGTGAACCAGTGGATGGAAGTTCTCTCTTTCTCTCTCCCTCCTTCCCTCCATCCCTCCCCTTCTGTCAGATGCTCTCTGCCTTTCACATAAATAAATAAATCCTTAAAAAATGTATATGGAGGGGCCCACACTGTGGCATAGCAGGTAAAGTTGCAATTCCAGCATGCCATGTGGGTGCTGGCTCAAGACTTGGCTGCTTCACTTCCAATCCAGCTCCCTGCTAATGCATCTGGGAAAGCAGCGGAGAACAGCTCAATTGCTTGGCCCCCTGAGCCCATGTGGGAGACCTGGAAGAGGCTCCTGGCTCCTGGCTCCTGGCTTTGGCCTGGCTCAGCCCCAGCCATTGCAGCCATTTGGGTAGTGAACCAGGGGATGGAAGGCCTTTCTCTCTTTCTCCTTTCCATCTCTCTCTCCCTTTGTAGCTCTGCTTTTCAAATAAATAAATAATTCTTTAAAATATATATATATTTCTCTCTCTCTCTCTCTCACTGTCCACTCTGCCTGTCAAATATATATATATATATATATATATATATATATATATATATAAATCATACATATATACATATATGGAGCAGAAACTTAATTCTCCCCTCTGCCCCCTTACTCCAAACTTACTACTGCCCAGTGCAGTAACCACACTACTAAGAAGCCATTACATGTTAAGAAACAGTTATTTGCAAGGAACGCTACAACCACCATGTCTGAGAACCAGAACCAACAATTGTTTCTCATTTCCTCTGGCATATTACTATATAAGGAAGATTTTAGAGTTATTCACGTGTTTTTATGTAACATTTTTCTATTTACCAAAATGAGGTAATTTCAGAAAGATCATAGAAAAATGGAATCAAAAAATAAGTTTATTTTGGTGAAAGTTTTGAGGGGCCAGCACTGTGACATAGTTAAGTTAAGCCTCCGCCTGCAGCACCAGCATTCCACATAGGCACTGCTTCAAGTACCAGCTTCTCCACTTTCAATCCAGCTCCCTGCTAATGGCCTGGGAAAGCAGTGGAAGATGGCCCAAGTGCTTGGGTCTCTGCTACCCACATGGGAGGCCCGGAAGAAGTTCCTGGCTCCTGGCTTCGGTTCCCCCCAGCTCCAGCCATTGCAGCCTTTTGGGGAGTGAACAAGCACACTGAGGCCCTCTCTCTCTTTCTCTCCCTCTCTCTGTAACTCTGCCTCTCAAATAAATAAATCTTTAAAAAATTGAAATGCGTGCATAGCTTATTCATAATATACATTTTCCACAAACTTTTTTTTTTGACAGGCAGAGTGGATAGTGAGAGAGAGAGACAGAAAGAAAGGTTTTCCTTTACCGTTGGTTCACCCCACAATGGCCGCTGTGGCTGGCGTGCTGCGGCTGGCACACCGCGCTGAGCCGAAGGCAGGAGCCAGGTGCTTCTCCTGGTCTCCCATGGGGTGCAAGGACCAAGGACCTGGGCCATCCTCCACTGCACTCCTGGGCCACAGCAGAGAGCTGGACTGAAAGAGGGGCAACTGGGACAGAATCCGGCGCCCCGACCGGGGCTAGAACCCGGTGTGCCGGCGCCACAGGTGGAGGATTAGCCTCGTAAGCCGCGGTGCTGGCCTTTCCACAAACTTTTTGAAGTTTCCTTTACCCACCCAGTAATATAATTCCCAACACCTTCTACCATTACAGTGATAAAGTAGAAGAATTTCACAGCTGTTTGGAAGAAACAGTATTCTTGGATTTGTGTGTTTTTTTGTGAAAGTTAACTGATTTTAAATTGATTCTCTGTTGCAATTGTTTTTTTTTTTTTTTCATTCGCAATCTGGAATGATTTTGAGCTGAGCAAGACCAACTGTCATTGATTATAGAGTAGGGAACACACTTTCAGCACCACAGCAGGATTTCTCTAGACCAAGCTTTTATCTCTAAAATAGAACAAAGTCTCTGTGCCTTCTATTAGGAAAGGATTATCTCCAGAATTTGAACTAATGCATTTCTGTTTTGTTGAGTTGGCAGTTACTCTATGCACAGAGAGCACTGATGACTCCTCAAATATCCAGTCTCTCAAGAGCATAGAGTCCCAGCTGTAATAAAACTCCACCAGCATTCTAGTCCTAGGAGTCCCAGCCATTTCACTCCTGAAGTCAAAGAGAAAATACTATTTTTCAAAAGGGAGAGAAAAAAATTAGTTGGAGAGTTCCCCCTACCTTCATTGGTTTGATTTTGGGCAGAGTTCTATGGCCAAGAGCACATATCAGAAAACCACCCCAACCAGCGGCTTGATACTCTACCAGTAAATCCAGCAAGCAGAGAATACACAGAAAAGGGTGTGGCCTGTGTTCTGAAGAAGCTCACCATCTAACTGGGCCAGTAAACATCTACCTGTAGGAAAATATCGCTCTGAGTAGCTCTCAAATCAACTGAACCAAGGTATTGTGGTATGGAAAAAATAATAGCTCTTCTCTGCTTTATGTATTTCTTTTCTTAATTTTTACTTATTTATGTTTATGTGAAAAGCAGAGATGCATAGGAGAGAAAGAGATCGAGACCAAGACCTAAACAGATCTCTCATTTAACTGGTCCACTCCCCAGATGCCTGCAACAGTCAGGAGCCTGGAACACAATCAGGTCTTCCAGGTAGGTGGCAAGGATACGAGTCCTCACCCGCTGCCTCCCAGGGTGCATATCAGCAGAAGCTGGAGTGCAAACCAGAGCCAGGACATGAACCCAGGCGCTCCGTTCTGAGTTGTGAGCATCCCCAGCAGTGCTTTAACAGCTGTGCCAAACACTCACCCTACTATGAAATTTTCTTGAACATGTGACACTGACTACTGTCTTGTTTTCTAGAAAGTTCCAGCAAGTGGAAAAGTGACTGAGTGGCAGACACTGGCATTAACAGAAAGAAAACAACATCAGCTAAACTGGAGAGTCATTGATTCAACGATAAAGGCGTGCTTCTCAACTCAGGGAGTGGGCTATCTGTGGGTGATACTCTGACACGACACACATGTTCTGCTTCCCTGACATCTGGTGATATCAGCACGCATGGATGGTCTTTGTTTAAATACAAGAGGGGTTGCGAATTAGTGATATTTTAGATTCTATTATGTGTCTGCACTGTTGAGCAGACACCACTCTGTACAAAACAGCTTTCCACAAATGGAGATGAACAACTCCTTCTGAAAAAGACAGCATGAAAACCGAATTCTCACTCTTTAAGTACAGCAAAATTGCAACAGGTGTTGGTCTTAGGACTAGGTACATGGGTGTTCATTGTGTTCTTCTTGAAAGAGTTCTTTTGGGGAAATTCATAATAAAAAGTTTTGGAGAAGTACTAGAAAGAAAAAGAGAAAATGGGAAGGAGAAGGAGAGGGAGGAGGGGACGGAAGAGGGGAAGAGAGAGGAGATGGACAGGAGTAAAGGGTGATTTATCTTGACACCTGTGGATGAATGTCATTATCCTCATCATTTGGAAATGATCACGTGTTCTTTTTTTATGAATTGTCCTGTCACTGGAGTTTTACTGGAATCAAAGACAAGTGGACTGTTAAAAATCAGAGCGGTCCAGGCCAGCGCCGTGGCTCAATAGGCTAATCCTCCACCTTGTGGTGCCGGCACACCGGGTTCTAGTCCCGGTCGGGGCACCGGATTCTGTCCCGGTTGCCCCTCTTCCAGGCCAGCTCTCTGCTGTGGCCAGGGAGTGCAGTGGAGGATGGCCCAAGTCCTTGGGCCCTGCACCCCATGGGAGACCAGGAGAAGCACCTGGCTCCTGCCATCGGATCAGCGCGGTGCGCCGGCTGCCGCGTGCCGGCCGCGGCGGCCATTGGAGGGTGAACCAATGGCAAAGGAAGACCTTTCTCTCTGTCTCTCTCTCTCACTCACTATCCACTCTGCCTGTCAAAAAAAAAAAAAAATCAGAGCAGTCAGAATCTCATAACTTGACGCTACCTGTCAAGAGAAAATATGACTGGTATAGTCATTTCATATAGCCCTAAAATTGCCCACGGGCCTATCATATTGTTTGTGATTAATTACAGGAGGTGAAACATTCTCTACAAACAACTAGAAAGATGAAGTGAATGTGTGATAACACCATTCTAGAGTAGCAGGATAGAGGGTACTTTGTTCTTTATATGTTGTTTTCATTTTGTATATATCATGTCACGTATAAAATCATGTCACTTTTGGTTTCTAGAAGAATCGGTCTGTTTTAAATAAGAAATTTTAATGGTTTCTTTAAAAAATCCCATAAAAGGTAAAGTTTGCAATTTGCTATTTGTTAGATAGTTTGAAATAAGCTAAAGTGTTTCGTCTCTTCTAAGGAGTTAATCTCTGAACAGCACCTTTCAGTACTTGTTAGAAAGAGCCACCAGATTCAGCTCAACTATGGGCGTTTCATCATTCAGTCTGTTTTGACTAATTTTATTTAGAATGGATCTCCAACCATTAATTAGTCCTTCCTCAAAGCAGTGCAATGGGAGATGAACATAATTGCCAACCAACAGTATGTACAGCGCCCCCAAGAGGAGTCAGGCAATCACTACTGCTGGAAATCATGCCCAGTTTCAGATTCATCCAGCAGGAGATGCAAGGATGAGCATTTTACAAAATATCTCCAGTGTTTTACTTCATAAACATTTGTGTTTGGCTCAAATTCAATAGCATCGACCAATCTTGCAAACTTTCAAAAGTGCAACATCCGATCTGTTTGACCACTTTTCCTGGGAACCCAAGTATAAAAAGTAGGGCATTATATATCTGCCTTTTATATTCTCACAAATTCCCCCAAATATCCTAACAGCAAAGATATATTGAACATCGATTATTCACAGGGAGCCATGCTGAAACCCTGAACAGGGTTAGGGACAAGAAACTGAAAATATCTGAAGAGCTCTGCTTTTCCCTCTTAGGGTTTATGGTAAAGAAACCAGCTAAGTATATATCACACTTAAAAAATACTTTAGAGGGGCTGGTGCTGTGGTGTAACGGGAAAAGCTGCTGCCTGCAGTGCTGGCATCCCATATGGGCACCTGTTCAAGTCCTGGTTGCTCTCTGTGTTGGCCTGCGAAAGCAGTGGAAGATGGCCCAAGATTCCTTGGGCCCCTGTACCCTCGTGGGAGACCCAGAAAATCTCCTGGCTCTTGGCTTCGGATCGGCGCAGCTGCAGCCATTGCAGCCATTTGGAGAGTGAACCAGCAGTTGGAAGACCTCTCTCTCTCTCTCTCTCTCTGCTTCTCTGTAATTCTGCCTCTCAAATAAATAAATAACTCTTAAAAGAAATTTTAGAAAAATTTTAATTATATATATTCTTAATTTTCAAATAGGCATTTTTAAAATATCTTTCTCCACAAAAATACCTGGTTTTTGAGTCATTTACGTTAAGCTTAAGGTATAACAATTGGTACTCAAGTTACTTTGGAAGGAGAGGTCCGTGAAATCAATTATTCCATTATTTGAAGATTGCTGAAGAACTTTTCATAAAGGGAAATATGCAGGCATAATCCTCCTAAGACATGTTGAGTAATTTAAAATTTTCTGAGCTGACCATGGAAGAATAACAAATGTAACAAATCAGTGTGTCATTGATTTCCAGTGTATCAAGCCATTACATGTTGTCATTCTCCATGCTCTTCTGAAACACACACGTGCACACATGTGTGAACAGATACACACATGCACATGCATGTACACACTCCCAAACATACTTGTTGCTTGTAAGAGCATCCTCAAGATTTCTCAAATGAGCAAAAACCGTGTTTATATTCTTGTCTGCCCCAATCCACGGCTCCCTATTTTTCATTTCAAGCCCACAAAGACTGTCCTAATTCCCACTGGGGACAGGTGGAGCCTCTTCAGAATGCTTCACGGGGAACGTCTCTTCCTTGATCCCGGGATGGAGTCAAAATAACCTAACAGACTTAAGTGGCCCGACATCCTTCACGTCACTGCCGGCTCTTCATTCAGAGGTGCTCTGGTGGCAGGTGGAGTTATAATTATAGAAGAGAGAAAAAGCAACATCAGCAGCTGTTGCTTCTGTCTGTCCCCAGCTATAACTGTCATCAGTGGGCAAATTGGCATAAACAGGCCTCCACAAGTGGAAAAACATTTAACCCCTGCGCTTGGGCCACTCTGGGTCCTCAGAGCAGCCAGAGAACAGAAAGTCTGACTGTGCATGAGGGAAGGGTGAAACCGAGAGGCAGCCATCGACCTGACGGCACCTCTTCAGGGGGAGCCTGAAACTGGAAGATTCTCTTTCCTGTTGGAGACTCCAAGCCACATAAATAGGTTAGTGT